>NW_026555332.1:51510805-51577693 GCF_029017545.1 Prosopis cineraria
AAAATGTTTTCAGTTGAGATCTAACATGTAATATCTAACCCATGCTTCAGTTTCTCCAACAAGCAAGAATAAGAGGAACGTGAGGGAAACTGGGCTCCAATTTTGTACATAACAGCATGGTTCTCTTCTACTGTAGTGTACTGAGTACAAGACCTTTACGCGTAGACTTTATATAATATTTAGATGGAGGAATCGTTTCCCTGTTTTTCCCCCCTTTTTTATTCCTTCCCCGCTGTTGGGGTCCTGAAGAATTTGCATTTTATTTAGCAGGACCTCGTAGTTTTAATCTTGTCGTCATCTATTGTTAAAATTTAGTTAAAACTTATTTAGAAGTGATTTGATAAACAGAATAACATAAAATTATAAATGATTCTATAAAATGTAAAGAATACTCATGTCTCACATTATAAGGTATTTTTAAATAAGTTTTTATATATCAATAGATCTTATTAAATAATTTAACAACTTATATTTTAAAACAAAAATATAAAATTTTAAAAATACTCATTATTTGATATATTGAAAAGAGAAGGGATGAAAATTATTAGAGAGAGAAGATTAGAGAAAAGATAATATTAAAATCATTGCATTTAATAAAATATTAATCTACTTAAAATATTTTATATTTTGAGATGAAATTTTTTTTTAAAAGCATCTTATAATTTGAGATAGGGGGAGTAATATTCATGTTTTTAAATGAACATAATAATACATTGTTTTGTATCGAGGCCTCTCATCTATTAACAGAATTCCAATCTTAGCAGTTAAATATGGGAACGATTGTACTTGTCCCTTGTTCCCATGGCAAATGGGGATCAGAGGCGCCACATTTGATGACTTAATAGGGAAAAGACGAAGTAGATTTTCTGGATCCGGATCTTCTCAAATTCTTACTTCCTTAGAATTTACACCCTTTGATTCATATCCCATACCACATGTGTTGCCATTTCATCTCATATTAAAATAATTTAATTTTAAAACATAATTGTTTACACATTATTTCGCTACTTTATTTATATATATACATATATTAGAATAATAATTCAAACTGATTTTATTTATTTTTTATTTTAAAACTTGTCTTAAAAAATTATTTTGCAACTTTTTTTAAAAATATATTTTTGTTAAATAGATTTAATCAGAGTTTAAATAAACCAAACTATAAATCATTGCAAGCAACTACTCTACAAAATTTGTTTAAAACATAAATATAAGTTGGCCTGCAAGGATTTGTAATTTGGTTAACCTGACTTATTTAATAAAAACTTATTTTAAAAATTTGTAGATTAATTTTTTAGGATAAGTTTTGAAAATAAAAAATAAAAATCAGTTTAAATCATTAACCTTAAAAAAGTAAAATAAAATGTAAAAAATTATTTTTTAACATTAACTTATTCTACTATGAGATGACGAGGAAGACATGAGGCATTGGATATGATTTGTTTTTTTTTTTTTGGACCAGATATTGGATATGATTTTTTTTTTAAAAAAATTGACCAGCAATATTGGATATGACTTGAAGGGTGTAGATTTCCTCGCGAATGAGATGATGTCACGTGGAACATGGTAGTGCGTGAATTGGCGGCCTTGGTTCCAGAGTATATGCTCTAGCAAGGGAATCTGATACGGTTATACCCAATCATGCAAATTGATCCCTTTTTTTAGTCTAATTTTATTCAAAAGAAAGCCATGACAGGTTACGTGGATCTGCATATTGCAAAACCTTATCGTCATCAACCATCCACTTTAATGCAACAAAGCGGTATGTCACGGGGGTAGTTTTTTGATTAGTGTGGTACTCAGATGATTTTTGTTGAAAGTTATTAAGTAAATCTAACTAAAAGAGGATGCTTGACTAAATTTGAGGAATGAAAAAGTTTGAAAGTAAAAGATACTTGAAAGAAAACTTGAAGAATGTAAGAGTAGTATTACTTTAAAAACTCAAGGATTGTGTGTTACAAATGAGGAGGGGTGAAATATTTATAGATCTTTTCTTTAGATCTAGATATTTTTCACTTCCTTAATGGATGGTGGAGATTGAATTGATCCTATGGTTATAAATGATTCTATAAAATCCTCTCCTAGATATTTACAACAAATATCTAGATATTTATATGAAAAGATCTAGTAATAAATATTAAAATATTAAGGTTAGAGTTGTGTAGACTTTTTTAAATGTTCTTGCACTCTCTAGTACTGTTAAACTTATTTGGAAGCATTCTGGAGGGTTTTATAACGTACCGAGCTCTTTAAACTCATAAAAAATGATAAATCGTGACAGGTAAGTGAGCATAGGTATAAAGATAAGTGGGTCTCCCCTCTCACGAGCTAACTTGGCTGAGTTATTAGTACATCCCCTGATCTCTCTAGAGGGAAAACTGCAAGACTATACAACATGTGACAAAAGCAACTTGGCATTAGCAGTTATTGAAGTGGGTGCTGAGGTCAATCTTCCCTGAAAATTTGAAGGTTGATGAAGAGTAAAAATTATCCAAGATTTTAAAAGGCTCAATGATCTTGACGTTTGTATGAATATTGTGATAGACGGAGGAGAGAAGGGGGCAAACAAATGAAGTACCACAAAACCTGGTTCTGTTTGAATTAATACAGTAAAGATCTTTTTTTTTTATTGCATTATTGTCTTTCACTACTTCTTGCAACACACGTATTTGAATTTTTATGATATGCGTGAAACGTAAAAAATAAAACTACACTTAATTACGAAGAACGTTAACCCGCACCATTGACTTGTTCAGTCTGTTGGTTAGATTCAGATTGAAAGCCCGAGTTTGGTGAAAAACAAATCAAACACGTTAACACGCAGATGTAAGATCTCTGTATAAGATGTTCTCCCGTGAATTATCTAGAGTATAATAGTGCAACAACAAAACTAGGAAAGAAAAAAAGCCAATACTATAAACAAACGCATGAAAGGAAGCACTAACGTTGTAATTTAACTAATTATAATAATCAGCAGCTTTTATTTTGGCTTACAGATGGAATTTGCCCTCGGAGATTGTTGGGCAAATCAGGATTCACAACACGAGACATTTCTCTCGGATACCCCAACGGGCAAGCCTTCTTTCATCCTCAAAGTCAAAGATAACACATCGTCGGGACACTTGTCCTTATTCTGTGCCTCTATCTCAAACAACTCCAACACTGAAGCCGCTATGCACTTCATCTGAATGTAGGCCAAGTCTTTGCCCAAACACAGCCTTGGACCTGCATGGAACACTGGATATCGGAACGGATTCTCACCTCTGTAAACCCCGTTTTCAAGCCATCTTTCTGGTTTGAATTCGCAGCAATCCTTTCCCCAGATGCTCTCCATTCTTCCCATGGCGTAGGTGTGGTAAGATATGAACCAATCCTTCTGAATCACCGTCCCATCAGGTAACACGTCGTCGTTCAGGCATGCTTTCGTGTCTACCGGTACTGGTGGGTACAACCTCATCGTTTCCGAAATAGCTGCTTGAAGGTAGTTCATTTCTTTCAGCTCATCGAACACAAAGGCATCCCCTTTGTTCTTCCCATTTCGCGAGCGAATAGCTCTTAGCTCGTCTCTTATTTCCTGCATCACGTCTGGTCTTGAGGATAGTATCCAGAAGAACCAGCTCAGAGCAGCCGACGTTGTGTCTCGCCCTGCTAGAATGAAGCTTATCACGATATCTCGCAGAAATTCCGGAGAACTCTCTTCCGTTCCGATAAACCGAGACAATAAGTCCAGGTCTTGATTTGTGTCCTTAGCTTCCAATCTGGACCTTATGATCTCATCCGCGAACTTGTGTACCGTCACGATTGCTCTCTCAGCCTCCGCTCCGATCCTACGTTGAACCACCTCTTGATTTTAAACACGCCAGGCAAAGCGTATCTGAACCTCCCGGAGCTCAGCGTCGCGGCATCCTCGAACGCCGACATGAATTCCGTTCCGCCGGTTCCCTCGCCTCCGAGACATTTAGGGTCGTAGTTGAAAGCGAGCTTGCAAATGTTGTCGAAAGCGAAACGCTCCAAGATGTCCTGCATGTCCAGAACCCGGAGGGTCTGGGAGGCCCGAGAGAGGACAGGAAATAACCTGGTCTGAATTTCGACGGTGACATTCTCAATAACAAAGTTTCGGAGCGATTTGGTGTTGAACTCGTAACTGGCGGTTTTCCTCTGAACCTTCCAGAGGTCGCCGTCGGAGTTGAAGATTCCTGTGCCGAGGAAATCGTGGAGGAGGCTAATGAATCGGTCGCCTTTGGGATAATTGGGGAAGTTGGTTTTGAGCATATGCTCTACGTTGTCTGGGTTTGCCGTGATGATGCCTCGGACTTTGCCAGGACGGTAGAAGACGGCGGTGTTGGTGGGGCAGTCCCGGAGAACCTCGGTGGTCCAATCCAGGAAGCGTTCGCGATGCTTCAAGAAATCAGGTAAAGTTCCCAGCAAGGGGTAGTTTCGGAAGCCCCTCTCGGAGGATTTTCTGGCAAACTTGAAAAATAAAAGGTAAAGACAGAAAGAGATAAGGAAGACGAACAGTAGAGATGATGGAGATAAGAGATCCATTGATTTCATGGTTTGCACTCTGGAGTTTAGAAAGAGAAGGCCAAGTGAGGTGTTGAGGATGCACATATTGCAACGGTTTTAATGGCCAACTTATATAAATAAAATAGCCTACTTTCATTAAATGTCAGAGGAGACCTTTTTTTTCCTTTTTGAGAAAATATCGTTGTAAATATTTAATATCAAACAACAACAAAAAGCTTTTGAAATGTCAAATCAATCGTTAACCTGATGATATTGTGTAAAAAAATATTATAATATTCTTATTTTTCTTTTTAATTAACAAGTAATCCATCCGTTTTTATATATAAAAAAATTATATGATATAATTTAAAAAAATTAATTAACTATAATAATTATATTTAAAAATAAAAAAGCTAGACTAAAAATACCTTACATTAATTAATATAAGTATATATTAATTATTTTTTATTAATGTAAATAATAAAAGGTGATTTAAGAAATGTGTAATAAATATTTATTAAAATAGATGATTTTACTTATAAAAAATATAAATTAAAAATGTAGTAGTAGTTAGTTTTTTAATTAAGAAATAACTAGCTATTTGCATTTAATAAAAAGCTACTCAGTAATTGACAATTGCATTTGAAAAAAAATCTTAAAAAACCAACTAAAATTAATAAGGATGGTTTTTATAAAAGATAGTTTCATGAGTCAATTATGAGTGGGAAAAGTTTTACACACTCTATAGCACCTATTCTTATGACGGTTACTTTAGTTAATTGTGTAATTAGTATGGCCTTTAAAATTATTCACATGCTAAAATAAAATAAATATAAAAAAGGGAAAGTAAATTTAAATAATAATAAAAAATATTATTTATTTATAAGGCAGTCTAAGGCTTATGTACCTTCTTGGAGATTAAAGCCCACCTAGTTCAGGATTGTAATTTTGGTTTTTATTATTTTTGGAGAGATATTAATTGAAAAATAACTTATTATTTTGCAAATGAGACAATTTTTTAAAATTTGGATATGTATTTTTAACTTGCAAAAATAAATTTAATTTCAATTTTTTAAAATTTTGAAATATAAAATGGAAAGGAAAAAAATATATTTTTCTTGACATTCTTTTGTAAACTTAAACATTATACTTGCGAAGTCTTATCGACTCATATAGCAATATGATTATTCCTAATGTTTGTGAAAATTCAAAAATTTCACATGACAAAAAGGTCAAATAATGTTTATATTTAATTTAATTAATCTTTATGCACACACATATATATCTTATATTTTTATATGAAAAATTTTAGAATTAAAGCACACTTTGCGCCTGTACTTTCCTTTGAGGAGCGTTAGGCACGTTGTACTAATAAGTAAAGCATGTTTTTCCTAAATCATTTTTCAAAGGAGCAAAAATCTCCCTCCATTAATAGATCACTAACGGAGGGGGATATTTACTTTTTTGGAAAATGGTTTGGGGGAAAATGCCCCACTTATTCGTATAGGGTGCCCAACATTTCTAGAAGGGAAGTATAGAGGCAAAAATATACTTTGACCTAAAAATAAATATTAGTACTACTTTAATATAAGTAATGACTATTTTTCTGCTAGCAATGACCATGATGAAATAAGCAATTGCAACTTCCCCTCTGAAAATTTATAAGGGGATGAATTGTAATGTTTTATTTTGAATTGTTCACAAAAGTTCCTAATTATTGTCCTATTAGATTAAGACCATTATTTGTAATGATCCTTTTAGGGATCTCATACTAATAAAGGATATTTGTCTTAAGAATTTGAGAAAGACTTTTTGGGTGATACTACTAAATGAATTGTCCTCCACATACTTGGTAAAATAATCAATGGCCACAATGATGAAACGATACCTATTTGAGACTTTTGGGTTAATTGGACCAATGATATCGATACCCAACATCAAAAATGGCCAAGGTGACCCTAACTTATGTAGTAGAATGAGAGGAGCATTAACCCTATTAGCATAGATTTGACCCTTATGACATTTCCTAACATATCCAATATAATATTTCTTTATTGTTATCCAAAAGTAGCCACATCTTTGAATTTACTTAGCCGTTGCATGACTATTTGCATCTGTGCCTATATTCCTTTATGAACCCCGTTCATAATTTTGTGTGCTTCTTTTGAGCCTACACAATGAAGTAGTGTGCCGTCATAACTTCTCTTATACAAGATGCCATTACTGATAAAGAAGTTCACAGGTAGGTGGTAAAGAGTCTTATTATCATTCTCAATTACTCCAGCCAGATGCAACTTATCAATGAAGTAAGGTTTAATGTTATGGAACCAAGGTAACCTGTTATGTTCCTCTTTAATATTCGAGCAATAGGCTAGCATACTTATAGCTTCAATTTAGATTGGATTGATATGAACCCTATGAGCAAGTTGAATCATGGTTGTAAGTATGGCAAGTGCATCCTTAAATTAGTTCTTACATCGAGTCAAGTAGTGAAAGTTAATGACTTCAAACTGATTCATTAATTCTACCAATAATTCTTAATAAGGGAGCAATTTTAAATCATTTGTTCACCACTCACCTATTACTTGATGAATTATAAGGGTAGAATTGCCAAAAACTTCAAAGCATCTAACCCTAAGGGCTAAGGGTGAAAATAGGCTAGGCTAAATTAGGCTTTAACTAAATAGATTTAAGCATGTGTGGTAAGTTAGAGGTCTAATCTAGCCTAAAGCCTGTATAAGGCTTTTTTCACAACTCATACATAAGTCTATCTAAAACTTGACCTAACCTAAAAGCTTATTTAGAAGCCTACTTAAAAGTAAGCATTTTAAATAGCTCACATTTTTGTTTTAAGCATCTCAAATATACTTTAAGATAATTATAATATTCTCTATATAACTTGATCTATCAATTATAATATATAATAATTGAAAGAACTTACTAAATACAATACAATATAATAATAAAGTGACAACATTAAAATTAATATATAAGTCTAATATGATTGAAAACATAACTAGAAATAAAAAAATAAATTAATTAAAAATTAAATGGTAAAATTGATGTGTTTGTGATATATTATATAATATATATGTGTAAGTCAGCCTGTTAGGCTCATAGGTCTGACCTATTTAACTAAATAAACCCAATTGAATGCTTGAACTTAATAGGCTAGGTTGAGCCTGAAGTAGGCCAGGCTACAGGCCCTTATTAAGAGCCTGACCTATTCTCACTCTTACTTAGGGCAATAGCTGCTTTGAGTCCATTGAGATAAGCTTCATATTTAGATACATTATTGGTACAATTGAATTCTAATTTGATAGCTATTGGGAACTATCTTCCTTTAGGGGACACAATTACTGCCCTAACATCATTTCCATAAGTATTTTCTGCACTATCAAAATACATTCCCTACCTCTTTTCTTTGCTATCTTCTTCTTTTATTTTACATATGTGCTCGTTAGGAAAATGAAAGTTTAATGGTTGATAACTGTGCAAGGGATTTTCAGCCAAGTGATTAGCTATTACACTTCCCTTAACCTACTTTTAAGTCACATGCCTTATATTAGCTATTGCACTTCCCTTAACCTACTTTTAAGTCACGTGCTTTATATCATACTCAGATAGCACTGCTTAATTTCAACTTAGACACCCTTCTAATTACTTACAAACTTTTAAAAAAATATTTAGTGGATTCATATTAGAAATTGAGCATGTAATGTAATAAAGCACGTGTTATCTTACCTTTTAGTTGTCTATACCAACTTGCAGCTAGTTCTCTCAATTATTGAATAATGTTCACAATCATTAAACTTGTTATTCAAGTAGTAAATCTTTTGCTCTTTTCTTTCGGTACCATCATACTGCCTTAACATGGTTTCTATTGACCTAGGGAGAATTATCAAGTAAAGGTAATAAAGGTTAACCTGCTGATTGAAGAAATAAAAGAGGAAGATTTAGAAAATAATATTAGTTCTTCTTGAATGATTTTTAACAATTGTCATCCTAATTCATTGTGTTATTTTCCCTCAAGTGTTTAAAGGTCTATTCACGAGTTGCTATTAAATTGGCAATGAATCTTGCAATGTAATTTAATCATCCCAAAAAACTACAAACTCATTTCTCTGATCAACGAGGAGGCATGTCTTGGATTGCTTTGAGTTTGTTAGGATCTACCTTTATTCCCTTATGACTTACGATGAAGCCTGACAAATTCCTTGATAATGCCCTAAAGACATACTTGTTTCGATTCAATCTAAGTTTGTACTTGTTCAACCTTTCAAACAGCTTTTGAAAGATAACTACAACTTTCTCCTTCTACAGATCTGGCAACCATGTCATCAACATAGAATAGAGCTACCATTTCTTATTGATAAGTTGTCCGGCATTCTTTAAGCTAAACGGCATCACTTAATAATAATATGTTCCCTATTGCGCAATGAAAGTAGTCTTCTTTTTATATCTTCATGTACTGGGATTTGATTATATCCTAAGCACCCATTCATAAATGAATAGTTATGGCACTTAGTATTGTCCACTAAGACATTCATATAGGGTAGGTAAAGGAAAATCATCCTTCGAGTTCGCATCGTTCAATTTTTAATAATCAAAACATATTCAAATTCTGCATCTTTCTTTGGAACAGGGACTATAATTACTACCCATTTAGGATACTTGGCCACTTATAGAAAACCAGCCTCTAGCTGCTTTATGACTTCTTCCTTTATTTGTAACGATATTTCTGCTCTTGTTCTTCACAATTTTTTCTTTTTAGGCTTAACATTTGATAATAATGGGATTCCATGAGAGACAATCCCCTAACCGAGCCCTAGCATGTCTTTATAAGACCAAGCAATCACATTAAGGTATTCTTTAAATAGCTCGATCATTTGTTCTCTTGTAGGATTATTTACCATTTTAAATTTTTGTCCTTTCTTCCTCAATCCCCATATTTATTGTTTCAATTATTTCTTTATGATGGCATATTCCTTCATTAGTTAAATCAAATATCTTTAAAAATGTTTGTATTAACTCTTCATCATCACACTCACATTTGTCTATATCAATGGCATTGAGTAAATTACTTATTAGGGGCTTAGAAAACTCTATGTTGGACAAGAGTTTCAAGGAATTCAAATCCTTGAAGGATGAAAACAAAGAGAGAATGAACAATCAAGAGAGAAAGGAGGGGAGAATGTATTAAAATGTAGGTGCTGAACATAACTTAATAAATAAATTACGAATCAATCGTGGCTATCAACAATTAACCAAGCTCTTGAATAGCTTTATAAAAAATTATGGGATCCCAAAACATTTAAAAATAAATATTTAAAATACCAATACTAGAATGCTTTGAAATTAGAATAGAAAAAATGACAAAAAAACATGAAAATTAGGATTAGCATAAAAAAATATTGAAAAAAGAATAAAATAGTCTTTAGCATAGAAAAATATTGAAAAAAGAGTAAAATAGTCATTTTAACAAAACTGTAAAGACAAAATTTTGGTTAAGGACTATATAAGAGACTAAATTACTGATAGGTCTTAAAAATTTTAAATTTTTAATTCAGTTTAGGAGAGAAAAGTCAAAATAATTTTAATAGTGAAAAGATTAAAATGCCTTTCACTTGTTGTATAAAATCACTAATTATTAATTTTTCTACTTCACTTGTTAATTTACTAATATGAGTTGCAATTTATATGAGTTGACATATTAATAATTATACAAGACTTGATATCAGTTGTTTAATCATAAGTAATAATATCAGTTATTCAATTACTAGCTTTACTTATTAATTTACTAACGTTAATTATAAATTACTGACAGGTCTTGTAATTTACTAATATTAGTTGAAAATTACTAACATGTCTTGTAATTTACAACTAATCTTAGTAAATTAACAAATTAATAATTAATGTTACTGATTGTCTAATAAACGGATGTAATTTATAAGTGATATTGGTAAATTAACTATTGAAGTAAGAAAATTAATTAACGATTAGTAATTTTACATAACAAGTGAAGGATATTTTAATTTTTTTTACCATTAAAATCATTGACTTTTCTTTCTTGAACTGAATTGAAATTCAAAATTTTTTGGGACCCACTAGTAATTAAGTCTCTTTCATGGTTTTTAATTGAAATTCTCCTAATCAATGGCAGAGCAAGATCGAAGCTAAGGGATACAAGATAATTTAATACTTCATTCATTAAAAATGTAAGGCATTTTTTGAGGAGTTAGATGTTTAAAAATGTAAGGCATTTTTAATCTTTTGAGGTGTATTTATTGTCTTTTTTCAAAAGTATTTTTTTAATGAATAACTTTATATTTATTGTAGGGTGTTTAATAGGGGTAAATATGAAAAGATAGTATTAGTTTGAAAATAGGTAACTATTTTATTAAAGAGTGAGATTCGGTTAAAAATGCCTTACATTTTTGAACGGAAAGAGTAAAAAACTAATATTTTTTAAAAAATAATAATCATACTAGAATAAGTTGATATAATATTTTATGTAAACATTCTCTTTATATCTGTTTAAGCTAAAATTGAAATGATGCATGTTCAAAAAGATATAACTGTCATAGCAGGAATAGGGTTGAGGGGATGAAGCGTTAGGCCCAACAAGTGATCAAATAAGGACAAGGTTGGTCCAAATCATCACAAAACAACTTAACTGAGTCTTTAAATCCCTCAAGACTTGGAATCATTGTATACTGTTACTCGATGATACCAGACTTAGCCTCGATTTTCTTAAGATGGTAGAGGTTAGAGGTTCGAGTTTAGAAAGGTTTCAAAAGACCTTTTTGGTAAGGTGAGGAATAACCCAAGTATCATCTTGGGGATAGCTAGCTTCCACTGCTGTGAGATGGGTTAGCCTAGTCCAAAAAACCCCTAATAGGGTGGGGTGAAGACTGTTACCTAAAAGGCATAGAAGCTAACTTTTTTCAAAGTGGTACTTGAGTTATTTCTCACCCTATTAAAAAGGTCTTTTAGGAGCTTCCAGACTCGAACCTCAACCTCTACCACTTAAGGAAGTTGAGGCTAAGTTTGGTACCATTAAGTTAATTTAAGTCCTAATTTAGGATACCTTTTACAAATTGGTATCAAGTTCTCGAGTTTTGAGAATTAGACTGTGGTTGGTGTGTGACTAGTTATATGATTGTGTGCTTATTTTGTACTTGCATTTGCACATAGAGTTGGCAATTATCATTATACACGTATTCTTTTCCTTTATGAGCTAGCACTAATTGTTTTTCATTTGTGGTATTACTTTCATCTTTAAAAGGGAAGAATATGGTGCAAACTAAGAACACTGCCATTGATAATTCGACAATTTCACTGAGACCAAAGGATCATATGGTGGTAGAAGATGAAACAACATCGACTCAAGTCTAAAAGACCCTTGATGGGGTGAGGTGAGAACTGTTATAACTATTGCCTCTCACAAAACTATGACTTCAACGAGCCCTGAATCTCACAAGATCATGACCTCAATAATAGATATTTTAGCAACATAAGCTAGCAACTAATGACAACCTATGCGCATTGTAAATTGGAAAGATCATGCCATGAATCTCACAGGTCTTGCCTATTAAATCCTTGACATGTCGCAAACAAGCTTTAGATTTCGTGGGAGCAACTGTCTTAATTAGACCATTATTATAAAAGAAAGAGAAGGTCATAGAGAGAAGGACTGAACAACAATCAGCCACTGAAGCCTATTACATTTTTAATTTTTTTTTCTCAAATAGCTTTTTAGTATTGTCTTTAGCTTTATAATCTTTACAACTTTATAGTTTGCATGTTCTATTAATCAAATGCTTGTTATTCTTATTCCTTTATATCTTCACATCCGAGCAAGTTGTAATAAAGGAGTCTGTGAATCCTTCGTTTCTTTTGAGACTCAGCATCTCTGACACCCTGATACTTTTATTGTTCACGATGAATAATATCATATATAAGTCACTAAACTATTTTATACTCTCCCTATTAAAAAATATAATATTTTTAATTAAATTTTACCCTCAATAAAGTAGTTATTTACTTTTAAACTAACCTTATCTTTTCATATTTACTCTTATTAAACACCTTATAATAAATATAAAGTCATTATCAATAGGGGCACTTTTGAAAAAAGGCAATAATTACACCTCAAAAGACTAAAAATGTCTTACATTTTTAACATCTAACTCCTCAAAAAATGTTTTATATTTTTAAATAGAAGGAGTATATAATAAGTTTGTAAGCTTAAATATTTTATTTAATTTAAAACGTGTAAAATATCAAAAATAGAGGATGCATAGTTGAAAAATTTACAAACCATACTTATAATATTTTTCAAGTGAGGGGGGTACCTCCACTATCATGTAACTCTACTAGCACTCTCAATTGTAAATGTCTCCCAGATTATTCTCACCATCAGGTCCGACTCAAGCATCCAAATTATAAAGGAAAAATAATAAAGAGGTCCCAAGAAGATTAATTAATTTAATTTAGATCCAAGCGTCAAACTTCAAAAAGTAACAACTCAATCTCTTAATTTTGCAATTGCATTGTGGTAAATTTAAAACTTATTTTTAAATTTTAACATGGCTGAAGAATAAAAAATTATTTTTTTATTAAAATTTATAAATTATAAATTTATCACAACAGAGTAATAAAATTTAAAATTTAAATTATAAATTTTGAAAATTTAATATTTAAAATCTAACTTAAATTAATTAATTCTTTTAAAATCCCTTTGTCATTTCCCCAATTATAAATGCGAAGAATTAAATCTCAGCGCGGGAACACAAGTTTGCAAACGCTCATCAATTAGGATGTCGATAGGTTCCAGACTTCCAGTGCTCTGGCAGGATCATTTTCCTTTTTATTTTCAACTTTTATCATGTTAAACAATTATGAAATAATACTATATAATCTCCATTGTTAAATATAAAAATTTTTAATTATAAAATAACACTACATCCCCATTGATGAAATTTTTTCATCCTTAATACAAGTCACGTATAAATCACTTAACAATAATTTAATTATAATTTACTGTCTCCAAATACCTCCTCTTATGTTCTGTTTCTTTATTTAATGGGGAGATAGTCAAAATTAAAAACTGTCTCTAAGTGGCTCTTCCAATGTTCTGTTTCTATATTTAATAAGAAAATAGTTAAATATTTCTCAAGAAATTCATACAAGTGCTATACAAAGAAATTAATTATCACAATATTCATTAATAATTAAACTATGGTTATTAATAACATTGTCAACGGTCTTAGTTTGTTCTTAATTCAGTTGTTAATTCTCCCTAAATATTTTTTAATTTTAAGATAAATTTGATAAGTTAGCTTTTTTTTTTTTAATTCTCTGGTCCAGAGCTAGTTAGCTATATGCTCCGAGGATTTTATTATTAAATAATTGAAAAATGATTTTATTCTATGTAGCAATAGGAATCCGAGCATGACAATATTCAATAGTAACTCTTAAATGATAGAAAAAGTCAAACTCATTATTACAAATATTCTCCTCTGTTATGACGACAATAATAGATATCTGATTCCCAATCAGAGCCAATATTAATAGTTAAGTGCCGTCCAGCATCATAAATCTGTCCGTAAATTACGCAAATGAACTTTCTTAATTAGGGTCGAGATCTCTTTGGGTTATGGCCACTGGCAAGCCTCCTTTCATCCTCAAAGTCAAACAAAACAAATGCTGGGGACACTCGTCCTTGTGCCGTGCTTCTATGTCGTACAAGGCCAGCACCGAAGCTGCGACGCACTTCATCTGGATATAGGCCAACTGTTTCCCCAAACACAACCTTGGACCTGCATGAAACACTGGATATCGAAACGGGTTCTCCCCTTTGTAAATCCCATTCTCAATCCATCGTTCTGGTTTGTATTCGCAGCAATCTTTTCCCCATATACTCTCCATCCTTCCCATGGCGTACGTATGGTACGTTATAAACCAATCCTTCTTAATCATCGTACCGTCGGGCAACACTTCTTCGCTCCAACACGTTCTCGTATCCACCGGAACTGGTGGGTACAACCTCATTGCTTCCGATATTGCTGCTTGCAGATAATGCATGTCTTTAAGATCCTGGTATCCGAATCCATCTCCTTTGTTCCGCCCGTTTTTAGAGCGAATCGCTTTCAGCTCCTCCCTTATTTCTCGTTTTACGTCCGGTCTTGAGGATAATATCCAAAAGAACCAGCTCAACCCAGACGACGTTGTGTCACGCCCTGCTAGAATGAAGCTTATGACGATATCTCGCAGAAACTCGGGCGAGCTCTCCTCTGTTCCAATAAACCGGGACAGTAAGTCCTGGTCTTGATTAGATTTCTTGACTTCCAATATGGACCTTATGATCTCATCCGCGAGCTTGTGTACAACTGCGACTGATTCTCTCAGCCTTCTTTCTGATCCTACGTTCAACCACTTCTTGATTTTAAACATGAGCGGGAAGGCGTACATGAACCTCTCGGTGCTGAGGGTGGTGGCGTCATCAAACGCCCGCATGAGGTCAGCTCGGGTGGTTCCGTCGCCATCGAGGTATCCGGGGTCGACGTTAAAAGCAAGCTTGCAAATGTTGTTGAAGGCGAAGCGCTCCAGGATGTCCTGCAAGTCGAGTACCCGGCGAGTCTGGGAGGCTCTGGAGAGAAGGGGAAGTAGCCTGGTCTGAATTTCAACGGTGACGTTGTCCATGACGAAGTTTCGAAGTGACTTGGAGTTGAACTCGTAGCTGGCGGTTTTTCTCTGAACTTTCCAGAGGTGGCCGTCGGCGTTGAAGATTCCTGAGCCCAGAAAATCTTGGAGAACGGAAGTCATTTTTTGGCCTTTGGGATAGTTGTGGAAGTTGGTCTTGAGAATGTATTCTACGTTGTGTGGATTGGCTGTGAGGACATCGAGGACATTGCCGGGACGAGCTAAGAAGGCGGTGTGGGTGGGGCAGTCGCGGAGAACTTGAGTGGTCCACTCCAAAAAACGGTGCCGATTCTTGACGAAATCCGGCAATGCTCCGATGAAAGGGTAGTTATTGAAGCCCCTTTTGACGATTTCTGGGGTGGAGGTGAGGAATCGAAGGTAGATATAGAGAAAGAAAAGGAAGAAAAAAGCAAAAAGGAGAAGAGCTGCATGGCGACGAGTTCGTGAGATAACGGGGCGGGAAACATGTGGATATTTTGATGATATATGTAGTCACAGGCGCGCGCATAGGATCGTGGCTCGTGACGTGAAGAAGATATTTATAACTTGTGATTTATAGGGATTAGTCATTGGTTAGAGATAATTGACATGGGAGAGGGGCTTCATTAAAAAAGGTTGAAGATGCCCTTGCAGAACACGTTGGCATTTTTCTAATACAAGTCATGAGTTGCCTCCCACCTTGTTTTCCTTGCCTACTGACCAAGTCCTTTGACCAAGACGTGAACTTCCCATCCACCTATTATTTACATTTCTCCCCCTTAATTTTAAATGATCATGCGAGCAAGACATTGACAGATTTAAGGTTACATGGAGAAACATGGGATTAATATATTGTTTTATTTTTGGGCTGAATTGACACTCGTGAAGCTGCAGTGCAATGCCAACATTATATATATAATTCAATTTTTTTTTCTTTTCATATTCTGATATCTCTCCTCTGTTTCCTGAACTCCTTGAAAGTTAAAAGTAGTCGATATCAGCGCGGATGTCATAATGTGAATCTCAGGTCCAAACGTTAAATATGACAGTCCATTATATTGTATGTGGAGGCAAAATGTTCGTTTAGCCCCAGCTATCCTTTGTTGCTGCAGAATACAGTTCATCACCTTAAAGGCGATAGAGGATCAAATATTTTTCTTTCCGATGTATATAGGTCCGTCTTGGCATCTTCATTTTCTCATCACCACGTCATTATGGAAAGTAATTAATGTTGAGAATAGCTTTGTCATTGCTCGGTCCCCTCTTACCTTTGTCAATCCAGATATTCAACAGCCAACCTTCTTTTGACAAATTATCTGCTCAGTTACGTTATTTAGGGGCAACACTTAAGATTTTTCTTCAATTAGATTTTAATATTTTTACTACCATCCTATGAAGAAATCAAATCATATTTTTAGTTTAAAATATAAAAAATCATATAATTTAGACATTTCATCCAAGAATATTATCTAATTTGGACAGTGCATAAAAGATTTGTCTTTAGATAATTGATGCAATGCAACAGAGCTGCCTCAAAATTTACATGAATAATTGTTTCTTTTATTACTCCATATATAGCATTTAATAATAAAATAGTCAGAACCAAGGTTGTCAATCACACAAGTTTAATTGAACTTATGATGGAAATATGAACTCAGATTGTAAACTCATAAAAGTTTGTGTCTGATTAATAAATAACTATTAAAAATAGTTTAATTTAAATATATATCAAATATGAGCATAGTTTAATTTAAATACACATCAAATATAAATTATCAAAATTAAATTCATATGTATTGATAAATTATCATATTCAGCATAAAAATTTCAAAACTAGGCAACTTATTATTTTTGTCATTTCTTGTTTTTATTGTTTTTATTATTTTTATTATTTTTAATTTTTTTCTTTTTAAGTTTTATTTTTTATTTTTTGAATTGGGTTTTATCGTTCCTATAAATCAAATTCTACACAATATATACCTAATTAATTCAAATTAGTAAAAGTATAATAAGTTTAGCAAGTTTAATTAAATTTACATCTAATCTGAATTTATGAGCAAGTTAAAATAATTTTATAAGCTATGAATATAAAAACAATAAATTTGAAAAGTTAACTTGTAAGTTTAACTAAACTTATATTTAGTTTAAGTTTATGAATAAATTGACAATAAATTAAAAAAAATAATAAACTTGTAGTCGAGAGTTTGAATACAATTGTCAGAACAAGTATTTACCAACTTGCTATAGCAAACCAAGTTTTGCAACCAAACAAAACATGTTACTTGAAAACATATGATTTTCAATGCAAGAGCTTGCTATTATTATTAATAACCTCTGGGTTGTATGTAATAGGAGATTGCTGCGGCAGCGATATCCCAAGAATACAGAGCATCAATGTCCTTTTGAATTTAGCCATTAATAGACCGAATAGAAACATTTAAGGGTGTGTTTGGTTTTCAGTTTGTCAAAAGTCAGTTTAATGAAAGTTCATTTGACAAAAGTCAGTTTGATAAAAGTCAATTGTTGTAACGAAATTTGTATTTGGATACATTTTTTTCAAAAGTTAGTTTGGCAAACTAAAAGTTGTTTAGATTAATAAAAATTTATGCTTTTAAAATGTATTTTTTAATATGTAATGATGAAAAAAGACATTGATTTATGATAATTTATAATTTTTATTATACAAATGTAATATATTAAAAATATTTAAAAAATGTGAAACAAATTTAAAATAACATAAAATTTAAAATGTTAAATAATAAGAATAAAAAAATATAAAATTTAATTTTGGAAAAAAATGTAATAAATAGTTAAACATTCATTAATATTAAATAGTTACATGATTAACGGTTCGATCTATATTATACAATATGATCTCTAATAGAATTTCAAACTCTATTCATCTCTCTATCAGAAGTTACGCTTGAAATTGCACTTGAAATTTTTGATGAAAATGCATGCTTGTCATTATCATTGTTAGTGTTAACCATATTTTCATTCTCAAAACGCTTAAACTTAAAATCAATTACAGATTTCTTCTAATAAAATTATGTATAGCCATTGTTACACCAACAATACGAACTTGCTGCACAAATGGATAGCTAGACATGTATCGTAAGATTGTGAATTTATTTTTCTAAACCCTGAAAGTCTTTTCAATCATGGTCTTTAAACTTGAATGATAATAATTGAAAACCTCATTATTGTTTGCAAATCTGGAAAAACACTTAAAATCTAAGAGATGATATCTATGAGATCTATAAGGACCTAACTATCCACATGGCATTGAATAGCCGACATCTAACAAATAATATTTACCTACCAATAAAAAACTTGTAAGATCCTAAAAAATATTAATTTTTTTAAAATAGATAAATATGAAATATACCTTGGGGTGGATGTGAAAATTTCATGTCTGGCCTCGTGAGTGCATAGTCAAACAAACAAGCATCATGAGCAATCCCTTCCCATCCAGCCATGACATAAGTGGAGCACATATCCTAATCACATGCGGCCATTATATTTTGTGTTACCTTTCCTTTTAATATATTTCCCTTGCTCTTTAACACTAACTACACACGGGATATATATTCTATCAATTACTCCTATGACATTTTTAAAGAATGGCTAATATCGGGATCACCTAAAATTTTTGAATGAATATCTTGAAAAGTGCGATTTTTTAATTGGATATATTCCTTTGCTAGCTTCTTATAAGCATGCAATACATTTTTAAAATGTTTGTGAACAGTCTTTGCTGAATGTTGAAATCATTCTTGTGCTATCCTATTCCCCACTCCATGTCCAACAATATTTAGGAACATACCGATCATTTCATGAATCCCTGTTCTTCTAGTTGAACGTAGGCCATGTTGCACTAGTTCATTACAAAGTTAAAGGAAAACATCTTTTTCCATACGAAACATGTCATAACAATGCTGAGGATGCCCTTACAAAATTTCTTGCACCCATGCATGATCTGATTATGAACTAGTTCTACAAGGCTCTTTCAATAAAGTTGTTGAGTAATTAGATACTATTACAGTAATAGCCTCAACCTCATCGTCTTTCGCATATACAAGTAATTGTAATAAGCGAGACTACAAATTTTCATCCATAAAACTGCATAACATAATTTAATAACTATTACACCATTATTCATGACTTGACATAAGAAACACATAAAACAAGAGTCAAATAACATAGTCAGTTTCAAAACAAATTAACAACATGAATGACACTAGCCAAATTTAAAACATTAGAAGGCAAGCTAGGATTAATCTAATCTGCTTCTTTGCCCAAGCACTTCAAATAGGCCACTAATGCTCTTCTCTTTTGTTCTCCCTAAGTCCAATATACATGTCCCTTGCGATCTTATCTAGCAAGGCCACATCACACTGTCCAAGAAGTGCCTCATTACAAGCAATCTCCTCGATTCCATAAAGTTTTTTTGCAACATCTACCACATTTTGGTCAATTGGTTTTGTTCCACCCCCTATGGAATTAAGAATTGACTTCAATGTTGAAATCCTATCCTCTTGTGTGGACACCAATTGACTCACTGAATCAACCATCACCATTGCAAGACATTTTCCCTTCTTATTTTGACCACTTTCACCTCTCTTTTGCTTGCTCCCTGAATTAGTACCACTACTATTTGCATTATTCAAGTTAACCTGCCTAATTTCTAGGAGAGCTCTTCCACTAATGTTTCTTACATCATCACTGTCTCTTGATCCTTCAGTCAAATCCAATTGAGGCCTATACACATCTTGCAGATTATCAACCACAAGTGTCCACATGTAAGTGCCCCATGCTATAATTGGCTGGAACAACTGTTTCAATTTTTATACATATAGAAGTAGTCTGTGTCTAAATTTTCTATACTCAGGATTCTCCTGCACATTTACAAGAACTGAGTCCAATATATTTATAAAATAAAATATCAAGTGTATAACATGCCATATATAATTGTATACCTTAATCTTTTGATTCCATTACCCTTCTGGTACTGAAACAATATTCTTTTTGCTATCCCATCCCAAACCAGCCTCTTTGTTCAACGGTTTATCCCATATATTACAATCTTTCTCCAAATTATCCCATTTATTCTTCAACTGCTTCTTATCATAGATTCTAGAACTCAAAGCATTAAACTGTTGCATTAGCATCTCCCAACCTTCCTTTAATAAGGTAGAGCCTTTATGCTCATTTTTCCTAACTTGCTAGAGAACTAATTTAATGAACAATTCGATCTCTTCGGTAGTTCATAGTGCCTTCTCTTTACTCATTTTTACTATCAAAATATCATATTCTCAATACAAATGAAATTTAAGGAGTAAAAATCTATAATTGAGTTAGACTTAAAATATTAAAAATCTTAGTATCCTTTTTTTATCAATGAAAAGTCAATAATAATTGTATTTTTTTGTTTTTTTGGAAACAAAAAGAGAAAAAGATTATTCAATCATGGTTAATTAATCACTTATTATCTTAGCCACATATACTTGTTGAAAGAGACTGTTATTCAAAAGCAGCTACAATCAGATGGCTTAACAATTTCTAAACTCATTCAAAAATTCAAATCATATATTCAATAGTATATGTTAAAATAAGCAAGTTTGATTAGAAATTTATAGTCTTTCTCATCCCTTCATCAATTTTTAAAAAGTAAATGAGCTCAAATTCCTATCAAAATGAAACTGAAGAAAAAAAACAAAGCAAGATAGAACAATCAATAGATCAGTCACTAAACATATTCCTAGAACATCGTGTCATATTCCCAGAACATCAACAGATCAACAGAACAATCACAAAATACAGTCATAAATAATGATCGATATCATCTATCCCATCACATGTTCTTGCTCTGTTTTTTAAAGTTATAAATAATGTTCCATTTCTTGTTTTGAAAGTCAAAATCCACTTTTCAAAAAAAGCACATTTCAAATATATCTGGAAGCTAGTTTTGAAAGCACATTTTATCTGAAAAAAGAGACCCAAACAACATTTCACATTTGTAAAGTTAAAATCCACTTTTGAAATGTAAACATGAGTGTATCCAAGCGTTTGAAATGGAATAAGAACATGTAATAGGATGGATGAGATCGATCATTATTTATGACTATATTTTATGATTGTTTTGTTAATCTGTCGATGTTCTAGGAATATGACATGGTGTTCTGGGAATATGTTCTTGTGATTGATCTGTTAATTGTTCTATCTTGCTTTGTTTTTTTTTCTTCAGTTTCATTTTGATAGAAATTTGAGCTCATTTACTTTTTAAAAACTAATGAAGGGATGAGAAAGACTACTAATTTTTGGTCAAACTTGCTTATTTTAATGCATATTATTGAATTATATGATTTGAATTGTTGAGTGAGTCCAAAAATTGTCAAGCCATCTGATTGTGGCTGCTTTTAAATAACAACCTCTTTCAACAAGTATATGTGGCTAAGATAACAAGTAGTTAATTAACCATAATTGAATAATCTTTTTTCTTTTTGTTTCCAAAAAAACAACAAAATACAATGATTATTGACTTTTCATTGATAAAAAAGGATAGTAAAATTTTTAATAATTTAAGTCTAACTCAATTATGGATTTTTACTCCTCAAATTTCATTTTCATTGAGAATATGATATTTTGATAGTAAAAATGAGTAAAGAGAAGGCACTATGGACTACCCAAGAGACCAAATTGTTCATTAAATTAGCTCTCCAGCAAGTTAGAAAAAATGAGCGTAAAGGCTCTACCTTATCAAAGGAAGGTTGGGAGGTGCTAATGCAATAGTTCAATGCTTTGAGCTTTAAAAGCTATGATAAGAAGCAATTGAAGAATAAATGGGACAATTTAAGGAAAGAATGAAATATATGGGACAAATCATTGAACAAAGAGGTAGGTTTGGGATGGGATAGCAAAAAGAATACTTTTTTAGCACCAGAAGAGTGGTGGAATTAAAAGATTAAATTATACAATTATGTATGACATGCTATACATTTGATATTTTATTTTATAAATATGCTGGACTCAATTCTTGTAAATGTGCAGGGGGATCCAGAGTATAGGAAATTCAGACATAGACTACTTCTATCTACACAAGAATTGACACAGTTGTTTTAGCCAATTGTAGCACGGGGTACTTACATGTGGACACCTGCGGCTAATAATCCGTAAGATGTATAAAGGCCTCAATTGAATTTGACCGAAGGATTAGGAGACAGTGATGATGTAAGAAACATTAATGGAGGAGTTCTCCCAGAAATTGGGCAGGTTAACTTGAATAATGCATACAGTATTGGTACTAATTTAGGGAGCAAGCGAAAGAGAGGTGAAAGTAGTCAAAACAAGAAGGAAAAATGTCTTGTAATAATGATGGTTGATTCAGTGAGTCAATTAGTGTCTATACAAGAGGATAGGTTTTCAACATTGAAGTCAATTCTTAATTCTATAGAGGGTGGAACAAAATTAGTTGACCAAAATGTGGTGAATGTTGTAAAGGAACTTTATAAAATTGAGGAGATTGCTTGTAATAAGGCACTTCTTGGACAGTGTGCTGTGGCCTTACTAAATAAGACTATAAGGGACAGGTATATTGGGCTTATGGACAACAAAAGAGAAGAGCATTAGTGGCTTATTTGAAGTGCTTGGACAAAAAAGTAAATTAGATCAATCCTAGCTTGCCTTTTAATGTTTTAAATTTGGCTAGTGTCGTTCATGTTGTTAATTTATTTTGAAATTTACTGTGTTATTTGACTCTTGTTTTATGCATTTTATATGTTAAGTCATGAACAATGGTGTAATGGTTGTTAAATTATGTTATGCAGTTTTTATAGATGAAAGTTCGCAATCTCGCTTATTACAATTACTTGTACATGTGGGAGACGATAGGTTGAGGCTATTACTGCAATAGTATCTAAGTACTCAATAACCTTATTGAAAGAGCCTTGTAGAACCAGTTCACAATCAAATCATGCATGGGTGCAAGAAATTTTACAAAGGCATCCTCAGCATTGTTATGACATGTTTCGTATGGAAAAAGATGTTTTTCTTTAACTTTGTGACGAACTGGTGCAACATGGCCTACATCCAACCAGAAGAACATGGATTCATAAAATGGTCAGTATGTTCCTAAATATTGTTGGACATGGAGTGGGGAATAGGATGGCATAAGAATAATTTCAACATTTAGCAGAGACTGTTCACAAATATTTTAGAAATGTATTACATGTTTATGAGAAGCTAGCAAAAGAATATACCAAAAGATCACACTTTTCAAGATATTCATCTAAAAATTTTAGGTGATCTGCGATATTGGCCATTCTTTAAAGATGCCATAGGAGCAATTGATGAAACATATATCCCGTGTGTGGTCAGTGTTGAAGAGCAAAGGAAATATATTAAAAGGAAAGGTATTCTAATACAAAATATAATGGCTGCATGTGATTGGGATATGTGCTTCACTTATGTCATGGCTGGATAGGAAGGGACTGCTCATGATGCTCGTTTATTTGACTATGCACTCATAAGGCTGGACATGAAATTTTCACATCTACCCCAAGGTATATTTCATATTTATCTAATTTAAAAAAATTTAATATTTTTTAGGATCTTACAATTTTTGTTTTTTTATTAATAGGTAAATATTATTTGTTAGATGCTGACTATCCAATGCCACGTGGATATTTAAGTCCTTATAGATCTCATAGATATCATCTCCCAGATTTCAGGCATTCATCTGGATTTGCAAACAATAATGAGGTTTTCAATTATTATCATTCAAGCTTAAAGACCACGATTGAAAAAACTTTTAGGGTTTGAAAAAATAGATTCACAATCTTACGACACATGCCTAGCTATCCATTTGTGCAGCAAGTTCGTATTATTGGTGCAACAATGGCTATACATAATTTTATTAAAAGAAAATTTGTAACTGATTCTGACTTTAGGTGTTTTGAGGATGAAAATATGGTTAACACTAACGATGATAATGATGAGTATGAATTTTCATCAATAATTTCAAGAATTTTAAGTGTAACTTCTGATAAAAAGATGAATAGGGTTCGGGATTCTATTAGAGATCATATTGCATATTATAGATCGAATCGTTAATCATGTAACTATTCAATATTAATTAATGTTTAACTATTTATTACATTTTTTTTTCAAAATTAAATTTTATATTTTTTATTCTTATTATTTAACATTTTAAATTTTATGTTATTTTAATTTTTTTCACATTTTTTAAATATTTTTAATATATTACATTTGTATAATAAAAATTATAAATTATCATAAATCAATATCCTTTTTGGTAATTACATATTAAAAAGTACATTTAAAAGCATAAATTTTTATTAATCCAAACAACTTTCAGTTTACCAAACTGACTTTTGAAAAAATGTATCCAAACACAAATTTCGTTACAATAACTAACTTTCGTCAAACTGACTTTTGCTAAATAAACTTTCATCAAATTGACTTTTGACAAACTGAAAGCTAAACGCACCCTTCATCTGAATGTAAGCAAACGATTTCCCTAAACACAACCTCGGACCTCCGTGAAACATCAAATATCTAGACGGACTCACTCCTTTGCACACACCATTCTCCATCCACCTTTCAGGCTTGAATTCCTTACAATCTTCCCCCCACAGCCTCTCCATCCTTCCCATCGCATATGTATTGTATGTTACGAACTATCTTTTCTTCACCACCGTCTTGTCCGGTAACATGTCGTCCCTCACGTGTGTTCTCGTGTCTGTCGATCTCAATGGGTATAGCCTCATTGCCTTCGATATTGCTGCTTCCAAATAGAGCATCTCTCTCAACCCCTCGTACTCTAACTTCCCGTCCTCTATCTTTCTCCCTTTTCGATGGTGAATTTCTTTAAGCCCTTCTCTTATTTTTTATTTCACATCTGGTCTTGATGATAATATCTAAAACAACTAGCTCAGCCTTGATGACATCGTGTAGGATGAAGCTTACTACCATGTCTCACAAGAACTCAAGAGAGTTGTGTTCCGCTCCCACGAATCAGGACAACAAATCTTCTTCCCGATTGGGTTTGTTGTTAGCTGCTAATCTGGGCCTTATGACCTCATTCATGAACTTGTGTACTGCTTTGATTGATTCTTTAGCCCTCTACTCTGATCCTACGTTCAACCAGTTCTTGATCTTGAACAAATATGCTAAGATGGACAGGAACCTCTCGGAGCACAACGTCATGGCTTCGTTGAAGGCATGCATTAGTTGCACTCTGAAGGTTTCATCATCGGCAAGACATTCAGGGTCGACATTGAATACCAACTTGCAAATGTTGTCGGAGGCGAAACGCTCCAGGATGTCCTGCAAAAAGTGAATGAATTTCGAGATGGGAAGTAGCCTTGAATGAATTTCGAAGGCGATGTTGTGCATGGTGAAGCTGCGGAGAGATTTAGAGTTGAACTCGTAGTTAGCAGTTTTCCTCTAAACTCTCCAGAGATGGCCGTTGACGTTGAAGATTTTGGTGCCCAAGAAATCTTGGAGAATGTCAATCATTCGGGGGCTTTAGGGTAGTTATCAAAGTTAGTCTTGACAATATGTTCTACATTGTCTGGGTTGGCTATGATGATGCCAAGGACATTGTCGAGATGAACCAAAAAAGCTATATGCGTGGGGTAGTCATGAAGGATTTCGGTAGTCCAAGCCAAAAAATGACGCCGATTCTTAGCAAAATCCGATAAAGCTCAAATGAATGGATAGTTTTTGAATCCTTTCTTGACCTCTTTGCCAGTGGGCATGAGAGATCCAAGGTAGATATAAAGAATCAAGAAGAGGCAGATAAGTAAGAGAGCATATCTGTATCATACTGCTGGCTTTGCCGAGAAGTCGAGAAGAACAATGAATCCGACGAATGGGGGTTTCAAAAGGGACGGTTAAGAACAAATCGACGATGCCCCTTGCGGAACACATTAGAGTTTTCTGAATCTCAAATACATAAACCTAATTTTTTTTGCTCTGATTTATTGGAATGGATGGCTTATACTCTTGCCCATCATGTTGAACATCTGAACTTCATTCATAGTTTATGCCAATGGAAATATCTCTACGAGTGTCACGAGAATTATATATAAAGATGTTCAACTAAGTTGTATTTGATGGGAATTAAGATGTCACAAGTTGAAATTATCAAAGATCTCGAAAGTTAAATGTAGATATTCGTTTGTCGATGAAGAATTTTGCGTGAGAGGTTGCGTTTTATTTATTCTTAATTATCATCTCTTGAAGGGAAATAGAATCATAGAATCCTTTTATTTTTTATGGAATAGTAGAATTTTTATAAAGAGAAAATCCTTTAATATCCATGAATTTTTGTGAATTTTTTTATCTCTCATGTTATTATTTTTTATAAAGAGAAGATTAATCTTTTAATTCTTTAACTTTTAACTCACATGTAACTCAATCATTCAATTATAATTTACTGTAACTTAATTCCTTAATTATGATTCGCTGCAATTCAATCCCTCAATTTTTGTCTCACTTATAACTTGATCCTTATTTTTTAATTTTTTTAAATTTCCTTATCAAATAAAAGGAATAAAAGAAATATTAATATTTTGCTCTAAAATACCCTCCTCTTGCTCTTTGATGTAAAATTTAAACTAACATAAAAAAGTAGAGTTAACAAAAGTTAAGGGATTGGATTAAAAGTAAATCAAAAGTTGAGGGACTGAGTCATAGATGAGTTATAGTTAAGAGATTGAGTCGCAGTGAGTCATAGTTAAGGGATTAAGTTACAAGTAAGTTAAAAATTAGAGAATTAAAATATTAATTTTTTCTTTTATAAATCATAAAATTCTCTCTCTCTCTCTCTTTCATAAAAAAATGGACTTGATGAAATTCGAAGATTTTTAATTTCAGGGATCCATTCTCATTTTTATTAAGTCCAGAATCATTCTGTGATACAGGCTGGGGTTTGTCATTAAAGGGATCAGGCCCGTTCTAACAAAACTGCAACAAGGCCCCAACCCAAACTAGGCTCTGGCCTGTTCTGGTAAGCCCGTCCATGTCTTGGCGGGCTTGACCCAACTCAGCTGCATCTATATTACGATGATTATTGTAGCAGCATGCAATGATAACGGTCCCCAAAAAAAGAAACAAATATGCTGTTAACCCAAGTCCTGGTGGAAAGGATTCATTTGAGAAATCAAATACATGTGGTAATGTGGAGAATTACTTTTTATCTGAGCGGCCTGATAATGAATTGATCTAGAATATGATCGTTTAAAAATAAAAACAGAAAAAGAATAGACATGCAATTGTGATAAAAAGGGGAAAAAGGAAGATGGGCACGCAAAAATGAGGAAAATCGAAAGTACATAAAAAGGCAAGGCAAAAGATAAGTGAAAACCTTTCCAATCGTTTCCTTGTTTCAATAAGGATATCGGGCTACTAGTTCGATGAATCTAGAAATCTTGATTTAATTCTCAAAAAATCTACTCCCTTTGAATTATAAAATGGACTTGTATACAATACCCTCTGTGATTATTTTACAAGTTAGTGAAATGATTAAGATCAAGACCATACAAATTAAGGTTGCCTGTAATCCAGACATGCTCAAAAAATTCGATGTCATGAAAGCTAACAATTTTTTTTTTTAAAAAAGGTCCCTTGACATATCCACACATATATATATATATACACTTTTAAAAACTATTAATTGAAAGAGCCAATCCTACACACACACATGAATGGAATGGAGTGGATAATGGGATTGAGATGTGGAAAAACGATGCTGCGAAGTGCTAATCGTGTGGTTATGATTGGTTTGGTGGGCTATCATAGGGTTTTTCATCTTTTTAAGTTGGTGATGACAATGATCTTAGAAAATTACAAGTCTTATTTGGACGTCCACGACCACGAAAAAGAAAGGACGATTCCATCTCTCTAGCTATTCGCAACAGATTCAAATTTAGTAAAAGGCTTATCTCCGTCCATGAATTTAATTAATTTGGACCCCTCTTTGAAAATTAGAATTAAAAAATAAAAACAAAGTGTTGCGGTCCTTGATTAACGAGAAGCACTGGCATTATACATAAATATAGCTAACTCCAATTAATATACCTGTCATAGCAGCACAACCCTATAATACTCTTCGGTGATTATTTTAATTAATGGAATTATGTGCTGGATCGCCTACACGGAGTATTTTATTAATTTGTTACGTGTCTTCTTTATCTGTTTTCTTAAAAATATTCATAAGCAGGTGAAAAGATGCTGCATTTGTTGGCTAATAAACAAGCCATGCATTTCTTTCTTTAATTCGTGGCGATCACGGGGCTATGTTCATAGGGATTTATAATAGCAGAAGCTTGTCCACGAAGAAGTGTAAAATTTGGATTAGAAATGGTAGGAACAAAAGCAATATATAGTTGTATAATTATATTATTATTCACTGTCATTTAATCAATTAGTTTTTGTCGCCATATGCTCCAATTTCTTTCTAATGATACATGCATGGATGCATTGTCAGTCCTCGGAACTTAGAAATGACACATATTAAAATCCGGGAAACAGGAGAGAGAGAGGAGAGAGAGACATTTTTCATCTCAAAGGGTTCAATCTGAGAGCATATGGTATTTAAACACTACATGAAACCTCTTATTTATTAATCAGGGACTTTCGATCTCGAAACATCAATTTTTTTTATTGCAACTATTGCATTCACGTAAATTAAATATATCACTCTCAAGGCCTAATAAATACGCTCGTGCTTTACGTGACAACGTTGGGGTTTCTATCATATCTGCGTTGTCCCTTTAGATTCCTTTTTAACATTAGAAATTGAGTAGACTGTATTCCTACTGTGTCTCGTTTATGTAGGAGAATAATTTTTCCAATATTTGGAATATTATTGAATTTGTATAAAAGTCGTGTTCTTGTAGACGTTAATCGGTGCTACTGTTTGGCTAAAAAAAATCAATCCGCACTAACGCATGGATCGGATCCAAAACTGACGTGTCAAATTCATGTGATGACAAACAGGAAGCAAACGGCTAAAATACATGGGCCAGAGCTGTACTTGTATTCTTTTAGCTGGTGAAATATCAGTTCAAGTCAGAAATGTTCTTCATTTTTGGTATGTTGGTAGTCCAGTTTTCTTCAATTTTAAATTATGACTAAATAATTATGTTGACGCGGCATGTTTTGTTGAATAAATTACAAATTAACTAGAGATATTTTTGTTGTATGATGTATATTATCTGTTTGAACGTGTTAAATGATAATTTGGTCAGATCATAATCTAAAAGCTATCTACGTATCAAATCAAGGACGCGCGCGCACAAAAAAGACTTTCTAACCAGCGAAAGTCTCAGTTTCATGCGCACAAGCTCAACTAGGACTGTTCAAAAGTCCTTGAATTTAGTCCAACCTAAAGCAACTCAGTCCGGTCCTATTTGGCTAAAAATTGGTTATTCAAGACAAATAAGACAAAAAAAAAACATTCTATTTTTAGGTTAGATTGAATAGAAAACTGAGCATTTGGATCATTTAGTCCAGTCATGTCCTATAAATTTATTTAATATAAATATAATTAATTTTTTATAATAATAAGTTAAGTTTGTTGTTGTGATGATAAATTTTATATGACTAAGGTAATTTTATTATCTCAAGTTTATTAAATTGAGATAAACAATTGTCTCTAATTAAAAAAAAAGGAAAGAAAAGAAAATGAGATACCGAACTAGACCATCGTTAGAACTAATTTTTCAATTCTACTTGATTAGTTTAATTCTGTTCAACTTCAAGTTAGGTTAGAATTAGATTAGACTATAAGTTCCCTGATCTTGTCCTTCTCGTGAAAAGAAATAGACTTTGAGTAAGGCCAGAGTTCTGTTCAGTCTGTCGGTTGTGTAGGCCTACCCTCAACTTTGGTTTACTGCCTGATCTTTCATTTATAGGTGCATATAAAATTTCTCCTTAAGCTGGCAGACAAGTTGCGTAGATTCTTTGATGAGAATATTATGTTAAATATGTTGTTATTTAATCATATTATGGCAATCACTTTATGATTTTGGTTTGTTAATAAAGGTGGAAAACTACACCTAGTTTCGTTGTTTGATTATCCATCTGTCAAAGTAATGCTAGATAACTGTGCATTTATTGTATTTTAATTGAAAATCTAATAAAATATGCTTAAAAAGCACACACAAATTTAATGGATTGAAATTTTCTAAAGGTGCTATTGATAAATTTATGTGTGAAGTTTTTCTTTTTAACAAAGGAGAGAAAATTTTATATTTTATAAAAATAAAATAAAATGAATGAAAATACTTTTAAAAAATTTTACTATTTAAATTCATCAATCTTAATGTTAGAGGATTTAAATCCAAATCTGCTAATGCTTCAGATTTATATATCCTCGATCTCTTCAAATGATATGGCATTGGCAGTTCGTGTTTTTTTTTTTTCCTTGGTTTTAGAGAGATCTCTAGCATAGTCAGAAAGCATGTACAGAAAAGGTAAGAAATTAAATTTACATTTTATTATAAAAAAATAAAATTAATTTTAAAATATTATATAAAATTTTATTTAGATTATTTAAAATATTTTAATTTGAGAGATAGTAAATAATGCAATGCAACTGATTTGCTTAAAAATTTCTCAAGCACGTAACCCAAAGCTACAAACGTTACGACCAGAAAGAGAGAGAAAGATTGGAATTTCGATTTTGCATAAAAACTCATCCGAGAAGTCAGTTGCATCCAACGAAACAAAACCACGCTTAACAAGCAATGTCATCGCGCTTTACATTGCAGGCTCTACAGATTTTTGAAGAGACAAAAGAAAGAGATACTTGTGTTTGACCTTGTTTGCCGATTAAATCTTTTTATGATCTGCGTAAAATAATTAATGCATATAAATTTTAAAGTAATCCCATCATAGAGCACAACGAGTAGTTTTGATCACTGAACATTTCGCAGAAAAGTCTGAATTCTGAAACAACTTGTCGAGTACTGTTATCTACATACACGATGGGTAAATTAAAAGGAAAAATGATAACTAAAGATTTCATAAGATCATTGATTTTAATTAAAAACTCTAAATTATTAAAATATTAATAATAGACTGTAGTTCTTATTTAGAGTTAAAAACATATATAGATTTATAAAATTAAAAATTGTCCTCACTTGAAAAAAATAAAAAAAGATATTGTTGAAATTACGATGGACTGAGACTGTTATTAATTTTAATTGAAAAAAACTAGAACTTAAACTTGAGGATGGGTTGTTTCCTGTATAACACTAAAATTCACTCCTAAAACTTTTCAAAAATATTTATAAATATATGGCAATCACTTAAAAATTTATCAAAGTTATTTCTGAATGTAAAATCAATCACTTATAAATTTTTATACTTGTTAATATATAGGCATTATTAAAATTACTATTATGAGTTGGAGCTATTATTAACATCAGTTGATTATGTGTTATAATTATTATTGATTCCATTTCCAAATGTGGATCCTAATTTTTTCAATTGATATTAACAATAATTCCAACCCATAGTAATAATTTTTCTTTACTCAAATGTAATTTTATAAACTCATATATGTTTTTTAATTCAAGTAAGGATTATAGTTTATTATTGAAATTTTGATAATTTAATATCTCCAGTTGTAATTAATAATTTTTGAGGTCCTTAATTGCTATTTTTCAAAACTAAAATGCATATCTTATTGTTTACTAGTATGCTTTTAAATAAGGAGAATCACATCCAAGGATGATTTAAGAAAATTATTCAAAGATAATGATCAATAAAAAATGAATTGTTAAAATGAGAATATAATTCGTTGTTTTTTTTTTTAATGAGACTTGTTGTTAGATGTCTTTGTATGTAAATAATTTTGTTAAGAGGTTTTTAAATGTGATTCTGCCTTCTAAATATAATATATGCCTCCACGCAATATGTTATTTGAGGCTAATTATGGGCATTAAATAAACGAGTGTATCGAGCCTGACAAGAGGGAGAAATTCAACAAGACATGGGGAAATTAGAATCACTGTTTTGGTCCAAGGAATCGCACTGCTTTTCACTTTTGTCTTTATGAAAAGTAATAAAGTCATGGATACAGGAAACACATTCAAAAAAGGCAAAACAGATATTCCCGGCGCCAACAAAGTTTATCATTTACGTTCCAAGTGCACTACAATTAGACAGTCTGTAACTCAAATCACCATATTCATAAAGGTCTCTCTCTCTCTCTCTCTCTCTCTCTGCTCCGCAGCTTTCTCATCACCTAATTTGTTTACATATATCACTGGACACTGCCTATGCATATTGACCACAATTGCGTCTTCCATGATAAGGGTTTCAAAGGAGTTCCATGCACGTACATTAATAAAGACATTATTAGGGTTAGTAAATTGTAGTCTGAGCCAGAAGCATGGCTTACAGGTGTGCTAACTAATCCTCCTAGAGGGTTGCTAGAGCTTCTGCATTGAGATATTATGGGTGCCTAGTACCCAAGACTGATTTCTATGTAATTTTCTCGGGCTGATGCCCCACTTTCAATCCCAAAATCTAGAACATTGTTAGGGTTTGTTCAAGAAAGCTGGATCAGCATATATAAGGCTGTTTGACAACCTGTTCTAGAAATATTTTTTGTTCTTCAAAATAAAAAAAATCAAAAAAATTTATTTAATAACATATTTTCAAAAAGTATTTTGAAAGATAAAAAAATATGGTTTTGTAGAATAGTAGAATAGAAACCTTTTTGTTGGTGTTATAGGGTTATTATTCTGCAGAACAAGCGGGAATGTGAAAAACACCCATTTTATTTTTTTTTTATTTTCAAAACATATTTTATAAATTACTAATTCTCAAAATAATAAAATAAAAATAATTTTAAATAGGCCCTATATCTCTCTCAGAACAAGTGAAAAAGTGAAAGCATTATAGAGAGTTTCAATAATTTAAGAGGAGGCATGGGTGCATGATTCGTATTAAATTGGACAAAGGAAGTCGACCCGTCTGGTTAGATGGAGACTTTGGTTTCGGATAAATAATTGATCGCAATGATTCGTTCTGGTTGTAACGCTGATTTTTATTTTTGGATCTTTGACCGTTTACATAGCTTTTGAGAGAAAATGCTGTTCAATCAGAGACGCTATACTTATCTTTATTGCAGAAAACGTATGCCTTCGCAACTTGAGAGATAGATGAAGCAATAATATGTATAAATGTGACGATTCCCTAGTGTTTGTTTCATTCATTTCTGGGACTATTAAAAAAGCGTTGTCGGGGTGGAAAATAAATAAATAAGAGATTAAAAAAAAAAGTGGATACACTTTTGGGCGTGCTTGTTTCTGAAAGCTACGAATTGTGCGCACACCCATTTGCGTTTGGCTTTGGTGGTGCTCCTCGCCTAATGAACATTTAGAATGTTCAAATTAATATTAAATTTAGATCTAAATTTTAAGATTTTTTATATTTATTATAAAAAATTATAAAATTTTAATAAATTTATTTTATCATTAATGTATGCGGTCTAATTTAATATATTTTTTTATAATTTTTATTTTAGTAAATATAATATTAAAAAATAAAAATAAAAATAATATTCAAACTGACACATTAAAAAAAATAAAAAGAAAGTTGCAACTTAAAAATTTTAAATCCAAACAATCTAAAATATATTTGGATAGTTATTTTTATAAAATTTATAATAATTTCTAATATTAAATTAAATTATTCAAGTTAAATCTGCATTATTCAGATTAATGATAGAGTATGTTCATTATCATTTATAATTATAATTTTTATTTAAATAAAATATAAAAATAAAACATCTAAGATTAAACCATTTAAATTAAAATTTGAACAATCTAATTGTTCATCATGTGATGAGCACTGGGACGTCCAATTTGCAAATATCATTTTATTACATCGTTTAAAGTCAAGTCGCTTCATGCTAATTTTTGCGGACTCGCGCCTTTATATTAAAGCTGGGCTGCATTAATTTCTCAGTTCATTTTTTATTTTTTTTTTTCATCAGAAAGGTCTTTCACTTGCTATAAGACGATGGAAAAAGACCGGTCCCTTCCTTGTCCTCCGTACGTTTCGAACGAAATCGACGACTTGAGTGCATCAGTCCAAAAGAATTCAATTCAAATTAATTAATTTAAATTATCTTATATTATCTTATCTAATCTAATTTTAAAAATAAATAAAATATGAAATTACTATATTTTTTAAAATTAAAGAAAAACGTCACGACCACAAATAATGTGTCTGATGTATCTCTTTTCTTTTCGTTCACTTTTCAAAAGTCTTTGGTCCATTTTAGAATTAATGGGTCGCAAATTTTATATTTTAGAGGATTTAAACTCAAACACTAATTGATTGAAAAGTCTACCCGAAAAGAAAAGGCCAAAAAATAATTAAAAAAAAGAATGGAAAGAAGAAGAGGAGGAAAATACAAAGATGCTTGAAGTGCCCTCAAATTTTGGGGGGGGGGGAGTAAATTTCGCCTTTTTTTTCCCCGAGAGGCTGAAAATATTAATGATTATTAAGAGTGTGTTTGTATTAAAATTTCGCTCACAAAAATTGAACAATAAGATAACAAAAATAAGTTAATATTGATGTGGGCTGTTTTTCTTTTTAATTTCCATCTTTCTTCTTCTTCTTCTTCTTCTTCTTAAAGGCATGCGGGTCCCTGCGGGAAGACTTCTTTGACCCTGGCGTGTGCCATTGCTGCGTATGGGAACCGGGAAGGCCCGCAATCATAACTGCTGAGACCATATTATGATAACATCTTATTGCAACCGTTAGCATTTGACACTTAGCAAACTTGTTATCCATCATCTACTTTAATTATTATTTTTTACACAGTATCTAATAATATTGATATACTATTATGATATTATTTGTAATTTTTTCTCGTTACTCTCTTGCTCACGTTATTACGCATAGCAAAAAATTATAATCTAGATGTCGCATAAACACGTGGATTGTGAAGTCCTTAATCCACGAAAACATCACCACAGGCCGCGGTAGAAAGTAATTAAAACTTAATGGTTTTTACGTATTATGAAGGAGTTTTGAAATCTTAAAGCATCATATACATATCAAGTAACACTTGGAATGTAAGAATAAAACTTCTTATGTACAGGAAAGATGATTGAGACAATTTAGGACTGGTTTAGTTTCTGTTTTCAGAAACAGTTTTTTTGTTTTTAAAAGAACAAAATTAAAAAATTTGTTTGGATGAACGTTTTGAATCTAATGTAATTATTTCTTAAACTGTTATAATTTTTTGTTTTTAAAAATAAAAAAATATTTTAAAGTTGTTTTCATTTTATTTTTTATCTTCAAAATACATTACATTTAATTATTAAAAATTACAGTCATCTTAACCAATAATTATTATAAGCTACCATCATTAATTGTCAGTGACTATCACTCTCAACTAATTTTTTAATTCTAAATCTATTTTTGAATTAACCCAACCAAACTGATTTTTTAAATTTCATTTTAAAAAATTATATTGCAAACAAAAATTTTAAAATAAAAAATAAAAGCAAAAACTAAACAGACCCTTGTGGAGACTTTCTCTTGGTTTCACGCTCGTGCGCTAGTGCTCTCCTTGCAAGCATTTGGCCCTCATAGATTTTCCAACCTAATCCAACTTTCTCTCATCAGAAGGCGACAAGGCAAACCATGAAAAATTACAAGTGTCAAACTCTGAAGCACGAAGGATTCGGATTTATAGCTGTGAAGTGTAGTGAAGGAACCTCTCGATCGACCCAATCCCCATCAGCCCATATTACTATTCTTTCTCAGCTAGTGGAATATAAAAGCAAACCCTAACTAGTCTCAAAAGCCTATAACCTCAATGGCCTGGCCAAGATATTCCAAAGGAAAAGTGGAGGGAAAGAAAAAACATAACCCCTTAAATATAGAGAGCATATTGGCTCCTCACTGCCTCAGAAAATTCCAACATTACAGCCTCATAAACCACTTGCTCTTCTGTTGTAGCCAGTAAAAGGATAATACCCTACCCAATTGCTCTTGTCGCCTCTTTTTACTTTTTTTAACAATTTGGTATTGCGTGAATTTCACAAGCTTAAAGGATTATAAAAAAAGAAAAGAGGAATGTTCCAATGTTGTCCTTGTGGTGAAAGAAACTGATATATATGATGAGACCATTCCAAGTTGGTCACCAAAATATGTTGGACGTGGACGTAGCAATATATTTATTTATTTATTGTCGTATTTGGCGACAAACATTTTGATGATTGGTTGGTGATTAGTGATTAGATCTCCATTTGTGCTCTCCACTTTCTCTGAATCACTGTTCTTTGGGACTGTTTTGGTACCTCGCTGACATTACCCATCAAGTTCCCCCCATTTGCAGTTGCAGGCCCTAACTGAGTAATGTGGACGAGGCTTTGAACCGCTAAATTGTGTATTTGCTATCTATGGGGTGACCACCTTGTACTACGATCCTTGTTGATCTCATGGATATAGCTTTGTCTCTTCATGAAATTTGTGGCCTTCGATTATCGATCTTTCGTTTCTCAGAGATTTGTGTGCTTGGGAGGAAATGATTAAAGCTAAGAAACTAATATTTCCTTTTCCCATATGGGATGGCTTTGTGCTTTGTATGAGTTAAAAAATAGAAAACCCTGTATTTTCGTTATTTTTGATACAGGTATATCATGTATGAATGGTGAACACATGTTCGATCGGGCTGAATTTTCTGTGGCTAGCAAGGACAGATCCAATGATATGCTTCTGCGTACGCATTAATGATTTTGTCATCAGATAGTTCGGTGTCATTAATGTACTGGATACATCATTTCATATATTATCGGCGGTTTTTTAGTTAGTTGGTTTGTATATAGCCAGTAAATGATTAATACTTGATTAATCTGTTTTTTGAATGAATTAACCATGACGTTTATACTAATTATTATTATTATTAGTTAGCAAAAATGATACAGTTATTCCTCACTGTCAAATGTGACTAGTTGCTATCAAAATACTTTCATGGATTAGGCTGAGTTTGTTAAATAATACAATATAACTACTTTTGTTCAATTACATCCATTCCGAAAAAAGAAGATCGAGTACTGGCATTTTGAAACGTACACTCAACTAAGTTTACTTTCTGGACAGTTTAGTGGGAATAGCTTATATATCATTGTCAATGCAAAAATTAAAGCTCAAGTTATGGACACCAAAGCGCCATTTGGACGCCACAAAACGTACGTAATTCCACACACTCTTCATTCCCACTGGGACGAAGATACAAATATATATTAATCGTCATTAAGCTTTCTTCGCTGCAATCGTACGCTTGTATATCAGATATTGTTTGCGAAACCAAAGCCTTATAGCTACGACATTGGCTCAAACGACATATTCTGATCAGTTTTAACTTTCTTTCTCCTAGCTAGGCACTAACCAGGTTGATGCATGGAGCTTCAGTTTGTACTTAATTATTATTTAGCATCATATATATAGACAATCCATGGGAACCGGCCTGTACGTAGCTTCTCATTTTGGGGGAGGGAACACTGAAAACCAGAAGCAAGAAAGTGCGTGTCCTTAAATATGTTTTTCTTCATCGTCGTCTTTCTTTTTTTCCCATTAATTGTGAAGAGATTCTGCAGTCTGCACAGACAAATGGTAGTGATCACTCAAATCAGTGCACTTTCGACGTTTTTTGCTGAAATTCTGTTCCACATATATGTGGCCCTCCTTGCCTTGATCTCTGTTGCTTAGATTTTTGCTTCTCTCTTTCTTTTTAATTAATTTCTCTAATAGTTTATTGGTGTTTTTGTACAATACCATGTTTTAATTCCTTTCCTTTTAATTGCTGTCTTTTATATTATGATACATACGTGATGATACTCAAATTTCAATCAATATAAAATAAAATACAACGTCAATATCAACCCATATTTTTCGTTGATTATTAAACAATGCAATTCAATTTTTCATATTCTAAATTCATTTTGCACTTAATAACTATATATCTTCGCATGCCAAAATAATATTAATAATATATCTTGACAGACTATGATTAATGACAAAATTTTATTATAGAGAGAGAGAGAGAGAGAGAGAGATGCGGAAAAAAATCAGGGTTCGTGCTTTTTTATTGATTGTGGTGTAGGAGTTAGATTTATCTTTTGAAGCATTAGCTAAAAGTGGGGGAGACGAGTGACTAATTAGAACGTCTTTCTTCGACGTTATTAATTTCAGTCTGTGAAATTTGATTAATCACTAGACACTAACGTTAAGAGCGATGGAGATGCATCAACTAATGCGTCATCTTTCTATTGAAAATGGAAAAGAAAAATTAAAGAAAGCAAGATTAAAAAAAAGAAAGAAAAGTAAGAGAGGAAGATAGAGTATGCAGAAAGGTGGTCGGCAGCAGAGCATTACACAAATGATAATACATCATATGAAAAGGAAAATTCCCAACCAAAACTTTTGCATTTTCCAATGAAATTAAAATGCATATCACATCTCAGAAATATTGAACCAGCAAATAAATCTGATATATATTACATGGAGTGATTGGGGGGAATCACAATAATTCAAAGTCTACTGCACGCATCCTCCAACGTTGTACAAGGGACGTGCCAACTTGAATCGAGTTTATGACCAAATTGGCAACCTTATATATTTATAGGTTGTCTTGTCGAGAAGTAACTGATCATGATAGAAATTAAATACGCCAAATGCAAGTTGACCATGTAATACAATGCTATTTATATGTATATAACTTTTACCTTCATGCAAGTTTGGTGTGGTTTAATTAATAATTAGGTCATCAAAATACAGATAGTTTCAGCTTATGAACAAGCTAAAATACAGCCTTTTTGAGCGTCATGAAGATTAAAAGAAGAAGAAAAAGGAGGGAAAATGGTCCAAAGAAAAAGGAGCGAAAGGAATTGAGAGAGATAGAAGAGGTTGTCCAAGTCGGGACACTGTTCCGGTGGATGAGGGTATGGAAGAAGTTCGCCGCGTCGTGAAAATGCAGAGAATATTACATGCTCACGCTGTCCCTACTTCCCAGTAGTCTCATTGTCGTCACCATTCACCTTCCTTTCTTTTATTTCCGGACCCACCCACCTTGATTTTATTTCCCACATCTTCATTAATTGTTCGTCTGTCAAACTCATCTCACACGTAGACGTCCAAGTATTGCGTAAAAAATGTGTTACTGGTTCTTCCAAAGTAAAACAGACGCTATTAACTTTGTGTGCTAAAGAAGGTTAACGTCCCTCATTTACGACCAAAATAAATTTCAAACCAGGTTTTATAATTAGGATATCTGAAGGGAGAGTTGTTTGTAAAGTCATAACAACATTATTTATTTTTTCAGAGACTTTGTATCAAACACACGAAAAAGGCCGTGATCTAGTTAATAAAACCAGCACTTGTAAAAAAAGTTGACGATAGGTGTTATGTGTTGCACCGAGTCTAAAATTGAAAAGCTTTTATTCAGAGTACCGATATTTAAAATGGGTATGATCTTTCATTAAATTATTGGGTTGCAGGCATTAACATGGACGAGGGAAAGATGTCACGTGTAAAGGTAAGATCAGCAAAGTTTTCGCACGCTCGCTGAGGAAGGATGGCCTATAAATAGGAGGCAAGGCTCACGTTTTACACTTAGGAGACACAAACAACTTCAAGTGTAACTCCTCAGTGGTCTAGAAATCATCCAAACAAAGATGGAAGGGAATGGGTGTTGCTGTGGGAGTTTTCTCCAGAGGTGTAAGCCTTACATAGCTATGATCTCACTTCAATTTGGTTACGCTGGGATGAACATAATCACTAAGGTCTCCCTCAACCGAGGGATGAGCCATTACGTGCTTGTCGTTTATCGTCACGCCTTCGCCACAGCTGCTATTGCTCCTTTCGCTCTTGTTCTTGAGAGGTATTTACTCTCTTTGTTTTCTCTGTTAAGAATTGAAACTGTTATCCTTTTAATTGATTTGTATTCTGCTTGTTGTCTGCAGAAAAGTGAGGCCCAGGATAACGTTTCTCATGTTCGTGCAAATTTTTGTGCTGGGTCTTCTCGGGTTAGTAATTTTCTCACTGTTGAACCGGATGCCATGGGTGTTGAACGCGCCGAAAACAAGTTTTCTAATGTTGGCTTCCTCTGTTCCTGCAGGCCCGTGATTGACCAAAACTTGTACTACGCGGGATTGAAATTCACCTCCCCGACATACTCGTGTGCTATAAGCAACATGCTCCCTGCAATGACATTTGTGATGGCTGTTCTTTGCAGGTAGTTAATTCCCGACAGAATCAGTTAAATTAATATAATAGTTTCTTCTTCTGTTTTCTGGATGTTCTGAGCTGACAATTGCGTCGGATGAAGCAGGATGGAGAAGGTAGACCTGCGAAAAGTTCGATGCATAGCAAAAATAATAGGAACCATAGTAACGATTGCCGGGGCCATGTTGATGACGTTGTACAAAGGTCAAGTCATCAACTTTTTCTGGACTCAATACATACATCGTCCTAGAAATTATGTTAACCCCTCTGATTCAGCGGAAAAAGATTGGGTTAAGGGTTCTATTCTGCTCATTATTGCTACCCTTGCCTGGGCTTCTTTCTTCATCCTTCAGGTAACTCAGAGACAAGAACTTCAACCAATTCACCCTCATTCATTAATATATTGCTTTTGTGTGAAGCACTTGAAATTGAAGACCTTTTGGGATGTTTTATATATACAGGCAGTGACGTTAAGGAAATACTCTGCTCAGCTCTCGCTCACAGCTTTAGTGTGTTGTATGGGTACACTTCAGTCAATTGCAGTCACCTTTGTGATGGAACACAAGCCATCCGCTTGGAGCATTGGCTGGGACATGAATCTGTTTGCTGCAGCCTATGCAGTGAGTTTCTCTCTCTCTCTCTCTCTCTCTCTGTTTGCCAACTTTCTGTGAATTGATTAAGAGAGTGGAATTAACGTAATTGGTGATGTTTGGTGAACAGGGTATAGTATCATCAGGCATTGCCTACTATGTTCAAGGGATTGTCATGCAGAGAAAAGGGCCTGTTTTTGTCACTTCCTTCAGTCCTTTGATGATGATCATCGTTGCCGTCATGGGATCATTCATCCTTGCTGAAAAAATTTACCTTGGAGGGTAAATCTACATCTCTCTAAATTAGCTTTTTTAATTCACCAGAAACTTTGCTTTCATGCTTTTTCTTATCACACAAACTGTCGTCTATCAGAGTGAGGTTACTCTCTATCATTTATGCACATTTACAGTTTTGTCTCTTTTTCTTATCACATACAATAATGGTTTTTATCTTCTTCTGAAACATCGTTATCACAAAGTTTCTACAACCTGTTAAACAGTTTTACAGGAACTAATGTTAATTTATGGGTTTGTGAATGTTACAGAGTGATTGGATCGATACTGATCGTAGCGGGTCTGTACTCGGTTCTATGGGGGAAACACAAGGAGAACCAAGAGAAAGAAGCAGAGATATTAGTTCCAGAAATGATCAAAGGATGCAAACAAAATGGAAGGATGCAGACTGTTCTAGAAGACATTGAAGAAAACGACATTGAGATGCAAGAGCATGAAGCTAGGAAAGAATCTGTTCCTGCGGTAGCCATTAGTGTTCCACAGGCTTGAACAGAAAACAATAATAACTGCTATGCGAGGGGTTTTTGTACCTTGATCCCCTGTATTTTTAATTGCAACTTTTCTATTGAAACGAGTTTGAAACTTTTTTTTTTTTTGGGTGCGTTTGGTAATTGAGACACTAGTATGAGACAAATCGTCTTTGTATCCGTGATGTAACTGGTGACAAATTGTAATCTTGTTGAAATGAGAATCAAGAGATTGCAGAAAGTATTCACTCTTTCTTCCCCGGGATAAGAAAAAAGATGATGCGAAACGGAAGAGAAGGCAGCCTTATCGGCTTAATTGTTTTCTGATTTAGAGAACAAACCGCGAAGATTGATCCCTACCACGCATCAAGATTAAGAATTGACTTAAATTTCTGATACAAATCGAAAGCAAGAAAGGTCTAATCTTTCCAGAAAAATTCTCATTTTCAGCATCTGCTGATAGTCTGATACTTGTTATTCTCCCACCTCGTTAATTCATTTTTTGTTCGTATCCATCGTACCAGATGAGTTGGGGATATTGAATTCTACAATCACGTAATAAGGAGAAATGAGATTTACCGTTAAGTCTATCTTTTTATCAGATGCACAGTAACACGGCTAAAGGGAATCTAGCCTGAATGCTTGCTGCTATCACGCTATTATAAAAACATAAGCTATCGTAAAGGTAATTAAGGATTATTCAACCCCTAACCCAGGAAATGATTCTCGGTGACATATTCTTTTGGAAAAATTTGGCACAAAAGAACATGGAATCAAGGATGGTGTCTTACAACATTAATGATCCCTGCGTGCCTCTTTACTCTCAGGTACAGATTCGTCTTTTTGGTTTTTCCAATCAGACTTAGAGACTTGGAATGATTCTAGCCCCAAAAAATGCTAAAACTTAGAGGGAATATGTAGTCACTTAAAGAATATATGTTAATTTTTTCATGTGATTAAGAACAATTGAAACTGCTGGCACAATTCAGGCATGAAATATTAATTGACAGTGCTTCACTGGGACTTAATGGCTGAGCATCTATTGTCAATGTTCGCCGCATTTGTTCTCTCATGTGAACCTGCGAGAGATTCTTTCCAATATGCATACATATTTGTGTGCATGAGAGAGAGAATAAGCATCACCAGACAACAATCAAGTGACGCAAGCATAGGATTAAGAATTTCAGGCAATCAGAGATGCGCGCTCATATATATATATATATATATATATATAATCCCCGTAAAATCCATCTTCGAAATCAGATTCTGTGTACTGAACTGTTTATTCAAATTCCAAGTCCCATCATCTTCTGCATCCTAATGTATACATAGGTGAATCTGATTGGATAAGCGAGTATATATAGTGACATATCTCTGTTTGATAAGATATGTAGTAACAGACAACCTTACACCTGTTGCGTTCAATTGATGCTCATCACTGGATAAATAATTTGAATTATCTAGATTAAATTTATCAGTTTTATTTTATATTCTATTATATGTTTATTAAAATGTAAAATATAAAATTTTAATAAGTTTACTTTATTTTTAATTTAGACAATACAGATTTAATTAAATGACCTAATTTAATATTAATTTTTTAAAAAAATTTATAAATTAACTATTTAAATATATTTTGAATTCAATTTGTTCGGAGTACATCTAAATAATTAATTTATAAAAATTTTAAAAAATTAATTTAAATTGAACCATCTAAATTAAATATATGTTGTTTAAGTTGATGATAAAATAAATTTATCAAAATTTTATAATTTTTTATAATAAATATAAAATAAAAATAAAAAATAGATTCAATAAAAACTGGACCGCCTAGATTAAAAACTTAGATGCTCATCAAGTGATGAGCAAGGATAAGCACCAAAATCAAACCCTACGCCTATGTCCCTAACTTTGATTCGCCGCATTAAGAATATCATAATGAAAATACATGTCAGGATCATTACTGGTAGACAAGAAGGAAAAAGAAATCAAGAAAAGTTGTTTATATATAAATTCTCCGTGTTTTTAGACTGGGTAAGTAATTAAGTTGTTTAATTAAACCGCTATAGTTGGGCGATGCACCACACAGCAATTAACACTGTCGTGAGCATGCGAAGTTAATTAAACTCGTTTTTTGGAAGTTTAAGTTAATTTAGTGGATGATTAGGCAGAATTATAATTGGCGCATGTATGAGATACACACACAAATTAATATTGCTGGCCTGATCTAGAAGAATAATAAGGAAACGAGATACGAAATCTCTCGAAAGAGTTTGAAGATATGTTTTTTCATGATGCCATCGCCCACTAGCTAGTTTTAAAGGAATCTAATTGAACCAAATAATAGTACGTATTGAGTATTTCTGCTAACCCAAACTCGAGAGGCTAATTAAAAAAATTAGATAACATGATTTTAAAACGAGGGCAGAATTACTTGGATTAAGATGGAATCAGCATTATACACCTGATCCAACAAACACCCACTAGTTAATGCAACGTGAATGTATATCCACTGGGGTGTGTGTGTGTGTATTATATGCCTTTTCCTTCTTCCTTCTTCAAAGTTGAATTGCGTCAAAACATGTCACCAAAAATCAACTCGCTAGCTCCTTTCATTATTCATTCATTGCTCATTATTATCGAACCGTTTGGAAGCCACTGTTCCTCTGGCTGATCTCTCCACTTCAGCAACCAAATAATAATAATAATGGAGATCGAAGCCCTCTCTATGTATGTAGTAGTTTTCACTAAGGAGGGGTGGGACATGAGATATGTTCACGAAATACACTCCACTTTCTGGGTGATGAATGACACGCTTTTCATTCAGTGAACAAAACCATGGCCACGTATGTGTGTCTCTGTGTAGTGTAAATAAATAAATATGCACACTAGCTATATAATGCACTCCATATAATTATAAACTATTTTGATCTGAAGCTGAGTGGGTGAGTACGTCGGCAACAAAATGATGGAGCTAATCATGAAATTAAGGTTGACATCACACACACACACACACACACACACTCTAATAGTACTAAAAATACTTTTGATTATAGTATGTCACTTAATGCTGGCTTAGTCATGAGATCGTATGGATAGAAAAACCATCCGCTTGTTCCTGGATGATATTGCTAGCCGTACGATCTCGTGATTGGCGACACTTTGAAAATCACTGCCTGAGATATAAAGAAAATTATTACGCAACTTCGATTCTCCACGTACATTTAGGGTAGTAATATCCCAATCTATATATCGGTGATGTGGTGTTTTAATTCTGGAAGCACCTGAAAGATAAGTTTTAGTAGAACCACGGATTCGTGTGGTGGAAATTGAGCATTTAGTATAGATACTTATTGAGACTTAATTTCTCCCTTTTTTAATATACAAATATTAATATTAGTGGATGGTAAATGATAGGTAGTGTTGAAATTGACTTCTCGATGGAAACATAAACGTGGATAGCGGAACACACGTTCATGGCTGGTATCTTACCCACTCGTATATCTTAAATCCTTTTCAATCGCCAATGATCTTAGCTTCTGTTCGCCCCCGGTTTTTTTTTTTTTTTAGAGGAAAAGAAAGAAAGAACTTAACATTGAGTTGATAGGTCTTTTCCACCTGTATATCTCTTATCCAACTCAATGGGAAAACGTATGATGTAACATCTTAATCTAAAATCTTAAATTGTTGAATACGCGCAAACTAATGCTTTTAATTTAGTAGTTTTTTTATTTGTTTAATTTAAAAACAAATAGTTTGGATTTAATTTAAATGATTCGTATTTAGCGTTTTATTATTGAAAAAAGAAACGTAAAATAAAACAATGGCAAATTTTTGAATGCGAAGTTAAAACGGATCGTTGGTAATGATTAAAGGATAAAAAATAAAATTTAAATGGTGCTGATTGAATTAAAATTGAGTGTTATCGAAAAAAATGGAGAAAAGATGCTTTGTCCTGTCCATCACCTTCAAACACAACTCAATTATTCAAGTGCGTGTGCGTGCGTAATTTGAAAGAGAAATGATGCACTTGTCGAAAAGCATTATAGACACTTTTTAAGGAAATGCAATTACATGTTTGTAATTGTATCTTGTATGTCCCTAGAAAAAATCTCTTTTAACTTTGGAAATGTATAATCTCACTCCTTGACGATTATCCCTTAAACTTTTAAAAGCTCTCTTTCCATTTTGCTTTGACGTACACTTGATTTCTTTTTCTATTTTTTTTCCATATGCCACCTCTGTCAAAAAATTTAAGGTATTTTTTAAAAATTTAATATTAAAAATATAAAATAATTTTAATATTTTAAAGTGTAATCATTATCTTTTTTTTTTAAAAACACCTTTAATAAATAAATCACTTTATATTTATTTTAAAATAAAATATTCTATTAAATAGAAATAAAAATAAAATAGTAATGTTAATTTGAAGACAGGTAACTATTTTATTAAAAATAAAATTTAATAAAAAATTATTTATATTATTTAATAGAGGGAGTGCTCTATATATATATATATATACAGCAGAAAAGTAGTCAAAATTTTATAACTAAACATGTCAAGGTGAAACGGGCCTCAAACTTACCATTTTTCATTTTTATTTTTTGGGCCATGTATCAAATTTTAAAATTCCAAACACTACAGAATACGGAAGTCTATAAAGTGGTCTTCAGTTTTTAAATATAAAAGAGAGTTCGTGAATTGTGAATGATCTGAGATTTTTTTTAATCAACGTGAATGATCTAATATTTAGCATATTTCCTTTGTTAAAAATATAAAAATTATTTTTAATCAAATTAAATTTCTAATAAAGTAATTAATTATTTTTAAATTAATATTTTTTTTTATATTTAATAGGGTATTTCATTTTTTAAATTTTTAAAAAATATTTTACATTTTTAAATGAAGTAAGTAAAAAACAGCGTGGCTTTTTATTAGCTTTGAAGTACTTTAATTTATCCCTGTCATGCATTTTTTGTTAATTTTTGTAATATTTCATATTGCCAACTAATCTGATTCGAAACAATCAAGTCACAGTTGGAGGAAAAGTCTTCTAAGATATTTTTTTTTAAATTTATAAAGTTTAAATTTGACATTTTACTTGAAGAGTATTAATGTATTTCTCACCACTTAACTCAATCCTTGTCCCCCTCCTTTCGTTGGGATGTCCATCAGTCTTTTTAATAGTTTTTCCCCCTTGGTTTCTGTTAATGGAAAATACTTCTTGCCCAAAAAAAAAACACATAACTTAGGGGTTCTGGCCTTTTTTTTATTTTCAAAAATTGTTTTCCATTTTAAAAACAAAAAAAAAAAATCATTTGATTTTAATTATTTTTTAAATTGTCTCTTTTTAATTTTTAAAAAACAGAAAATAGAATCATCTTAAGCCTATTTTTATTTTATTTTCTTATTTTCAATACACGCCACATTGATTATTGTAAAGTATAGCTAGATTGACTAACTTTTATTACAAATTACCATCATTAATTACATATAATCTTTATTATCAACTTATTTTCTAATTCTTAAAATATTTTTAAATTAACAAGATCATACAATTTTTTAGTTTTTTAAAAAATAATTTTAAAAATTATATTATAAAACAATTTTAGAAAATAAAAACTAAGAATATAAATCAAAACATGCTCTTGATCTTTCTCTTCCCCCCCCCCCCCCCCAAGTTATTGACATAGGCCCACGAAGCACAAATATGCTATGGAATTGTATGTCTGGCCCGTAACATTAACTTGTTCACGAGTCGTTCTTGTCTGGGCCTTTTTGTTTAGGGCCTTTTTCCCCTATCAAAGATTAGCGATCGAATGTACTGAAAACATTGTTTTTTTATCGGGCTACTCCATGCGATTGATCCAATAGTAAGGTTTGATATACTCTTGATCCAAAATATAATCATCTTTTAATAATAATTTGCAGATCAATAAGATTCTCATTCTCATGAAAATATAATAATATTTTTTACCCTTGATTGTAATTTATCATGAGTGAGAAGAATGTAATAAATTCACAAACACAATAATTTAGATTAATAAATATAAGAAATAAAATGAAAACACATTTATGAATACTAAAGGCCCATTTGTCAACTTATTTCAGAATAGTTTTTTGTTCTTTAAATAAAAAATAAAAAATTTTGATAATGCATTTTTAAAAAGTATCCTGGATAATAAAATAAAATAAAATATTACTTTAGAAAATAAAAAAATATCTTTTAAGTGTTTTAAAATTATTGTTCACGAGAATAGGAAAAAATAAAAAATATATATTTTTATTATTTTTTTATCCTCAAAACATATTTTATAAAATATCAGTTCTTTAAAAGAATAAAAGGTAAATAGTTTCAAATAGGCCTGAAGTTGTTTATATTATAGACAAAAATTAGCAGTGAGAAAATGTTTATGTTTTATTTTTCATTGTTTCCAAAAGAAGAAAATGATTATATCTTAGATGGGATGCAGCATTTCTTAATTTGTTACTTGCACAATTATCTTTAAAATCGGATTCCATATAAAAAATGTAATTTATTCCCTCAACAATTTACTGATATGTACTATTCTTGTAGATTCTATGATTATATAAACATAAATTACCTTTGAGTGTACTGTAATTAATTAATTTATTATTCCTCACCATTCCATGCTCTGCAACGTATTTATTAATTGATTAACAAAAAATTATAATTATTAATTTCTATAATTTTATTATATTTTGTTATTAGCCCCTAAAACTTATTTTTATTTTTATAGATTTCTATAATTTTTTTCATCTTCAATTCTAATTTCTCTATTTTAATATATAATCAAAGAGACGATGATGTGACGCTATCAATATTAAATTATCATACATTTAACTGATAGTATTAAATTGAATGTTAAACTAAGGTAAAAAATGACAGCAATCACAAAATGTAGAGTCAAGAGCATCAATTAGAAGAAATTGAAAATGGAGAGTAGTATTTAAGGATCTCCCAAAAAATTTTTACAGACAAGGACAAATAATAAGTTAATATTCAAGAAAAAACAAGTATCTGTTGCCATTTTAACAATAAATAATTTTGTATTAGTTTTTGTTCATGAATAATTTTTTTAAGAGGTCATTAGATATGATTCTCCCAATTGAAAAATATGCTTTGATTAAAACCAAAACAAAACAAATTCAAACATCAAGGTAAGCAAAAAAAAAAAACGATGGCTTCAAAAAAAAAAAAAAAGCGGAAACTACAGTACATGGGCGTGGTGAACAAAACTGAAGTAAAGGTGAAGTGGCAAGTTGTAAAATGAATAAAAAAAGTCTAACTTTTGTTTCACATGTCACGAAATAACGTTGGAAACACGCCAAATAATTTAGTATTGTATTATCATTTCTTTATATGTATTTGAAAATAAAAAAAAACATTATAGATGAAGAAGATTAAAAGGTCATAAAGTAATGAAAAAATATATGAACCAATAACAATATTCGAAAAAAAAAAATATTGGGACCATTAGCCAATAATTGTGTTCTACTTTCATCGATCAAAATTTTCATTGGGTCACCAACCCGCCACCGTTTTCCACCAACTCCCCGGGGTCCCACTAACACTCAACCACCGCCACACCACCTCCTCGGTCCTCCATCATGAATCATCCTTTTAAAAGGCCTCACGCACGCGCACAAGCCAACACGCGCGCTCACAAAGGCACTCTATTTTCCTCCCCGTTTTTACGCAGCTGTTTGAAAAATTATCCAGAGATTTACGAAACTGTCCAGGAAAACTTTGATTTACCTCCATTAGAAAATTTTTTATATAGATAAGATCTACGGGGTGATTCATAATTCATCGAATAAAAACACAGTATTCAAATGATATTACATGTAAACTAATTCTTATGTTAATGATCATATGAAAAGAAAAGTAAAAAAATTAAATAAATATTTTATTATAAAAATAAAAATTATTAAAAATAACAGTACATTATATTTTATTTAATCAAAATAGTACAATTTCATTGAATAGGTCATGAATAATATAATAAATTGGGTCTACCTAAACATTTCTATACAATTACATTACATTGCATGTAAAATTCTTGAATGAGTCCCTTCGTCATGAATGATAAAATTAACAACAATTAACAAAGTTGAGCCAGGCTAGTCGAATGTCACCCACTTCCCAAGCTTTCTGGGATGGGCCCAACCTGGGCAGCCGAAGAAAAATTACTGGTCAAACTGATTGACAATTATGCTGACAATGTCGTGATTTTAACCTAGACCAATTAGCATCGATGTTTTCTTTTTTGTTTTCAATGAAATTATATTTTTATTCGTGCTTAACTTCAGCTCTTATTATTCTATTTATAAATTATTTTTGATATATTTTATTAATATTAAAAAAATTTAAAATTTATTAATTCTATCTTAAAATTAAATAAGTTCTTAACTTTACTCTTATTAAATATACATACTTCAATAATATATTTTCTCTTTTCAACATTTAATGAAGGATAAAAGAGAAAATTTATAACAAAAATTTAATGACATAACTTATAAATAAGATCAAAAAAATTTTCTCTCTGCCCTATATAAATAGGACTAGAGAGAGAAACTTGATCCTTAGTCCAGCTCCTATTATTATTGTATATGCTTCTGCCAATATTCTATTATTCTACAGACACATAAACAATATTTCTTAAATTGAATCACAATGTTATTCTTGAAAATAATTACAATTTTAAGATCTTGAAATTTTAATAACTTATTATTTTTTTATCAATAAAAGTTAGGTCTAGTGAAAAGAGTTACTCCTTCATAATGTGATCAATTAAAATTTGAATCTTTATTGTAAGAGATATTCACATTTATTGTCCAACCATACTATAAATACCATTAATCAATCAAAAAACGTATTATCTCCTTTACAAATTTATTTACTTTTGTTCATACTAAAAATATAAATACCTTATTTTATTTATGAACTTATCACCAACGAAAAAAATTAAAAGATAAATTAAAAAATATAAAAATAAAACATGATAGTATAATAGCACAAAAATATAATATAAAAATTTATTTTTATGTGTTAGTAGTCCCGGAAACATGCTTTAATTTTTTTAACAAAATAAAAAAATTAGTATACAAAAATATATTGTAACAAAAAGTTGAGAAAAAACAATTAAAATTTTATTAAAAAAATGTTGGTGGCTCCTACAATCACTTCTACATTCTTTGTACAGTAATTTTTTTAATATTCTATAATATGATTGCTTTTAATAGGAAGATATCATTAATCAATTAAAAAATTAGTTATTTTTATAATAAATTTTACTCCTAAACTTATTACCAATAAAAAATAAAAAATTAAAAGATAGTTTGAAAACTATTTAAATAAAAAATTATATTAATATAATAGCATAAAGATATAATATAAAAATAATTTTTAAGTATTCGTAATATAGGTTAAACATGCCTTGATTTTTTAACCAAAAAAAAAATAACAACAACAAAAATATACTGTGACAAAAAAGCTGAGAACAAACAGTTAAAATTTCTAATAAAAAAGTGTTGATTGGTCTCACATTTACGAAGAACAGTAAACTTTCTTATATTTCAAAATATATAAGATAAGGTACTTAAACTTAGTAATTCTTAAGAATAAATAGTTTATGAAACCGGCTACCCTGTAAATGTTTTTGCCCCACGTCCTAATAGATGGCTTCAAGGTGACTTAGACTCCAACATGTTATACCTACGACGGTGTTGGAATAACGTATGGTCATTAACGCTAAACCCGCTTCATTCGGTCTAATTACATTTACACGCAATCCCCAAATACCATCATGTGACGTGCATACTGTCTGAAACGTTCGAGGGAATTTTTTTTTTTTTTTGTAAGGAAGAAAAGATATATGCACCGGGAAGGACTTGGGGGATATGCGATTAACATAGTCGATATCACTGGAGTGCTAGGCTAACACAAATATGCTGTTACGGTGCATTACCTGTTTGAGGCATGCTATCATCATAAATGAATATGGATACCTCTCTCTCCACACGTGCTCGTGTGTGACAATATAGACACACATGTGTGTTAACAGCATCAAGTATTTATAAGTAATTTGCATGGAAATAGAATAATTTGAATGGCTTCACAGCTAATGCCCGTTTGGTATGGGAAAATAATTTTCATGAGAGTCAAAGTGAAAGTGGGAGTGAATTTTAAAAATATGCTTGATGCATGGATGGCAGTGACAAAAATTTATTTAATATTATTTTTATATTTTGAAAAGACTAAAATGACCCTAATTTTGTATTAAAAAAAATCAAAGCACCCATCGGTTGTCATCTTCCTTAATTACCTTACCACCATTGTCGGAGATTTTCTAGAAAATAATCTGTCAAAAACTCAACAAGGCTTTACGAAGAATAATTAATCCAAAACACAACAACAATCAATCCAAACAAAATTGTACAGCTCCATACAAGGAATCGAAAACCAGAAATTGAAGACATAAATGGGAGAATGGAAGTAGATTGAAGAAGTGAAAAGGAGGAAATCAAAGAAATCCACAAGTCAATAAACTAAAGCAGATCAGATAAAGTTAAGCCTCAATCTCACCACCGTTTTCTAAGGATGAAGAACTGAATTAGCAAGATGAACTAAAGCAAATCTTGAAACATTCTCACTTCATATAATTAACCAATATAATACCTAGTAATCAAAGACTTAACTCAATAAAATAATTATCCAGGTTTAATTTAAAAATAAGGGATCCCAAGTTTTCTAAATAAAAATGAATTAAAATTAATTAAAATCTTTCATATCAGAGTAAAAATAAATTACGGAAGCATAAGACACTTTAAAAGAGTGAAAGAAATCAAAAACAATTGAAAAACAAAACATGTGTTGTGATACAGGTCAATGCGCCACAGCTCGTGCACGCTGCATCGCGCGTGTTGCTCTCTGTGCCACGCGCCGCAGCTTAGGCACCATACACTACGACATATTGTATGAAATTTTTACTGATTCTGCTATTATTTAACGGCAGAATTGGGGGAACTTTCAACTTGCCCCGATTCTCCATCGGATGTCTGAATGTCGCGATCTAGATACACATTCATTCAATATGAAAATTGCTACATCCATGTGGATGTGGATGCTTTTGTCAATCAACAAGGATATGTTGCATGTGTGGGAGTTCTTAGGAACAAACATGAGGATTGGATACTTGGGTTTAAGCGGGAGCTAGGGAGCATACTATCACAGTTGCTGAGATGTTGGTTGTACAAACTGGTTTAGAGGTATGTAAATAACATAATTTCAAAAAGATAAAGATGTTATCTGATCCATTGAAAGCGGTGAGCATACTATTTAGAGACTGCTGCAATAATCCTACCTTTGGAAATATAGTGATTCAAACTTGATGGCTAATATATAGTAATTGAAATATTATCATAAACCAAACTTCAAGAGATGTTTTGAGATATGCTGACTACTTAACAAAGAATACTCATGGTGTGGGTGAAAACACTTTGCTAATATGGAGCTATCCATTAGGTTGTTTTGATATTTTATTGCTGGATAAGAGCAATTCTAATTAGCCATTTTCTTGTCCTTTTAAGCTCCCGCTTGCTTTTATAATTAAAAAAATATGACTATTAAATGAGTTAAAAATAACATGATATTTACACACACAAAAGGGATGTGGGGTCTATTATAAAAAATAAAAAGGCTTAAGATTTATGATTAAAAAAGTGATAAATATAATATCCATAAAAGAATACGTACAATATGAGGCCATCATTTGTTGTTTTGAAATGATAATGATAATGGATATGAGACTTATATTCTGTGCGCTCGCGCGTGTAAGATAATAAATTATAAAATAGTATATGATTTATCACAATAAATGTCTCACTTTTCTCGAGTGACACGCGGGCAAAAAATTAAAAAAGAGAATGAGATAAGTATATTTTAATTCGTAAGAAGTAAAAAATTTAAAATGATAATAATATTTTTTAATTTATAATATGCATAAAGGTAATACGTTGCAAAGTAAAAGTTGATTAAATTTTGATTTACATTGACAATAATTAATGGATCCAAGAATATTTATTGTGGACAAGTGTTTTTTTAATTAATTATGAAGTATAGAATTTAATAAAAATTTTATTTTAATACACCTTTAAAATTTCCCCTCATGTTAATAAAAAAAAGAACACAACTATAGGGAGCAATTAGGCATGAGCATTCACTGGACAATACTCCCTTCATTTTTTTATTATAGAAAAAATTATCACTTTTAGTTTTTTTTATAAGCAAAATCACATTTTTTAATAGTCATTACTTACAATTTTTTTAAATCACTCCTTATAATTTCATCATTCATAGCCATAAAAAATAATTAATGAAGGATATTTTAGTTCAATTCTTTCATTTTTAGACACAATTAATATAGCTAACCAATTTTTTTAAACTATGTGATATAATTTTTTTTCTTACAAATAATAATGAAAAGAGTACATTCTAATAAAAAATGAGTTATTATTCATATATTGAATATGCATGGATAAAGTAAATTTTAAAATATAATTACTCGTTATTTAAATATTTTTTACATGAGATAATAAATTATAAGTATGTTAAAATAAATCATCCTATAAAATAATAAATTATTTTTAAATTCTTCAATATTTATACTTTTAAATATTAAAATATTCTTGTATATCACACAAGAAATTAATATAGTTAAATATAAAAATGACTATATAATGAGTTCAAAATAACAAGATACTGGTGTTAACCAGATACCAGTGATAGAAATAAGAAAATGATTGAAAGTTTAAAAGAGACCAAAAACCAATGAAAAATAGAGATGATCATGGAGGAATAAAAGAGGAAGATAGGCCTAGGAATGGACATTAATGCGAGCCAGAATAATATTAGGTATGTGCCTCTAATCTTTTGCTCTTTGCAAATGCATTTCTTGATCAAATTAAGATTGTTCAAAAATGTCTCTTTGATTTCTGCAATTCCTTTGGACAAAAAATCAATGCTTCTAAATCCAAACTTTTCTATTCTCAAAGTGTTAATATCAACATAGCCACATAGATTGGTGAGGACTTGGGAATTTCGCTAACAAACAATCTTGACAAATACCTTGAAATTCCTTTAATTCATGAAAGACCATCAAAGTTTACTTTTGCTCCCCTCATCGATAAGATGAATTCTTGTTTGTCTAGTTGGAAGGGTCGCTATCTTAATATAGCAGGAAAATATGTTCTCATAAATTCTATTACTTCTGCCCTTTCTAATTATAATATGCAAACTATGCTTCTATCTAATATTGTTTTAGTTGATTTAGAAAGAAGCTCTAGAAACTTCCTTTGGGATTCTTCTAATGGAACCAAGAAACTTCATCTCCTATCCTAAGATTACATCACTGATGATAGAAAAATAAGTGGGCTTGGCTATAAGAAACTTAAAAGCTAAAATATTACTTATATCATAAAACTTTGTTAGAAATTAGATTAAGGAATTTTTCAAACATCTTGGTTATCACCCAAGCATGGTTGTTGAACTGCTAAGCATCTTGGAAGGAATCAAGCTTTGTTGGGATACTATACTAGCCAAAATGAACATCTATTTGGACTCTTTAGAAGCTTTATCCTTGATTTAATACAATTTCTCCAAGAATCATCCTTATTCAAATTATATTGAGAAGATCAGGGATTTCATTATGAGAGATTGGACAATTATGTTCTCGACCATGTGCTAAGGGAAGCAAACATATATGCCAATCTTCTTGCCCACCAAGCATCCAATAATAATTTTGAGTCAACAACCTTTCATGAACCACCTTCTAGGTGTACAAATATCATGCATTTTGATATGATCAGATAGTTTTTTTTTTCCTTCTTGTATGGGTTTCCCATGCCATGTATTCAAAAAAAAAACAAATCTCATTATATAACAATCACAAGTTGGATAGAGATGTTCAAATGCTATTTTTTAAGGCTCATTTTTATTTTTGAACTATACACAAAATGTCACAAATATTTCTAAATTTAACTACGGGTCTATTCTGTTTGTCAAGTTTAAATATTTTCTTTGTCATCACCTTGACATTGAAAATACTTAATGTACGTTAATCATCAATGAGTCTCACTATTTTTTTAAATATTTTTATCAAGTTAAGGGTTATTCTTAACCCTAACTTATATTTAAATGGTCATTTTTGCCACTCAACTCAAATATTTTATAATAAAAAATATAATGTAGGGCCTACTAATGATTAACTAATTGTGAGAGAATGATTGGGTGATGAATAATGGAATCTTTAAAATTGAAGGACATGATTGACACATGGTTAAATTTAGAAATATTTGTGATCTTTCATGTACAATTCAGGAACCAAAAATGACCCTTAACCTGCTTATCAATGACATGTCAGGGGAATAATTAGAAAATATCCCATTAATTCATGACTTAGCATTACTGTTAAACATTTTCTTGATGTGCCTTAATTACAAATGCAATCAATTTTTTTTTGGATGACCTTTGTACTCCCTCTATTTTTTATTTATAAGAAAAAAATTATATCACACAGTTAAAAAAATTAATTAACTATATTAAGTGTATTTAAAAATAAAAAAATTAAATTAAAATATCCTTAATTAATTGTTCTTTATGACTATGAACGATGAAATTATGAAGAATAATTTAAAAAATTTATAATAAATGTCTATTAAAAATTTGATTTTTTATATAAAAGTAAATTAAAAATGACAGCTTCTCTTGTAAATAAAGATGGAGGGAGCAAGCCATGACAATGACGTGATGGGAGATCTGTTTTTCCCTATTAATCAGTACAACGTTATTTTTTCTGGTCAAATAATAATTACAGCTTCATATAAATGTTCTGGCCTTTGATGTTAAACCCCCTCCATTCTCACCGATCACATTATTATTCCGTTATTTAACATTATCTATAATTTCCCTCTCTAACTAACGGCATACAGTATAATGAAGTACGTACTTTCTCTGTATTAAATTATATGACATTTTTTAAAAAAAATTTATTTTAAAATATAAGACACCTTATATATATTAAAATTTTATTAAATATATAAATTTTAATATTACTCTTTCTCTCTTGATCATTAATTTTAGTCCATTCTCTTTTTAAGATATTAAATGATCGATAATTTTGAAAGTTTATATGCTTATTTTGAAAAGATAAAGTTGTTAAATGTATTTAATAAGATTTATTGACATACGACATTTTATCTAAAAGTGTCTTATAATTTAAAAAGAGAGAGTACCATTATTTTATTTTAAATTATAAGATAATTTGAGATAAAATTATAAATGCAAATAAAATTCAACAATAATACTTTATAAATTTACATTTTCAAAATAAAACTATAAACTTTCAAAGTGACTCTACACACTTAATCATTATTCTTTCAATAATGTAATATAAGTTATTTTTTAAAAACTTTGCTCATTCTAAAATATAGGACATTAGGTATGTGTTATATATATATATATATATATATTATATTTTCAATTACACCTTTACTTTATTAAATAATTAATAAGATATTTTAAATAAGTCAAGTGTTATATTTATTGCATTTAAGGACACGATTACAAAAATGTGAATCTTTTTTAAATTAAGATTTTAACTAATTTTTTAGAAACGTAAATAATTTAACAATAACTTATATTATAATTTGAAATGAGTGTACTATAATATCATTTTAATTCTCTCTTGACTTGAAAAGTAATATTAAAAAACCATCACTTGTCTTATATTTTAAGACAACAAATATATCTAAAGTTATATTACAATTTGAAATAAAAAAGAGTACTAGTTAAGTCTAGGCAATTATATATTTGAGTAAAAAAATTTCCAAGCATCTCACTTAAAAGTTTCAACAAAATGAACTTATATTATTGAGTTTTTGCCAGCTCATGCTATTAAAAATGTAGTAATGCATATAAGCACCTGATATATAGTAATTACATATTTTTTTTCCCATGAATATATGTTGGAAAAATAATAATAAAATCTCACTATAATATATACTCCCTCTATTTAAAATGTAAAGCATGTTTAACTAAATCTCATCAGCAGATAAAATAATTATTTACTTTTAAATAAATTCTATATTTTTATATTTACTCATATTAAATATCCTATAATAAATATAAATTCATTATCAATAAGGGTATTTTTTTTAAAAGACAATGATTACACCTTAAAATATTAAAAATATCTTACATTTTTTTAATATCTAATTTTCAAAAAATACCTTACATTGTTGGATAGAGGAAGTAAATGACAATCAAATTTTTCAAAATGCCAGAGTCCCTTGGTACTTTTATATATTTATGATATTAGGTTAAATGACTAAATTTTTCCTTGTTCAAAGGATAAAAATAATGGGTTCAGATAAAAAGTTATAGTTTCTTATTCAATTCTTGAATTTACAAAATAGAAGTTGTTGAACAAAAATTATAATTAATTATTTTTAGAACTTAGATTTCAATGATAAAAGAAACTTCACATGAAAAGTTATAATTTCTTATTTAATTCTTGTTACTCATACAATAAAAGTTGTGATCATTTAAATAAAAATTTTTGTTAGTTATTTTAAAAGAAATTTCATGTGAGAAATTATTTTTTTACTGTTCACAAAATTAAAGTTGTGATTTATTAAATAAGAACTGTAATTGGGAATAGTTATTTATAATTTTTTATCAATCATAAAAAAAATTTATATGAGAAGTTGTCACTTTTTGTTCAATTTTTATAATTTACAAAATAGAAATTTTCATTGTTTAAACAAAAATTGTAATTAGGAAAATAAAACCAAACCCATTATGTTTATTTTAAACAAAGGATAATTTAATTGTTTAATCTAAAATCACTAATATCAAAAAGATGCTCAAGAACTTCAAAATAATTATGATATTTTAAAAGGAGAATTATATTGAAATCTTATACAAAAATATTAATTACTATGAGATTCATTAATAATTAAACTAAAGTATAATGGCAACTAATTTTTTTTTATGTGAGATCTAATTATAATTCTTCCATTTTAAAAATTTGATCATTATTTATATATCTTAATGAGATTTTATTATATTTTTTAAGTACATACACACGTATATGCATACACACACATCCTGCGTTTTGTGCGACCATGTGATGATAAAAATAATAAAGCAGCGCACTGCGCCATGTGTCGCCTCATTGGGCTGGTCATTTCCAGCATGTTCATGTTGGTCGCACTAACGCTCTGTTAATTTCAAGGCTAATTAAATTGGATTGATGTATCGACCACGCATCTCGTGCTATGAGCTTGAATTACTAATTATCAATTTGGACCATCCAAAAATTAATTTAATTCTTAAATAATTAAACAAATTTTGTGGGTGCAAGAGGAATCGAATTGCTACCGCCATATCAAATTATAAAATATTTATGACCAAATCTTATATACTGTTAAATATACTGAATAATTTTATTTTTTAAAACAAAAATATAAAATTTTAAAAGAATGATTTTGTGGATATTGAAAAGAATGAAAGATAGAAACTAAATATTGAGAGAAATAGTAATATTATAATAAATACATTTAATAAAATGTTAATATTATTAAAGTGTTTTATATTTTAAAATGTTAATTTTTTTCATAATATATATATATATATATATATATATATTTGAAAACAAGGGCAAGCAAAAACTTGAATGAAAGACTAGAAAAAAAGCTCATAGTCACAAACCTAAAGACAGTTTATAACCCAGCTTGAGATTTGTTCCTAAGATACTAATCCAGCAAAAAATATTTTATAATTTAAAATGAATGGAGTGCGACCTCTCATATCCCTTGAGCTTTGCACATTTGCATGGCGAGACTTCAACCTTAGCGGCAAAGCCAGAATCTTGAGTTGGGGGCAATGACGGAGCTAAAATTCTCGATAAAAGGAAGATATTTCTATCTCTTCCAAATTAATTATTTCTCTTTTCTTATTTCTTTTTCTTTATTTTCTATCCAACTTTTAATTGTAGACTTGTAAGTGTAGTGAGCTAGCGAAAAACATTTACCCAATTTATTCTTTAGTTTTGAATCTTCATTATTTATCATTGTCTTTTTTTCTAACTAGTTCTTGAGTAGTATTCAAAACGAGGAGCGAGTCTATCTAGTCATATCATATTTTTTCTATTTGTTAAAAAATTAATAAATAAAATTAGTATTTAGGTATAGTGAAATTGTGTGCTGATATTCATGAGGCTAAATTAAAAATTTGAATAGATTTAGGTTAAAAAAGTAAGATTGAAATAGGTTTAAAGTTTAAAAATATGAAAATAAGGGGTGCAAAGTATAATAAGTAAAAGGTAAAAATTGTAAATATAAAAACTTATACCCCCAAACATGTCATTCCCCCCTTAATTACATATGGCTCCGCCACTGTTTATGCAATATCCTCCTCCTTCTAATCCTATAATTAAAACCAAATCTCAAGTAATTAGAAAATGAGATTATAGTAGTTAACATAATACCAAGTTTTTCAATGATTAGCAAAATGAGGATCCCAAGTTTACAAATTAAAATCATTTTTAAAGTCTTACAATTAGATAAATTAAAGTTCACAAATATGCGGAAGTATGGGATCATTACACATGTGTGTGTATTTGTTTGAGAATTTAAAAGAAGAAAATTTCTGAAAAATTTTGAGGCATGCACCATAGCTTATCAAACATGCACCGTGTCGTGTTTGCCTCTGTGATATGGGCCATAGCTCGTAATACCATGTGTCACAGCGCAATTGCACGAATTTTAACAGTAAATTCTGCTGTCAATTTGACAGCATTAGGGGCAACTTCCGACACATTCCAAATCTCCATCTAACGTTCGATTGGCGCAAACTAGGTGTTTACAGAAAGCTTTTTCTGAGCTCTAACTATAGAATTTGTTTCAGACTCAAATTCTTTTTAAATCAAAAATTGGACACACTTTTTAAAACTTATACTTTTTCAACAACTTTCACAAAACCAAGTGTCCAAACCATTTACCAAAAGCCAATAGCCATTGATACCAATTTGACCATATGAAAATCATTAAAACTAACTCATGCAATGCACCATATCATATGAAATACTCACAAATTAAAGTTTTACTATTCAACCCCTTAATCTAAAAACATACAAGAGGGAGTTTACCATAATTTTCATCAAGTACTCCATAATTATCTCATAATATGCTCTACTCTTACTTGCATTGGTATTTTGATCTTATCATAAATAACATATCATCAACTCACTCTCTAGGGCCAAAAATGCACTTACAATTTACAATTCACATAATGCAAGTAAGGATCAATTGAGAATTCTTAATTGACAATTGAAATTATCACACACATATAAATACTCAAAATAAAGAGGCCTACTACAATAGGATTGCGGTCTTAAGCCTCTAGGTATTTTTCTCTATTCACACCTCTCGAGCTATTCCCTGTAATATTGAAGATAATAAGGTGAGTACAAATATTTAGTAACTAAGATCCGACCAACCCATACCAATGCATGTCAATCAGTTTAAAATATAAGTGGCAAGTAATATTAATACTTTAAATCATGTAAAACATTTGAGAATATATGTTTACACTTCCAAGCATATTAGTACATACTTGGGAAATATAACTTTTCAACAATTTTCACATCTCATAAAGTTTGTCATACAATACAATCACACATAATCAAGAGTAATTATCACTCAATTCATAAATATTCTTATTAGGATCATAATACAGACAATTATGTACCTTTACTCATTATATGCATGATCACACCTCCCTTATATCCTACTTATTCCTATGGCATGAAACCGTGGGCTATAACACAATGAGATATTCTATATTCCATGACTTTCCTAGCCTAAATACTTGTGAAGAGATTACTTGGCCAAGGTGTACCCAACTCACTTTTGGAACATGATTTTTCTCCATTTTTCACACTATAGGGTGTCATACACCTTAGGTTTGTTGGCCACACAGGCGGCAGGTATGGACAGCGACACCTGATTCGTTGCTTAAGTCGTGTTCAGAAGGACACTATCCTTAAGAACTATTCCGGCACACCGTCTGATGGCTGGCAGTTCCCCAGGATTAAACAAGCACCTCTTCGGTGGAACGAGGGAACAGAACAATGGAGACCAACATAATCACAGACGTACACAGACAGATTCACAGAGGGAGGAAGGGAGAACCGCGAGGACTCAAGAGGCTTTCTGTATATCACTCTGTCTGAACCCATAGCTATATATAGCCCGAAGGTGGAAATGAACGTTGGGGGGTTACCACCGGTTTAAAAGCTCGATTACAGTCTCATAAAAATTATTTAAAAGCTTGTCTGGAAACGTTGGAGTTACACAAAACGCATTCAACCTCCTGTCTGGAAACGTTGGGAACATTGGGAAGACAAACGTTTAGAAAAAATTAATTTGTTTAATGAAAAAAACGTTCTTGGTTTGACTTCAAACTCTAGACAGCCAAAATTTGAGTTTCTCCGACAAGCCAAAATAATTATTTATTTGTAAAAATAATCCGATAAAAGGAACCCACTACCTCTTAAACTCGCGCGCTGGGGGGCGAATCGGCTGATTTCAACTGCAATTGCCCTGAGTTGGCCTGTCTCATGTGCGCGAGGCCACTTCTCTTCCAAACCCATTTTACTAGCCCACTTTATTCCTTAGTATATATACACTAGGAGAGTCTTTCTTTTAATCAATGTGGGACTTTGACACACACACACTTTTGACACACATATAACAATCCCCCACATGTGTCAAAAGAATCTATGTTCGTCTGAGTTATTCACACGGAGGATAATCACTTTGAATTTGGTGTCTGTTGACTTGAACCAATTCTAGACTAATAAAACTTAGCACATAGAAAAGTCGGTGTAACTTCGTTATTGAACCAACAGATCTTGAGCATGTGCTAGAGGTCTTATTAATCGGATTATACCCCTACAGTCTCTGCTGTTAACGACGGTTTTGCACGTTATCGGCCATGCGCTCGCCTGGTTTTAATAAATGCTCTAGAGATTTTGCCACGATCTCATAGGAGCGGCCTCACTCCACATTTGTATAGGTGTTTTCATCAAGTGTATCTACAATGAATACACCATCTGCAAGGACTATGAAAACATTAAGAGCTATCGCTCAGCCTCCGTTCAAATGCATTCTAGCACTTTCTCAAGTCATAGGAAGGGACAAAATTCAGTGCTAGCAGAACTAACAAGTCACTTGTTCTTACCCATTGAACCTTCTTTCATGGGATCTCCAATCACAAAGGTTAGGTTGCCATCACCGTTAGTTTCAAACAGGCTTAAGTCCCATTCCCCTCGATGTTTCAATAATAAATTTCTTCCCTAAAGGTTTAGTTAATGGATCTGCCAGATTTAACTCTGATCTCACATAATCGATTGAGATGACCCTATCTTTAAGCAGCTGCCTTATAATATTACGTCTCAATCGAATATGTCTACTTTTGCCATTGAAGATCTTATTTTTAGCCGTTGCTATTGCAGATGGCTATCACAATGTAAAGACACTGATGGTGTGGGCTTTTCACCTATTGGAATACTTGCTAAGAAGTTTTTCAACCACTCAGCTTCAGTCCCAGCCAGCTCCATTGCAATGAACTCAGAATCCCTTGAGGATTTTGTGTTGATCGTCTGTTTTTGCAGACTTCCAGGTTATTGCACCACCACCAAGAGTGAATATATAACCACTAGTGGATTTTGTCTCTTCTGAATCTGAAATCCAGTTAGCATCACTGTATCCTTCCAATACAGTAGGAAATCCACTATACAATATACCATAATTCATGGTACCCTCTCAAATATCTCAAGACTCTCACCAGAGCCTCCCAGTGTTTACTGCCTGGACAGTGAGTATATCTACTCAATCTGCCTACAGCATAAGCTATATCAGGCCTAGTAAAGTTCATCAAATGCAACAGACTCCTAATAATCTGTGCATACTCAGATTGAGCAACTGGGTCACCCTTATGCTTTTTTAATTGCACACTTGAATCATAAGGAGTACTTAAAGGAGCATCTTCAAGATGTCCAAACTTTTTGAGGATTTTCTCAACATAATGTTCTTGAAAAAGCAAGATTCCATTTTCATTCCTTATGATTTTTACACCCAAGATTACCTTGGCTTCACCCATATCTTTCATGTCAAAATTTGAAGAAAGAAAATTTTTTTTTTATTAACAATACATATACTAGAGCCAAAAATTAGCATATCATCCACATACAAGTATATAATCACACAATCATTATTTACAAACTTTGTATAAACACATCTTTCTACTTCAACAGTAGAAAATCCACCAGTTGTCAAAACTTGATCAAGTTTCTCATGCCATTGCTTAGGCGCTTGTTTTAAGTCATATAAAGATTTCACAAGTTTACAAACTTTATTTTCTTGCCCAGGAATCACACATCCTTCAGGCTGTACCATGTATATTTCTTCTTCCAAATCGCCATTTAAAAAAAACGGTTTTAACATCCATTTGGTGAACAAAAGTTTGTAAATTGAAGCCAAAGCAATAAGAACTCTTATAGAAGAGATTCTAGTCACAGGAGAAAATGTGTCAAAATAATCTATATTTTCTTTTTAAGTAAAACCTTTGGCCACAAGCCTTGCTTTATACTTATCAATTGAACCGTCTGAAAAATATTTTTTCTTAAAAATCCATTTACAATCCAATAGCCTTAGCTCCTTGGGGCAAATTTGATAAAACCCAAGTTTTATTTTTCCTTAAAGAATCAATTTCAATTTCAATTGCTTCTTTCTAAAATTTGGCATCAGGAGAAGAAATAGCTTCATAAAAATTAACGATTCATCTTGTACTAAATAAGTGTAAAAATCATCTCCAAAACTTGTTTCTTTCCTTTGTCTTTTACTTCTCCTTAAAACCAAATCCTCATTTAAATTTTGTTCAAGCTCTAAATTCTCAACAGGTTTAGAAACATGCTTAATTTTTAAGGGAAAAATATGTTCAAAAAATTCAGCATCCTTAGTCTCAACAATTGTGTTTTGGTCTAAAATATCACTTTTTAAAACTAAAAAATGATATGCTGCACTTTGTTCAGCATATCCAATAAACATACAATCAGAAGTTTTAGAGCCAATTTTCCTCTTTTTAGGATCAGGCAATAAAACTTTTACAAGACACCCCCACACTTTCAAATATTTTAAGTTTGGGGTAAACCCTTTCCATAACTCATAAGGTGTTTTCTTTGATTTCTTATGTGGTATCCTATTTTGTAAAAAACATGCAGACAAAATAGCTTCTCCCCACAAGTTATTAGGGGCAGAAGAACTCACAAGTAAAGCATTCATCATTTCTTTTAATGTTCTATTTTTCCTTTCTGCAACACCATTAGACTCGGGAGAATAAGGAGGTGTTATCTCATGTATAATTCCTTCTTTTTCACAAAAATCATTTAACAAAATATATTCTCCTCCTCTATCCGATCTAACCCTTTTAATTCTTTGTTTAACTGATTCTCAACCTTTGCTTTATATAACAGAAATTTTTCAAAAGCCTCATCTTTGTTTCTTAACAAGTATACTTTAGTATATATTGAAAAATCATCAATAAAAGTGATATAATATTTTTTACCACCTCTAGTCATGGTTTGTTTTAAGTCACCTAAATCTGTGTGAATTAAAGATAGTAATTCAGATTCTCTTTGACTAGAAAAATGAGGTTTTTTACTTTGTTTAGTTTCTGCACATACTTCACATTTTTCAAAACATTGTTTTTAATTTCAGAAAGTAATCCAAAGTTGCGCATCCTGTTTATATAACCTTTACTAGCGTGACCTAGTCTAGCATGCCACAGGTCAAGGGAATCAACCATATAACAAGGCATATACTCAGAAGATTCAATCTTATTCATTTCATCAACATTCAAACAAGCAGTCCCTGATTAAAATAATACCCTTTGCCTACAAACACATTATTTTTTGTCATTACAATCTATCAGATTCAAATGACATTTAACCCCAGCTTTTCCTAAAAGAGCAACTGACACTAAGTTAGCTCTAACTTCAGGCACATGCAGAACATCGTTCAGAGCCAGAGTCTTTCTTGATGTGTGCTTTAAGACCACTTTTTCCTTTTCCTTGAACCTTAGCAGTTCAGGAATCAGCAAGGTAAATATGGTCTTCCCCTTCCTTTACAGGATAATAGGTGGTAAACATCTCTTGGCTAGCACAGATATGCCTGGTAGCCCCAGAGTCTACCACCCCATTTCTTCACATTAGAAATCAAGAGAGCTTGTGACACCACTGCAGCAATGATGTCATCATCACTATCACCATCTCGTTGTACCAAATTTACATTTGGCTTTGAGGCTTATCACGTGTTGCTCTCTCTCTCTACACTGTGCTGCATAGTGTCCTGGTTTGCCACAGACAAAACAGTCTCCTTTCTTTTTGAAAGAGGGGTTAGAAGCATTGGGTTTGTAATCAGATTTTCTATTCCTCTTGTCTTTAGTTTTAGAATCATACCTCTTGCTGTGAGGCTTTGTCTCCACTAAGTTGGCTTTGGATGTCATTTCTTTGGTTCGAGCTGCACGTATTGCCTTGTGGGTTGGTGTCTTCGATGATGATGTGAGTAATCAAGTCAGTCAAGGATAGCTGCTTCTGTTTGTGTTTCAACTGCTGTTTTGTAGTCAGACCATGATTCTGGCAGCTTCTCAATCAGTATCCCAGCAACGAACTCGTCTGGAAGGTTGATGTTTTCAGCACGAAGCTCCTCCAGTAGCTTATGATATTCATTGATTTGCTCCTTCACATCCTTGTTCTCGGTCATCTCCCATTTATAGTAGTTGCCCACACAAACTTTTATTTTCCGACATCCTCAGCAGTGTACTTTGTAACCAGGGACTCCCATATCTTACAAGCTTCCTTGTAGACACAGAGACATCGAACAAAAATCACTAGATAAAGTGCTAATGATAG
>NW_026555332.1:51577793-51870666 GCF_029017545.1 Prosopis cineraria
ATATTGGGACCATCAGCCAATAATTGTGTTCTACCTTTCATCGATCAAAATTTTCATTGGGTCACCAACCCGCCACCGTTTTCCACCAACTCCCCGGGGTCCCACTAACACTCAACCACCGCCACACCACCTCCTCGGTCCTCCATCATGAATCATCCTTTTAAAAGGCCTCACGCACGCGCACAAGCCAACACGCGCGCTCACAAAGGCACTCTATTTCCTCCCCGTTTTTACGCAGCTGTTTGAAAAATTATCCAGAGATTTACGAAACTGTCCAGGAAAACTTTGATTTACCTCCATTAGAAAATTTTTTATATAGATCAGATCTACGGGGTGATTCATAATTCATCGAATAAAAACACAGTATTCAAATGATATTACATGTAAACTAATTCTTATGTTAATGATCATATGAAAAGAAAAGTAAAAAAATTAAATAAATATTTTATTATAAAAATAAAAATTATTAAAAATAACAGTACATTATATTTTATTTAATCAAAATAGTACAATTTCATTGAATAGGTCATGAATAATATAATAAATTGGGTCTACCTAAACATTTCTATACCATTACATTACATTGCATGTAAAATTCTTGAATGAGTCCCTTCGTCATGAATGATAAAATTAACAACAATTAACAAAGTTGAGCCAGGCTAGTCGAATGTCACCCACTTCCCAAGCTTTCTGGGATGGGCCCAACCTGGGCAGCCGAAGAAAAATTACTGGTCAAACTGATTGACAATTATGCTGACAATGTCGTGATTTTAACCTAGACCAATTAGCATCGATGTTTTCTTTTTGTTTTCAATGAAATTATATTTTTATTCGTGCTTAACTTCAGCTCTTGTTATTCTATTTATAAATTATTTTTGATATATTTTATTAATATTAAAAAAATTTAAAACTTATTAATTCTATCTTAAAATTAAATAAGTTCTTAACTTTACTCCTATTAAATATACATACTTCAATAATATATTTTTTCTTTTCAACATTTAATGAAGGATAAAAGAAAAAATTTATAACAAAAATTTAATGACGTAACTTATAAATAAGATCAAAAATTTTTTTCCCTCTACCCTATATAAATAGGACTAGAGAGAGAAACTCAATCCTTAGTCCAGCTCCTATTATTATTGTATATGCTTCTGCCAGTATTCTATTATTCTACAGACACATAAACAATATTTCTTAAATTGAATCACAATGTTATTCTTGAAAATAATTACAATTTTAAGATCTTGAAATTTTAATAACTTATTATTTTTTTATCAATAAAAGTTAGGTCTAGTGAAAAGAGTTACTCCTTCATAATGTGATCAATTAAATTTTGAATCTTTATTGTAAGAGATATTCACATTTATTGTCCAACCATACTATAAATATAATTGCTTCCAATTGAATGATACCATTAATCAATCAAAAAACGTATTATCTCCTTTACAAATTTGTTTACTTTTGTTCATACTAAAAATATAAATACCTTATTTTATTTATGAACTTATCACCAATGAAGAAAATTAAAAGATAAATTGAAAATATAAAAATAAAACAATGATAGTATAATAGCACAAAAAAATATAATATAAAAATTTATTTTTATGTGTTAGTAGTCCCGGAAACATGCTTTAATTTTTTTAACAAAATAAAAAAAATTAGTATACAAAAATATATTGTAACAAAAAGTTGAGAAAAAACAATTAAAATTTTATTAAAAAATGTTGGTGGCTCCTACAATCACTTCTACATTCTTTGTACAGTAATTTTTTTAATATTCTATAATATGATTGTTTTCAATAGGAAGATATCATTAATCAATTAAAAAATTAGTTATTTTTATAATAAATTTTAATCCTAAACTTATTACCAATAAAAAATAAAAAATTAAAAGATAGTTTGAAAACTATATAAATAAAAAATATATTAATATAATAGCATAAAGATATAATATAAAAATAATTTTTAAGTACCCGTAATATAGGTTAAACATGCCTTGATTTTTTAACAAAAAAAAAATAACAACAACAAAAATATACTGTGACAAAAAAGCTGAGAACAAACAGTTAAAATTTTTAATAAAAAAGTGTTGATTGGTCTCACATTTACGAAGAACAGTAAACTTTCTTATATTTCAAAATATATAAGATAAGGTACTTAAACTTAGTAATTCTTAAGAATAAATAGTTTATGAAACCGGCTACCCTGTAAATGTTTTTGCCCCACGTCCTAATAGATGGCTTCAAGGTGACTTAGACTCCAACATGTTATACCTACGACGGTGTTGGAATAACGTATGGTCATTAACGCTAAACCCGCTTCATTCGGTCTAATTACATTTACACGCAATCCCCAAATACCATCATGTGACGTGCATACTGTCTGAAACGTTCGAGGGAATTTTTTTTTTTTTTTGTAAGGAAGAAAAGTTATATGCACCGGGAAGGACTTGGGGGATATGCGATTAACATAGTCGATATCACTGGAGTGCTAGGCTAACACAAATATGCTGTTACGGTGCATTACCTGTTTTAGGCATGCTATCATCATAAATGAATATGGATACCTCTCTCTCCACACGTGCTCGTGTGTGACAATATAGACACACATGTGTGTTAACAGCATCAAGTATTTATAAGTAATTTGCATGGAAATAGAATAATTTGAATGGCTTCACAGCTAATGCCCGTTTGGTATGGGAAAATGATTTTCATGAGAGTCAAAGTGAAAGTAGGAGTGAATTTTAAAAATATGCTTGATGCATGGATGGCAGTGACAAAAATTTATTTAATATTATTTTTATATTTTGAAAAGACTAAAATGACCCTAATTTTGTATTAAAAAAATCAAAGCACCCATCGGTTGTCATCTTCATTAATTACCTTACCACCATTGTCGGAGATTTTCTAGAAAATAATCTGTCAAAAACTCAACAAGGCTTTACGAAGAATAGTTAATCCAAAACACAACAACAATCAATCCAAACAAAATTGTACAGCTCCATACAAGGAATCGAAAACCAGAAATTGAAGACATAAATGGGAGAATGGAAGTAGATTGAAGAAGTGAAAAGGAGGAAATCAAAGAAATCCACGAGTCAATAAACTAAAGCAGATCAGATAAAATTAAGCCTCAATCTCACCACCGTTTTCTAAGGATGAAGAACTGAATTAGCAAGATGAACTAAAGCAAATCTTGAAACATTCTCACTTCATATAATTAACCAATATAATACCTAGTAATCAAAGACTTAACTCAATAAAATGATTATCCAGGTTCGATTTAAAAATAAGGGATCCCAAGTTTTCTAAATAAAAATGAATTAAAATCAATTAAAATCTTTCATATCAGAGTAAAAATAAATTACGGAAGCATAGGACACTTTAAAAGAGTGAAAGAAGTAAAAAACAATTGAAAAACAAAACATGTGTTGTGATACAGGTCAATGCGCCACAGCTCGTGCACGCTGCATCGCGCGTGTTGCTCTCTGTGCCACGCGCCGCAGCTTAGGCACCATACACCACGGCATATTGTATGAAATTTTTACTGATTCTGCTATTATTTAACGGCAGAATTGGGGGAACTTTCGACTCGCCCCGATTCTCCATCGGATGTCTGAATGTCGCGATCTAGATACACATTCATTCAATATGAAAATTGCTACATCCATGTGGATGTGGATGCTTTTGTCAATCAACAAGGATATGTTGCATGTGTGGGAGTTCTTAGGAACAAACATGAGGATTGGATACTTGGGTTTAAGCGGGAGCTAGGGAGCATACTATCACAAATGCTGAGATGTTGGTTGTACAAACTGGTTTAGAGGTATGTAAATAACATAATTTCAAAAAGATAAAGATGTTATCTGATCCATTGAAAGCGGTGAGCATACTATTTAGAGACTGCTGCAATAATCCTACCTTTGGAAATATAGTGATTCAAACTCGATGGTTAATATATAGTAATTGAAATATTATCATAAACCAAACTTCAAGAGATGTTTTGAGATATGCTGACTACTTAACAAAGAATGCTCATGGTGTGGGTGAAAACACTTTGCTAATATGGAGCTATCCATTAGGTTGTTTTGATATTTTATTGCTGGATAAGAGCAATTCTAATTAGCCATTTTCTTTTCCTTTTAAGCTCCCGCTTGCTTTTATAATAAAAAAAATATGACTATTAAATAAGTTAAAAATAACATGATATTTACACACACAAAAGGGACGTGGGGTCTATTATAAAAAATAAAAAGGCTTAAGATTTATGATTAAAAAAGTGATAAATATAATATCCATAAAAGAATACGTACAATATGAGGCCATCATTTGTTGTTTTGAAATGATAATGATAATGGATATGAGACTTATATTTTGTGCGCTCGCGCGTGTAAGATAATAAATTATAAAATAGTATATGATTTATCACAATACATGTCTCACTTTTCTCGAGTGACACGCGGGCAAAAAATTAAAAAAGAGAATGAGATAAGTATATTTTAATTCGTAAGAAGTAAAAAATTTAAAATGATAATAATATTTTTTAATTTATAATATGCATAAAGGTAATACGTTGCAAAGTAAAAGTTGATTAAATTTTGATTTACATTGACAATAATTAATGGATCCAAGAATATTTATCGTGGACAAGTGTTTTTTTAATTAATTATGAAGTATAGAATTTAATAAAAATTTTATTTTAATACACCTTTAAAATTTCCCCTCATGTTAATAAAAAAAAGAACACAACTATAGGGAGCAATTAGGCATGAGCATTCACTGGACAATACTCCCTTCATTTTTTTATTATAGAAAAAATTATCACTTTTAGTTTTTTTTTTATAAGCAAAATCACATTTTTTAATAGTCATTACTTACAATTTTTTTAAATCACTCCTTATAATTTCATCATTCATAGTCATAAAAAATAATTAATGAAGGATATTTTAGTTCAATTCTTTCATTTTTCATTTTTAGACACAATTAATATAGCTAACCAATTTTTTTAAACTATGTGATATAATTTTTTTTCTTACAAATAATAATGAAAAGAGTACATTCTAATAAAAAATGAGTTATTATTCATATATTGAATATGCATGGATAAAGTAAATTTTAAAATATAATTACTCGTTATTTAAATATTTTTTACATGAGATAATAAATTATAAGTATGTTAAAATAAATCATCCTATAAAATAATAAATTATTTTTAAATTCTTCAATATTTATACTTTTAAATATTAAAATATTTTTGTATATCACACAAGAAATTAATATAGTTAAATATAAAAATGACTATATAATGAGTTCAAAATAACAAGATACTGGTGTTAACTAGATACCAGTGATAGAAATAAGAAAAGGATTGAAAGTTTAAAAGAGACCAAAAACCAATAAAAAATAGAGATGATCATGGAGGAATAAAAGAGGAAGATAGGCCTAGGAATGGACATTAATGCGAGCCAGAATAATATTAGGTATGTGCCTCTAATCTTTCGCTCTTTGCAAATGCATTTCTTGATCAAATTAAGATTGTTCAAGAATGTCTCTTTGATTTCTGCAATTCCTTTGGACAAAAAATCAATGCTTCTAAATCCAAACTTTTCTATTCTCAAAGTGTTAATATCAACATAGCCACATAGATTGGCGAGGACTTGGGAATTTCGCTAACAAACAATCTTGACAAATACCTTGAAATTCCTTTAATTCATGAAAGACCATTAAAGTTAACTTTTGCTCCCCTTATCAATAAGATGAATTCTCATTTGTCTAGTTAGAAGGGTTGCTATCTTAATATAGCAGGAAAATATGTTCTCATAAATTCTATTACTTCTGCCCTTTCTAATTATAATATGCAAACTATGCTTCTATCTGATATTGTTTTAGCTGATTTAGAAAGAAGCTCTAGAAACTTCCTTTGGAATTCTTCTAATGGAACCAAGAAACTTCATCTCCTATCCTAAGATTACATCACTGATGATAGAAAAATAAGTGGGCTTGGCTATAAGAAACTTAAAAGCTAAAATATTACTTATATCATAAAACTCTGTTAGGGTTCAATCATGAAACCAAACTGCTACTGGGTTAAGATTCTTCATGACAAATACAATTGTAACAAGCCCACTATTCTTCTAGTCAGCGCTCCCAGCTGATCTTCCTACATTAGGAACAGTATTTGTAAAGTTTTGGATAACTTCATGAAGCACATTGGATGGAAAGTAGGTAGAGGGAACCAAATATCCTTTTGGTATGATAAATGGTCCCCCTTCCCTAAGCCTCTTGGCAACTATGCTTATCTAAATGCTGAAGTTGTTCTCTATGCTCGAGTTTTTGACTTTTATACAACTATAGGGGAGTTGAATATCAATCAGTTTAGCCATCATCTTCATAGGGATGTGCTTAAGCTTATTTTCCTTATGCAACCTCATAATCCCTATGGTGATCAAGATATTATTTTTCTAGAAGGCTTTTAATGATGGTAATTTCACCATTAAATTTTCCTTTAAAGCTCCAGAGAGTCAATGCCACCTTGCAAATTATGAAATTTGGTCTAGAATTTGGGAATGGCCTGCTTGTGAGAAAATAAGATGTTTTATTTGGGAAGTTGCTTGGAATCACCTCTAAATAAACCATGCCTTCATTGATAGGAATAACCTTTGCCAAAGGATTTGCACTTACGATTGCAACTTACCAGACTCCTCAATTCACATCTTATAAGATTATGAGGAAGCTCGAGAAGTTTAGATGAAACTAGTAAACTTTCTAAATTTAATATTTTCTTTTCTCTTTATATGGATGAATGAGTAGCTTGGAATGCAAAGAACAATGTCGGATGTTTAAACTCAAGAAGTGCTCATTGGCAAAAACTTTTCACGCTAGTACGTTGGAACATTTGAAAGGCAAGATGTAAGGACATCTATTTAAAGGAGGACATAACAAATAGGGATATTGCATTCATTAGCAAGCAACAACTAACCAATGATACCAATCTTTAGTACAAGATCAACTGCATATTTAAGGAGGTTGCTAGATATGAAGTAAAATGAAGCTCTCTTGAAACAGGCAGGGCAAGACTCGACATAGATGGATTAGTTAACATAAATAGGCTTGAAACCTATGAAGGCTTGATTTGTGATGCCCATAGAAATTAGATTAAGGAATTTTTCAAACATCTTGGTTATCACCCAAGCATGGTTGCTGAACTGTTAAGCATCTTGGAAGGAATCAAGCTTTGTTGGGATACTATACTAGCCAAAGTGAACATCTATTTGGACTCTTTAGAAGCTTTATCCTTGATTTAATACAATTTCTCCAAGAATCATCCTTATTCAAATTATATTGAGAAGATCAGGGATTTCATTATGAGAGATTGGACAATTATGTTCTCAACCATGTGCTAAGGGAAGCAAACATATATGCCAATCTTCTTGCCCACCAAGCATCCAATAATAATTTTGAGTCAACAACCTTTCATGAACCACCTTCTAGGTGTACAAATATCATGCATTTTGATATGATCAGATAGTTTTTTTTCCTTCTTGTATGGGTTTCCCATGGCCACGTATTAAAAAAAAAACAAATCTCATTATATAACAATCACAAGTTGGATAGAGATGTTCAAATGCTATTTTTTAAGGCTCATTTTTAATTTTGAACTATACACAAAATGTCACAAATATTTCTAAATTTAATTACGGGTCTATTCTGTTTGTCAAGTTTAAATATTTTCTTTGTCATCACCTTGACATCGAAAATACTTAATGTACGTTAATCATCAATGAGTCTCACTATTTTTTAAATATTTTTATCAAGTTAAGGGTTATTCTTAATCCTAACTTATATTTAAATGGTCATTTTTGCCACTCAACTCAAATATTTTATAATAAAAAATATAATGTAGGGCCTACTAATGATTAACTAATTGTGAGAGAATGATTGGGTGATGAATAATGGAATCTTTAAAATTGAAGGACATGATTGACACATGATTAAATTTAGAAATATTTGTGATCTTTCATGTACAATTCAGGAACCAAAAATGACCCTTAACCTGCTTATCAATGACATGTTAGGGGAATAATTAGAAAATATCCCATTAATTCACGACTTAGCATTACTGTTAAACATTTTCTTGATGTGCCTTAATTACAAATGCAATCAATTTTTTTTTGGATGACCTTTGTACTCCCTCTATTTTTTATTTACAAGAAAAAAATTATATCACACAGTTAAAAAAATTAGTTAACTATATTAAGTGTATTTAAAAATAAAAAAATTAAATTAAATTATCCTTAATTAATTGTTCTTTATGGCTATGAACAATGAAATTATGAAGAATAATTTAAAAAATTATAATAAATGTCTATTAAAGATTTGATTTTTTATATAAAAGTAAATTAAAAATGATAGCTTCTCTTGTAAACAAAGATGGAGGGAGTAAGCCATGACAATGACGTGATGGGAGATCTGTTTTTCCCTATTAATCAGTACAACGTTATTTTTTCTGGTCAAATAATAATTACAGCTTCATATAAATGTTCTGGCCTTTGATGTTAAACCCCCTCCATTCTCACCGATCACATTATTATTCCGTTATTTAACATTATCTATAATTTCCCTCTCTAACTAGCAGCATACAGTATAATGAAGTACGTACTTTCTCTGTATTAAATTATATGATATTTTTAAAAAAACTTCTCCATCTCAAAATATAAGACACCTTATATACATTAAAATTTTATTAAATGTATAAATTTTAATATTACTCTTTCTCTCTTGATCATTAATTTTAGTCCATTCTCTTTTTGAGATATTAAATGATCGATAATTTTGAAAGTTTATATGCTTATTTTGAAAAGATAAAGTTGTTAAATGTATTTAATAAGATTTATTAACATACGACATTTTATCTAAAAGTGACTTATAATTTAAAAAGGAAGAGTACCATTATTTTATTTTAAATTATAAGATAATTTGAGATAAAATTATAAATGCAAATAAAATTCAACAATAATACTTTATAAATTTACATTTTCAAAATAAAACTATAAACTTTCAAAGTGACTCTACACACTTAATCATTACTCCTTCAATAATGTAATATAAGTTATTTTTTAAAAACTTTGCTTATTCTAAAATATAGGACATTAGGTATGTGTTATTTATATATATATATATATATATATATATATTTTCAATTACACCTTTACTTTATTAAATAATTAATAAGATATTTTAAATAAGTTAAGTGTTATATTTATTACATTTAAGGACACGATTACAAAAATGTGAATCTTTTTTAAATTAAGATTTTAACTAATTTTTTAGAAACATAAATAATTTAACAATAACTTATATTATAATTTGAAATGAGTGTACTATAATATCATTTTAATTCTCTCTTGACTTGAAAAGTAATATTAAAAAACCATCACTTGTCTTATATTTTAAGACAACAAATATATCTAAAGTTATATTACAATTTGAAATAAAAAGAGTACTAGTTAAGTCTAGGCAATTATATATTTGAGTAAAAAAATTTCCAAGCATCTCACTTAAAAGTTTCAACAAAATGAACTTATATTATTGAGTTTTTTGCCAGCTCATGCTACTAAAAATGTAGTAATGCATATAAGCACCTGATATATAGTAATTACATATTTTTTTCCCATGAATATATGTTGGAAAAATAATAATAAAATCTCACTATAATATATACTTCCTCTATTTAAAATGTAAAGCATGTTTAACCAAATCTCATCAGCAGATAAAATAATTATTTACTTTTAAATAAATTTTATATTTTTATATTTACTCTTATTAAATATCCTATAATAAATATAAATTCATTATCAATAAGGGCATTTTTTTAAAAAGATAATGATTACACCTTAAAATACTAAAAATATCTTACATTTTTTTAATATCTAATTTCTCAAAAAATGCCTTACATTGTTAGATAGAGGAAGTAAATGACAATCAAATTTTTCAAAATGCCAGAGTCCCTTGGTACTTTTATATATTTATGATATTAGGTTAAATGACTAAATTTTCCCTTGTTCAAAGGATAAAAATAATGGGTTCAGATAAAAAGTTATAGTTTCTTATTCAATTCTTGAATTTACAAAATAGAAGTTGTTGAACAAAAATTGTAATTAATTATTTTTAGAACTTGGACTTCAATGATAAAAGAAACTTCACATGAAAAGTTATAATTTCTTGTTTAATTCTTGTTACTCATACAATAAAAGTTGTGATCATTTAAATAAAAATTTTTTTTAGTTATTTTAAAAGAAATTTCATGTGAGAAATTTTTTTTACTGTTCACAAAATTAAAGTTGTGATTTCTTAAATAAGAACTGTAATTGGGAATAGTTATTTTTAGAATTTTTTATCAATCATAAAAAAAATTTATATGAGAAGTTGTCACTTTTTTTTCAATTTTTATAATTTACAAAATAGAAATTTTCATTGTTTAAACAAAAATTGTAATTAGGAAAATAAAACCAAACCCATTATGTTTATTTTAAACAAAGGATAATTTAATTATTTAATCTAAAATCACTAATATCAAAAAGATGCCCAAAAACTTCAAAATAATTATGATATTTTAAAAGGAGAATTATATTGAAATCTTATACAAAAATATTAATTACTATGAGATTCATTAATAATTAAACTAAAGTATAATGGCAACTAATTTTTTTTATGTGAGATCTAATTATAATTCTCCCATTTTAAAAATTTGATCATTATTTGTATATCTTAATGAGATTTTATTATATTTTTTAAGTACATACACACGTATATGCATACACACACATCCTGCGTTTTGTGCGACCATGTGATGATAAAAATAATAAAGCAGCGCACTGCGCCATGTGTCGCCTCATTGGGCTGGTCATTTCCAGCATGTTCATGTTGGTCGCACTAACGCTCTGTTAATTTCAAGGCTAATTAAATTGGATTGATGTATGGACCACGCATCTCGTGCGATGAGCTTGAATTACTAATTATCAATTTGGACCATCCAAAAATTAATTTAATTCTTAAATAATTAAACAAATGTTGTGGGTGCAAGAGGAATCGAATTGCTACCGCCATATCAAATTATAAAATATTTATGACCAAATCTTATATACTGTTAAATATACTGAATAATTTTATTTTTTAAAACAAAAATATAAAATTTTAAAGGAATGATTTTGTGGATATTGAAAAGAATGAAAGATAGAAACTAAATATTGAGAGAAATAGTAATATTATAATAAATATATTTAATAAAATGTTAATATTATTAAAGTGTTTTATATTTTAAAATGTTAATTTTTTTCATAATATATATATATATATATATATATTTGAAAACAAAGGCAAGCAAAAACTTGAATGAAAGACTAGAAAAAAAGCTCCTAGTCACAAAACCTAAAGACAAAGTTTATAACCCAGCTTGAGATTTGTTCCTAAGATACTAATCCAGCAAAAAATATTTTATAATTTAAAATGAAAGGAATGCGGCCTCTCATATCCCTTGAGCTTTGCACATTTGCATGGCGAGACTTCAACCTTAGTGGCAAAGCCAGAATCTTGAGTTGGAGGCAATGACGGAGCTAAAATTCTCGATAAAAGGAAGACATTTCTATCTCTTCCAAATCAATTATTTCTCTTTTCTTATTTCTTTTTCTTTATTTTCTATCCAACTTTTAATTGTAGACTTGTAAGTGTAGCGAGCTAGCAAAAAACATTTACCCAATTTATTCTTTAGTTTTGAATTTTCATTATTTATCATTGTCTTTTTTTCTAACTAGTCCTTGAGTAGTATTCAAAACGAGGAGCGAGTCTATTTAGTCATATCATATTTTTTCTATTTGTTAAACAATTAATAAATAAAATTAGTATTTAGGTATAGTGAAATTGTGTGCTGATATTCATGAGGCTAAATTAAAAATTTAAATAGATTTAGGTTAAAAAAGTAAGATTGAAATAGGTTTAAAGTTTAAAAATATAAAAATAAGGGGTGCAAAGTATAATAAGTAAAAGGTGAAAATTGTAAAATATAAAAACTTATACCCCCAAACATGTCATTCCCCCCTCAATTACATATGGCTCCGCCACTGTTTATGCAATATCCTCCTCCTTCTAATCCTATAATTAAAACCAAATCTCAAGTAATTAGAAAATGAGATTATAGTAGTTAACATAATACCAAGTTTTTCAATGATTAGCAAAATGAGGATCCCAAGTTTACAAAATTAAAATTATTTTTAAAGTCTTACAATTAGATAAATTAAAGTTCACAAATATGTGGAAGTATGGGATCATTACACATGTGTGTGTATTTGTTTAAGAATTTAAAAGAAGAAAATTTCTGAAAAATTTTGAGGCATGCACCATAGCTTATCAAACATGCACTGTGTCGTGTTTGCCTCTGCGATATGGGCCATAGCTCGTAATACCATGTGTCACGGCGCAATTGCACGAATTTTAACAGTAATTCTGTTGTCAATTTGACAGCATTAGGGGCAACTTCCGACACATTCCAAATCTCCATCTAACGTTCGATTGGCGCAAACTAGGTGTTTGCAGAAAGCTTTTTCTGAGCTCTAACTATAGAATTTGTTTCAGACTCAAATTCTTTTTAAATCAAAAATTGGACACACTTTTTAAAACTTACACTTTTTCAACAACTTTCACAAAACCAAGTGTCCAAACCATTTACCAAAAGCCAATAGCCATTGACACCAATTTGACCATATGAAAATCATTAAAACTAACTCATGCAATGCACCATATCATATGAAATACTCACAAATTAAAGTTTTACTATTCAACCCCTTAATCTCAAAAACATACAAGAGGGAGTTTACCATAATTTTCATCAAGTACTCCATAATCATCTCATAATATGCTCTACTCTTATTTGCATTAGTATTTTGATCCTATCATAAATAACATATCATCAACTCACTCTCTAGGGCCAAAAATGCATTTACAATTTACAATTCACATAATGTAAGTAAGGATCAATTGAGAATTCTTATTTGACAATTGAAATTATCACACACATATAAATACTCAAAATAAAGAGGCCTACTATAACAGGATTGCGGTCTTAAGCCTCTAGGTATTTTCCTCTATTCACACCTCTCGAGCTATTCCCTGTAATATTGAAGATAGTAAGGTGAGTACAAATATTTAGTAACTAAGGTCCGACCAACCCATACCAATGCATATCAATCAGTTTAAAATATAAGTGGCAAGTAATATTAATACTTTAAATCATGTAAAATATTTGAGAATATATGTTTACACTTCCAAGCATATTAGTACATACTTGGGAAATATAACTTTTCAACAATCTTCACATCTCATAAAGTTTGTCATACAATACAATCACACATAATCAGGAGTAATTATCACTCAATTCATGAATATTCTTATTAGGATCATAATACAGACAATTATGTGCCCTTACTCATTATATGCATGATCACGCCTCCCTTATATCCTACTTATTCCTATGGCATGAAACCGTAGGCTATAACACAATAAGATATTCTATATTCCATGACTTTCCTAGCCTAAATACTTGTGAAGAGATTACTTGGCCAAGGTGTACCCAACTCACTTTTGGAACACAATTTTTCTCCATTTTTCACACTATAGGGTGTCATACACCTTAGGTTTGTTGGCCACACAGGCGGCAGGCGTGGACAGCGACACTTGATTGGTTGCTTGAGTCGTGTCCGGAAGGACACTGTCCTTAAGAACTATTCCGGTACACCGTCTGACGGCCGGCAGTTCCCCAGGATTAAACAAGCACCTTCTCGGTAGAACGAGGGAACAGAACAACGGAGACCAAACGTAATCACAGACGTACACAGACAGATTCACAGAGGGAGGAAGAGAGAACCGCGAGGACTCAAGAGGCTTTCTGAATATCGCTCTGTCTGAACCCATGGCTATATATAGCCCGAAGGTGGACATGAACGTTGGGGGGTTACCACCGGTTTAAAAGCTCGGTTACAGTCTCATAAAAATTATTTAAAAGCTTGTCTGGAAACGTTGGAGTTACACAAAAGCATTCAACCTCCTGTCTGGAAACGTTGGGAACATTGGGAAGACAAACATTTAGAAAAAATTAATTTGTTTAATGAAAAAAAACGTTCTTGGTTTGACTTCAAACTCCAGACAGCCAAAATTTGAGTTTCTCCGGCAAGCCAAAATAATTATTTATTTGTAAAAATAATCCGATAAAAGGAACCCACTACCTTTTGAACTCGCGCGCAGGGGGGCGAATCGACTGATTTCAACTGCGATTGCCCTGAGTTGGCTTGTCTCATGTGCGCGAGGCCACTTCTCTTCCAAGCCCATTTTACTAGCTCACTTCATTCCTTAGTATATATACACTAGGAGAGTCTTTCTTTTAATCAATGTGAGACTTTGATGCACACACACTTTTGACACACATACAACAATCCCCCACATGTGTCAAAAGAATCTATGTTCGTCTGAGTTATTCACACGGAGGATAATCACTTTGAATTTGGTGTCTGTCGACTTGAACCAATCCTAGACTAATAAAACTTAGCATATAGAAAAGTCAGTGTAACTTCGTTATTGAACCAACAGATCTTGAGCATGTGCTAGAGGTCTTATTAATCGGATTATACCCCCACAGTCTCTACTGTTAATGACAGTTTTGCACATCATCGGCCATGCGCTCGCCTGGTTTTAACAAATGCTCTAGAGATTTTGCCACGATCTCATAGGAGCGGCCTCACTCCACATTTGTATAGGTTTTTTCATCAAGTATATCTGCAATGAATACACCATCCGTAAGGACTATGAAAACATTAAGAGCTATCGCTCAGCCTCCGTTCAATGCATTCTAGTACTTTCTCAAGCCATAGGAAGGGACAAAATTCAGTGCTAGCAGAACTAACAAGTGACTTATTCTTACCCATTGAACCTTCTTCATGGGATCTCCAATCACAAAGGTTGGGTTGCCATCACCGTTAGTTTCAAACAGGCTTAAGTCCCATTCCCCTCGACGTTTCAATAATAAATTTCTTCCCTAGGGGTTTAGTTAATGGATCCGCCAGATTTAACTTTGATCTCACATAATCGATTGAGATACCTCGTCTTTAAGCAGCTGCCTTATAATATTATGTCTCAATCGAATATGTCTACTTTTGCCATTGAAGGTCTTATTTTTAGCCGTTACTATTGCAGACTGGCTATCACAATGTAAAGACACTGATGGTGTGGGCTTTTCACCTATTAGAATACTTGCTAAGAAGTTTTTCAACCACTCAGCTTCAGTCCCAGCCAGCTCCATTGCAATGAACTCAGAATCCCTTGAGGATTTTGTGTTGATCGTCTGTTTTACAGACTTCCAGGTTATTGCACCACCACCAAGAGTGAATATATAACCACTAGTGGATTTTGTCTCTTCTGAATCCGAAATCCAGTTAGCATCACTGTATCCTTCCAATACAGTGGGAAATCCACTATACAATATACCATAATTCATGGTACCTCTCAAATATCTCAAGACTCTCACCAGAGCCTCCCAGTGTTTACTGCCTGGACAGTGAGTATATCTACTCAATCTGCCTACAGCATAAGCTATATCAGGCCTAGTAAAGTTCATCAAATGCAACAGACTCCCAATAATCTGTGCATACTCAGATTGAGCAACTAGGTCACCCTTGTGCTTTTTTAATTGCACACTCGAATCATAAGGAGTACTCAAAGGAGCATCTTCAAGATGTCTAAACTTTCTGAGGATTTTCTCAACATAATGTTCTTGGGAAAGTAAGATTTCATTTTCATTCCTTATGATTTTTACACCCAAGATTACCTTGGCTTCACCCATATCTTTCATGTCAAAATTTGAAGAAAGAAAATTTTTTGTTTCATTAACAATACACATACTAGAGTAAAAAATTAGCATATCATCCACATACAAGCATATAATCACACAATCATTATTTACAAACTTTGTATAAACACATCTTTCTACTTCAACAGTAGAAAATCCACCAGTTGTTAAAACTTGATTAAGTTTCTCATGTCATTGCTTAGGCGCTTGTTTTAAGCCATATAAAGACTTCACAAGTTTACAAACTTTATTTTCTTGCCCAGGAATCACACATCCTTCAAGCTGTACCACGTATATTTCTTCTTCCAAATCGCCATTTAAAAAAACGGTTTTAACATCCATTTGGTGAACAAAAAGTTTGTAAATTGAAGCCAAAGCAATAAGAACTCTTATAGAAGAGATTCTAGTCACAGGAGAAAATGTGTCAAAATAATCTATATTTTCTTTTTGAGTAAAACCTTTGGCCACAAGCCTTGCTTTATACTTATCAATTGAACCGTCTGGAAAATATTTTTTCTTAAAAATTCATTTACACCCAATAGCCTTAGCTCCTTGGGGCAAATTTGATAAAACCCAAGTTTTATTTTTCTTTAAAGAATCAATTTTAATTTCAATTGCTTCTTTCCAAAATTTGGCATCAGGAGAAGAAATAGCTTCATAAAAATTTAACGGTTCATCTTGTACTAAATAAGTGTAAAAATCATCTCCAAAACTTGTTTCTTTCCTTTGTCTTTTACTTCTCCTTAAAACCAAATCCTCATTTAAATTTTGTTCAAACTCTGAATTCTCAACAGGTTTAGAAACATGCTTAATTTTCAAGAGAAAAATATGTTCAAAAAATTCAGCATCCTTAGTCTCAACAATTGTGTTTTGGTCTAAAACATCACTTTTTAAAACTAAAAAAGATACGCTGCACTTTGTTCAGCATATCCAATAAACATACAATCAGAAGTTTTAGAGCCAATTTTCCTCTTTTTAGGATCAGGCAATAAAACTTTTGCAAGACACCCCCACACTTTCAAATATTTTAAGTTTGGGGTAAACCCTTTCCATAACTCATAAGGTGTTTTCTTTGATTTCTTATGTGGTATCCTATTTTGTAAAAAACATGCAGACAAAATAGCTTCTCCCTACAAGTTATCAGGGGCAAAAGAACTCACAAGTAAAGCATTCATCATTTCTTTTAATGTTCTATTTTTCCTTTCTGCAACACCATTAGACTCGGGAGAATAAGGAGGTGTTATCTCATGTATAATTCCTTCTTTTTCACAAAAATCATTTAACAAAATATATTCTCCTCCTCTATCTGATCTAACCCTTTTAATTCTTTTGTTTAACTGATTCTCAACCTCTGCTTTATATAACAGAAATTTTTCAAAAGCCTCATCTTTGTTTCTTAACAAGTATACTTTAGTATATCTTGAAAAATCATCAATAAAAGTGATATAATATTTTTTACCACCTCTAGTCATGGTTTGTTTTAAGTCACCTAAATCTGTGTGAATTAAAGATAGTAATTCAGATTCTCTTTGACTAGAAAAATAAGGTTTTTTACTTTGTTTAGTTTTTGCACATACTTCACATTTTTCAAAAACATTGTTTTTAATTTCAGAAAGTAATCCAAGTTGTCGCATCCTATTTATATAACCTTTACTAGCGTGACCTAGTCTAGCATGCCACAGGTCAAGGGAATCAACCATATAAACAGGCATATACTCAGAAGATTCAATCTTATTCATTTCATCAACATTCAAAACAAACAGTCCCTGATTACAATACCCTTTGCCTACAAACACATTATTTTTTGTCATTACAATCTTATCAGATTCAAATGACACTTTAACCTCAACTTTTCTTAAAAGAGCAACTGACACTAAGTTAGCTCTAACTTCAAGCACATACAGAACATCGTTCAGAGCCAGAGTCTTTCCTGATGTGAGCTTTAAGACTACTTTTCCTTTTCCTTGAACCTTAGCAATTCGGGAATCAGCAAGGTAAATATGGTCTTCCCCTTCCTTTATAGGATTATAGGTGGTAAACATCTCTTGGCTAGCACATATGTGCCTGGTAGCCCCGGAGTCTACCACCCATTTCTTCACATCAGAAATCAAGAGAGCTTGTGACACCACTGCAGCAATGATGTCATCATCACTGTCACCATCTCGTTGTACCAAATTTACATTTGGCTTTCGAGGCTTATCACGGGTTGCTCTCTTCCTACACTGTGCTACATAGTGTCCTGGTCTGCCACAGACAAAACAGTCTCCTTTCTTTTTAAAAGAGGAGTTAGAAGCATTGGGTTTGTAATCATATTTTCTATTCCTCTTGTTTTTAGTTTTAGAATCATACCTCTTGCTGTGAGGCTTTGTCTCCACTAAGTTGGCTTTGGATGTCATTTCTCTGGTTCGAGTTGCACATATTGCCTTGCGGTTGGTGTCTTCAATGATGATGTGAGTAATCAAGTCAGTCAAGGATAGCTGCTTCTGTTTGTGTTTCAGCTGCTGTTTGTAGTCAGACCATGATTCTGGCAGCTTCTCAATCAGTATCCCAACAACGAACTCGTCTGGAAGGTTGATGTTTTCAACACGAAGCTCCTCCAACAGCTTATGATATTCATTGATTTGTTCCTTCACATCCTTGTTCTCGGTCATCTCCCATTTATAGTAGTTGCCCACAACGAACTTTTGTTTACCGGCATCCTCAGCAGTGTACTTTGTAACCAGGGACTCCCATATCTTACAAGCTTCCTTGTAGACACAATAAACATCGAACAAATCATTAGATAAAGTGCTAATGATAGTGTGTCAGCATACCTTGTTTGCATGAGTCCATACAACTCGTTGGCTTGATCAGTATCAGCAGGAGGCTCGGATTGAGCAAGAGCAGCAGCCACACCATGCATGTCAAGGACAGTGAAGACACGTTCTTGCCAGTGTTTAAAGTTCCAGCTATCAAAGACTTCTATCTTTGATATGTCTGGAAACGGCCTCGGTAAAGGGACGGCAACAGCGGCAGGGACGTACTGACCTCTGGCCGAACCACTCGGCACACCCTCGGAAGTGATATTCTCAACACTGTTGGTCGCCATTGGGTTGAATAGTTCTTAAGATTGTTGGCCACACAGGCGGCAGGCATGGATAGCGACACCTGATTGGTTGCTTGAGTCGTGTCCGGAAGGACACTGTCCTTAAGAACTATTCCGGCACACCGTCTGACGGCCGGCAGTTCCCCAGGATTAAACAAGCACCTCCTCAGTAGAACGAGGGAACAGAACAACGGAGACCAAACGTAATCACAGACGTACACAGACAGATTCACAGAGGGAGGAAGAGAGAACCGCGAGGACTCAAGAGGCTTTCTGTATATCGCTCTGTCTGAACCCATGGCTATATATAGCCCGAAGGTGGACATGAACGTTGGGGGGTTACCACCGGTTTAAAAGCTCGATTACAGTCTCATAAAAATTATTTAAAAGCTTGTCTGGAAACGTTGGAGTTACACAAAACGCATTCAACCTCCTGTCTGGAAATGTTGGGAACGTTGGGAAGACAAACATTTAGAAAAAATTAATTTGTTTAATGAAAAAAAATGTTCTTGGTTTAACTTCAAACTCCAGACAGCCAAAATTTGAGTTTCTCCGGCAAGCCAAAATAATTATTTATTTGTAAAAATAATCCGATAAAAGGAACCCACTACCACTTGAACTCGCGCGCAGGGGGGCGAATCGGCTGATTTCAACTGCGATTGCTCTAAGTTGGCCTATCTCATGTGCACGAGGCCACTTCTCTTCCAAGCCTATTTTACTAGCCCATTTCATTCCTTAGTATATATACACTAGGAGAGTCTTTCTTTTAATCAATGTGAGACTTTGACACACACACACTTTTGACACACATACAACAAGGTTAGCTTCCTCATTGAACTAATGGATAGCTAGCTAGGTTCAAATTCCTCATTAAACTAGTAGAACAATATGGATATAATTAACTCAACAAACCATCACACGGATGGGGCCTTACCACATGAATTTTATCATCTACTCCTCTTCCTAAGTGAACTCCCACCTCTCAAGATCATGCAATACATATTCATGCAAATAATTCACACTTTATATGATTTATAGAACTTCACATTTTTAGTTTCATTAAACTTTGTCATTACACAAATCATTAGATTTCTTAGACTCATTTTCATGGAACTTCAAACCAAATAAGTCATTGAACTCTAATTTCACAATCATTGTACCTCACACTTTAAATTTATTGAATTCTACTATTCTAAAAATCATCAAACTTCTTATAAACAAAGATTCATGTTACTTCTCAAATCACAGAGTCATTGAACTCCCAATAAATATAATACGAAAATCCACCAATATTGTTCTCAAAGAATTTCACATCACAAGGCATAAAACTCACAAAATCAATCTAGTGGATTTTCTAACAAATCAAGCCACATTTGCATTTCGTTTTAATTTACACATTTTCATGATCAATCATAAATTCAAAAACTAATAAACGCACAAAAGTATGAGATAAAATTTTTCTAATTATCTCTCTCAAACCTTTGAGAGGTCAAAGGTTTTACCCTTAATTATTCACTCTTAAAGCTTCCAAGAAGTTTGAATGTATCGAAGGTAATTATTGTATAAGTATTTACCATGCAAAACATCGATATTTATTTTTGAGCTATTTTTTTCACTAACACTTCAACATCCCTTAATACTCAAGATTTATTCTTGACTCATGTAAAAGTATCCATAAGGCTTCTGAACTTCTTTTAACCCTCATTAATAATATTGAGCTTTTAAATGATCATTAATGGAACTACATTGTTCCTAACCACCATATTCATGAGAATTTTAGACATTTAATGTCCTCCAACTATCAATCATTATAAAATCATAAATATTAAATTTACTTAGCTCAATCTACTTTCATTAACTCTTTTTAAGTCAATGGGTTTGTACCCATAAACTTCATGGACTGAAAATCACCATTATTAATCAAACCATAACTTCTATCATTAAGAAATTGGAAGAAGAGAAAAAGATTTAAGTAAAAAAGCTTATCTTTAATGTTTATGAGCTCCAAATTACTCTTATAAGTCAATTTCTTCAAGCCCTAGCTCTGCTCTTTCATTTCTCTCTCGGTCCCCTTTGTTTTCTTTTCTCTCTTGCCTCAGTTTCACGATTTAATACACAAAAATCTGACCATCTGTGATGCATGGCACAGAAAGCCTCTCATAGGTGTATGGTCACACATGCGCCATGGTGACTCATCCACAAGTCGCGACACATGACACAGAATCGCTTTCTTAAAAAATCCTTTCTCTTTCATTCCTGGGTGACTCGATTCTCCTTCAAACCCGCGTTTAAAACTAAAATCGAGACCAAACACAACCTCTCTAGCCACACATATCACTAATACACTTAATTAGTTTATTTGAGTTTAATTAACTTGATTTAAAATTGAGGATGTTATAGTTTAACCTAATGGCCACCTTAGAAAGCCAATTTTCTCTCTACTTCTCTCCCGATATGTTTATCTTGTTGATAATATAAATTTTAACAGATGTATATGATATAAAAGAAATAATCTTATAACTTTAATTGCTTAAAAAATTAATTATAACTTTAACATGCCAACATAATCAGCTTTCCAATCAACATATTCATATCTTATAACTTCAACATGTGGCTTGGCAGGGCTGGAGCAAAAAAAAAAATTTGGAGTACCCAAATGAAAAGGCATATATAATAATCGAAGAAAATTTTTATATATAAATATATATATATCACTTACATAATATAAATATTTTATAGATATATAACAAAAATAAATATATACATTCATTTTTTAAGTTTTGCTCATCAATTTTTTATGAGATAAAAATCATTAAATATCATGTCCATGATAAAATGTTTAACAATTTTTTTCTCAATATAAACTATCTTTCCTATGAGCATTGAGGAATGATTTAGATGCATGATTGGGATATAATTTTTTTTAATATAAGAAGCTCTATTATTTGCTTACTAAATTTATTATTTAATTCTTTTAATTAATAATCATAATAAATAAATATATCAATACGGTAAGTATACTCAATTGTCATAAAATCTATATGTCAATTATATCATTTTGTTGTAATACTTGACAAAGTTTGTTAGCAACAATTCTTACAATTTCTTTCATCAAGTATAAAACAAAAGCAAAATCAAATGATATCAATAGTTTAAGAGTATGTGCAGCATTATCTTGCTAAAAATAAGTAAATTTTATAATAATTATCTCTTTAAACTATTAAAATAGTTGTACTATATATACGTAAAAGACTATATATATAATTAAAATAAAAATTTTATCTAATGTCTCAAGATTTTTATAATGTTCTAACTTAAGGTGACCCCCCATCTCCACTCCTATCATTTGGTAAAAGGAAATGTATTACAAAAAAAACTTTACAAAATAAAAGAACATTACTTTTCATGAAAATTATCATAAAATAACTAGTATTAGTTATTAAATTACGTTGTTCATGAATCAACTCAAAGTTGTTCACAAACCAACAAATGGTCAAGGCTTTTAAGTGAAGATTTTCATTACTTGAAAGGTACCTCTTCAAGCTATTAGTTCATTATCTATAAATTAAATACCCCTCACAATCACTTACTTTCCATAATAACATTTATCAATTAAAATCTACTGTCTTTATCTTTGAGTGTACAATGTATAAAGTCAAATTATGACTTAATAAAAGTTATTGTTATTCTAGCTTGAATTTTAGAAGTGCAATTTATATTAAAAAAAGTCGTCATCAACTCAATTTGCACCCAGATATTGAAATGGGTGATGGTGAATTAAACTTTAAAAAAAACTATTACTTATATCTTAAAAACATTCGTGCACAAGTTTTTTTGCCCTCATCTCTACCTTCTTTTACTCCCGCCAATATATCGCACGGTATTGCTTAAAGCGCAAAAATAATTTGATGGAAGTGTGTGTGTGTTTTTGGCCAAATGATGGAAGTATATTTTGATAAATGGTGGGAGCTAAAATTAATAATTTAGAAAAAAATGGTGGTGGTGGCGCCGAGGAAATGGGTCTACATCCTCACCAAACCTTGATTCTTGCTTCATTCTTCCACAATCCATCTTCGTGCGTCAAAAGGCCTTTCTCCCCTCACCAACCACTCCATTCCGCACGCCTCGCCTCTTTATCATTACCGCCTCCCCCATATTTTAATCTTTCCAACATAATTTCTTCTACTTTTTTAATCACTCTATAAAAAAAATCATGGGTTCATTCACAAAACCCGCATATTTATCATATTATTACGATCTATGAAAAAAAAAAACTATTATAATAATACCAATAATTTATACTTACATGATGGTAATGATCCACCCACAGTTTGGGTCGACCCAGTTTACCTGTAATTTCTGTGAGCCCACCAACCGAGCAACTTATCCTCACTCGCCAGTCACCTCCCATCACTCGTCCTCACGTAATTTATTATACTTTATTATTTATATGCCATTTTACAGCATCCATCATTCATTTCACCAACTCCCTCGCTCCCTCGTCATTGTATATATCAACCTATCTCCGAACCCTTAATTAACTCTCTTCTCAACTTTTCCCTCTCCTTCCATGGCGTTGCTCCTCATTTCCCTCTCAATTCTCGCCCTTTTCCTCTGCTACCAGCTCTATCACCGCCTGCGCTTCAGGCTGCCTCCGGGCCCCCGCCCCTGGCCCGTCGTCGGCAACCTCTACGACATCAAGCCCGTCAGGTTCCGCTGCTTCGCCGAGTGGGCTCAGTCCTATGGTCCCATCATTTCGGTCTGGTTCGGCTCTACCCTCAACGTCATCGTCTCCAGCTCGGAGCTGGCCAGGGAGGTGCTCAAGGAGAACGACCAGCAATTGGCAGACCGGCACAGGAGCCGATCGGCGGCCAAGTTTAGCAGGGACGGCAAGGATCTCATCTGGGCCGATTATGGGCCTCACTACGTGAAGGTGAGGAAGGTCTGCACGCTCGAGCTTTTCTCTCCCAAGCGCCTGGAAGCCTTGAGACCCATTCGAGAAGACGAGGTCACCGCCATGGTCGAGTCCATCTTCAAGGACTCCACAAATCCTGGTACGCTATTCGTCCCTGTTACTTCTTGTCTTGCGTGTCTCTTCAATTTTGGTAGTCCAGAGATGATCTGGTTGTTCTTCCACCGCGTTGTGTTTTGTGCCCTCCTCTTTGTGAAACAGAGGAGAAGCAGGGGTTGTTTTCCAACGCTTCACAGTACTTGGTTGATTGATTATATACCAATTATGACACTTCACCTACATTTACAATAATAATTAATATATGAACTCTTCACTTACGGCCATAAAATGATCATCAATATCAATATATATATAAAATAGTATCCCTGTTAAGTTGCTTGCGAGTTATGACTTATACAAAGTTTATCTCTCGAATTTTACACGATTCACAGAGAAAATGTCATATTTAGTGGGGAAGACAGGACACAGTGAAGAAATTAATATGAAATTGTTCATTTCTTTATGGTGAGATTTTATACACGCATTATTGTTTAGAAGTACTTGCAGTAGTAATAATAATAAATGACAGGTGTAAAAATTCCGTGCATAAGGTTCTAAGTGAAAGCACATTTTGTGTTTTGACTTTACACGGCTACCGCAGAGAGTATGTGTGATGTCAGTGTATGTAAACTGGAAATTCTGGTTCCCATCAAGACAAGTGACTTCTCAATAACAAGCAAATAGCGACTTGATTTTTCTGGCTATTTTAGGCGAGATTGTTGCTTCCTCTATGATGAGTGAGGGCTTGTCGCCCGGAATTGCTGACCTTGAAATATTGGACCTTTCGTATTTGTCCTCTTGCTCCAGATTAAGAGTCCTCGGCGGCAAAAAAAAAAAAAAAGAAAAAAGAAAAATTAAGAGTCCTCGTCTTGTTTTCATAAATGTCCTTTATTCCATTATGAAATGAAAGCTCCTCTTTCTCCCCATTGTTGGAATGTCATCTGTGGTTTGTTGGTAGCCTTTCTTTTCCTTTGAAGAGGAAGCCATTGATGAATCCAAGAGTCGTGCCCTTATTGAATTAAGCTTGTTTTACCAAAGATAATACTCCCCCTATCCATAATATAGAGATTTTTTAAAAGTCTTATTTAATTTAAAATATACAGTATTGAATAATTTTTATAACTATATCTTTATTTTATTTATTATTTATTTTAAAAAAATAGTTAATTGAAATTCCAATTATAAATAAGACGTTTAATGAGATTATAATTAAAAAGAGACAATTGTTTAACAAGTAAAGTTTCAGATAGGTTTTTAACGATAGTTAATGTAAAATAAAATAATTATAAACATCCCGTGTTATGATTTTCAACCTGTGTTACAATCCCAAACACCACGATCAACCGTGAATGCTGGTGAATAAATAATTTAGAAATAATTAGGTACAAAGTTCTGATCTCTCTCAGATAGGTTTTGCTCAGAAATCCCGATCGCCCATGTCTCTGTTAGGCGATGCATTAGTTTCTATCTTGTCAGAGTTTCCTGAAGTTCTGCGTGTGATAATAATAATCTGGACAAAGGGTTTTAGAGTTTGAAATTTTTTTAAATCAATCAATCAATCAATTAATTTTGTTGTTGTTGTCCGTACCACCTAAGATGCCCCGGCTAACAATGTTGCAATTATTATTGGATAAAAATTAGGAGGGTTGGTAGCGTTAGTTGGACTTCTTTTTGGGCCAACCGACAAGAGTTGGCGGGACTTACTTATCCCTTTAAACCCACTTCAATATTTGTTTTTTAAATTGCATTTTTACCTTATCATAGTCATTTTACTCCACTTTGGTAAAAGAGGTTGATTTTTGGACAAAAAAAAAAAAATTGGCCCCACAGAAAATGAGGGGAAAAATGTGATGGTGAAAAAATACCTGGGAGCAGTGGCATTCAACAACATAACAAGGCTGGCATTCGGCAAGAGATTTGTGAACTCGGAGGGGGTGATGGACGAGCAGGGCGTGGAATTCAAGGCCATCGTGGCCAATGGCTTGAAGCTCGGCGCATCTCTTGCCATGGCCGAGCACATCCCCTGGCTCCGATGGATGTTCCCTCTCGAAGAGGAGGCTTTTGCCAAGCACGGCTCTCGCAGGGATAGGCTCACCAGAGCCATCATGGAAGAGCACACCCAGGCTCGTCGGCTCTCCGGCGGCGCCAAGCAACACTTCGTTGACGCCCTCCTCACTCTGCAGGATAAATATGACCTCAGCGAAGACACTATCATTGGTCTTCTCTGGGTATCTCCTTCTCTTTTTAATTTTAAGCTTTGCTTTTTTGTTTGTTTTTTAAATGATATCGATTTTTAATTATCATCTCTCTTCCCCTCCTTTTTGCATATAGGACATGATCACCGCGGGCATGGACACGACTGCAATATCAGCGGAGTGGGCCATGGCCGAGCTGATTAAAAACCCCAGGGTGCAGCAGAAGGCCCAAGAGGAGTTGGACCGGGCTGTCGGGTTCGAACGGGTCATAACTGAGTCCGACTTCTCCAGCCTTCCTTACCTGCAGTGTGTGGCCAAGGAGGCCCTGCGGCTGCACCCTCCAACTCCGCTCATGCTCCCGCACAGGGCCAACGCCAACGTCAAGATTGGTGGCTACGACATTCCCAAGGGGTCCAACGTCCATGTCAACGTGTGGGCCATAGCACGTGACCCGGCTGTCTGGAAGGACCCGCTGGAGTTCCGACCCGAGAGGTTCCTTGAGGAGGATGTGGACATGAAGGGCCATGACTTTAGGCTGTTGCCGTTCGGAGCGGGTCGTCGGGTATGCCCGGGCGCACAGCTGGGAATCAACCTGGTGACTTCCATGTTGGGTCACCTGCTGCACCATTTCTGTTGGACCCCACCGGAAGGAACAAAGCCGGAGGAGATTGACATGTCAGAGAACCCTGGGCTGGTGACCTACATGAGGACCCCACTTCAGGCCGTGGCCTCCCCTAGGCTCCCCTCTCACTTGTATAAACGCGTGCCCGCCGAGATCTAGCTCGTGAACCAGCTGCCCTTGCTGCTTTCCAGCACTATCATTATAAGTCAGTACCAGGATACATGGACATCCTTAAGACTGGTTTCGATTTGTCTCCTTCTAAGTTTTGCACTCAACTTTCTATAAAATCGCTGTTTTGAAAAGTTGTAAAACATGAAATGAAACGATAGAGTTACATTCCAGTGTTGAGGCAAAGCTGATCATTGTTCTGTAGCTTGTTCAGATGTAAAGAGAAGCGTGTGGCAGCACGAGGTATTGATATCCAATTTCGGCTGGATTCTTGTATGTAATAAAATGGTGCATTGAGAAATATTACGGGCGAAGCCAGGACCCATGACCAAGTATATATTTACAAATGGGATATGGACAAGGGGAACATTACGAGTGTACTTTGTAATTTGTATACAAGTGGACATGAGAAACATTAAAGACAATTTTACTTCTCTTCCCTTTTAATGATAAAAGACAGTTTTCAATTTCGTGCTTAGAGGAAGAGGAAGAGCATCATTCAAACGGATTCAATGCAAGTCATAATCCATTCGGGACTGATCTTGTTGCATCTGGCTCAAATAAAACTTTCCTCCTCCTAGCTGCTTATTTACTACGATGCGGAACCTCTCTTTTCCAATTCCCCTCCTAATCTTCAGAATCAAGTTAAATTTGACATCATCTTTAACAACCTGCATCAAGCCAACGCATGGGGATAAGAAAGAGATTAGCAAGAACCAAAACCAGCAGAAACAAATGAAGAACAATGCAGATAAGTAGCCGCGTTAACAACTGAACGCTTGAAAACCAGGAGAAGGGCGACAGAACGCTTAAAGACAGGAAGAATGTGATCGACAGAATCAGACTAGTAGCATGGAGACAAAGAGTAGGACTTCTGGCAATAAACTTAACATAACTAGCTGCCTCTTTGACATCAGGGTCATGTATTGGCACATCACGCCATCCTAATCTGTGTCCATCTTAAAAGTGCTACCAACTTTCAGAAACATAATACCTGTCATATTTATAAAAAATACAAAGAAAAGAGCATGTTTGGCATCTAATTTTTAAGATACAATGTCAATTCTATTGTGAAAATTTTCATGAGCTTCCAGTATTTAATTACAACTCACAAGGAACAAACATGGCATAATACTGACGTGCAATGAGTGGTGGAAGGAGGGGGGACAGGCTATGCCCCTTAAAAAATAAAAAAGAACAGTTTTTGGTGTTTTCTTTGAACTATGATATAGGTATCATACATCTCCACGCCATGGAAATTTATAATAACTCCGTCTTATATGTGTTTTTCAATCTCACCCCTCATCATGTCTCAATCAATCCTGACAATGCCCCTCTATGCACTCACTACTACGGAGAAAGGACAGAGATATACAAACCAGAAGCAGCTAGTTACCTAGTTTAACACCAAGATCTGAAGTTGTAAAGGGAGAGACGTCTCGAACATGCTTGAATTCCTTCAACTGCTTGTAGTTCATCCATGGCTTCACCCAGACTTTAGCTTCGTATATTTCCCTTTTTCCCGCATCACTTGCTTCCATTGTAAGGAGGTATGACTTTCCAGCTACCACCTGTTCTTTGGCTTCCAAGACCCGGGCAAACTCAAGAAGCGAATTCTGCTTTCAAATAAATAAATAAATACATAAATAACAATCGTGCATGCAGCTAAACAATTGATTTAATAATCTGGGAGCGGGTAGGTGTTAACCTGGCAGGCTAGGACACGATCGCCCACCGATTTCATCAGACATGAATGAAGAAGGACACACATAAATCAGTATGTAGGGAAAGAACTAAAAATCTTTATTTTCCCCCTCTATTTCCACTTACGAACTGCAAAATAAGATATCATTTCAAATTATCTCAATTTTTATAATTGATACAAAAAGTATTTCTAAACGAAGCGGGAGACAAGAAAGAACATTGGGGAACAAGGGTATCGGTGCAAAGGGGGGGGGAATCTAGCGGGAGAAGTCTTAATTAACAATTACAAAATAAAAAAGATTACCGAACAAAGAAAAATCCCGAATTCCTAGACTTCGATTAATTATTAGAGAACCGCAAAACTGGAATCAAACCCAGGATCTGATCATTCGGGAGAAAGAGAGGCAAGATATAAAACAAAGAAAATACCTCTTCCTTGTTGTGCTCTTCAATGGCGAAACGAGCAAGGTTGTCGATCTCGACGCTGTTACGAGCGCCGTCGATATCGTGAACCCCTCCTAATTTCATCCCAATGAATTTGTCACCTCTGGTGCAATAACCAAATTCAGACAAACCACAGAGAATAAGGAGAGCACCAAGCAATAGCACAGAAACAGAGGAGCTAGGGAGCTTCATCATCACCGCTCAGTTCTTCGCGGCGATGATCGTTCTTTGAATGTCGGTTCGCAACTCCCAAACTTTGCTGTTTAGGAGGTCTTTCTGTGTGTTTTCTTGGTAAGTAAGAAAGGCCTTGGGCCAAAAGGTCATGATGTAAGCTACCTAATGAAAGTAGTTCATTTAACTGTGGATTGGGCTTTGATGGGCTTCTTCTATTCTTTTTTCACCTACGCAAGTTCTTTTTTGACCAGTTAAGTGATACCTGAAAATTTAACTTTTAATAATTTACAATGTGAGGACGGAAAATGAGACTTCAACCTTCGTATTCATAACAGTGACAAAAGTCGAAAAATTAGTTTTCGTGAAAGTCTCTCGTTGAGGCTGGCTGGTGGCCGCTTTCGTGTGACATCAACTGTTCTGATAATTTCCATCTAGAAATCTCGCCGGTCAACGTATTGTGATCTGGCACAAAAAAAAAGTGTTGAAATAGTTTTTTGCAGGAATTATAATTATAAATTATAAAGTTTAGTATAAAATGAGGTCCGTAACCTGATTCAGTATTTTAAATGATTCGAAGTCTAAAACAATCAGATCAGTGGGAAGCTTTTTTTTTTTTTTTTTAAATACAAGCTATTACAGCGAATATTCCATTATTACTCATTTGGTCGAGTCGAGCCCGCTTGGTCATTCTGATTACTTTCTTACCCTAATATTTCATCACATATCATACACGTGCCACTTGCTCGTGGTTTTACTCTGTTAATTTCTTGTGCTTCTTTTTGTTGACAACTTTTATTTAGCTCGATTCGTGTAAATGGTGGAGGTTTTTATCCTGAGAAGTGAAAATAAATCATATTTATATAATTTAACAAAAATATTATTTTTATTTAAACTAAAATATTATGTTGTTTGGTATTGCTTTATGCAACCTTTGGTATAGAGAAGTGTTTTGAGGGAAGTGAAAGTGGAATTGGAAATGGAAGTAAAAATAAAAATGAGATTGATATTTTATTTAATATTATATTTATATTTTGAAGAGATTAAAAGAATCTTAAAAATTTTAAAATCTCCATTTAACCACGAGCCCTAAAGCAAAAGGCATGGATGGAAAAACCATCATCTAGGAGAAAAAATTGAGAAGGATAATTACAATATTCAATCAACAAAGTATTCAAATATAAAATAATAAAAATCAGACTTCGTAAAACCAAGTCTACAAATAAAAATCATGGAACACATTCAAATACAAATTTGCGACCCTCGAGAGAGGATGGAGACCCGTAACCCATAACCGAGTGAATGCTAAAGTGACCCAGAGCAAGATCCATGTGCAGGAGAAGAATCCAAAGAAATTGATGATGATTATCCCATGCTTTTGAACACACATTTAAACATGGCCAGCTTTTAGAAGAACCCATATTTTCAAGTATTTGATGGTTCAAGCTAGAACAAGAGTAAGGTGGAGGAGAAGAAGAGAGAGAAGGGGTCAGAGAAGAAGCACTCCCAAACGGGGATTTCTCTATCTTGATGCATCCCAAATCTACACTGCAACCCAGAATCATAACCATTGTCACTGTTGGAGTCTTGTTGTCGTTGTGGCTGGAGGATCGTTACTGGTGGAGGTGGAGGGTTAGCAAGGACAAGTGAGGACATGGAAAGAGGGAACGAGAAGGTGGGGGGTGAAAGAGTCTAATCGAGGTAAGGAACTCACTTCCATAAATTTTCATGAAATTGAGTTCTACTGAGAATTCGCTTCCATAACACCAAACAGGAAAAAATATGGATTATGCTTTCATTGCCACTTCTTTTCATATAATTTCGTGCTACCAAGAGAACAATCATATATACACTCTTGTTGGAGCGAAGCTAGAAAATTTTGTTTGGGAGGATCAAGGTGATAAAGCATACATGAAATCAAAAGAAAATTATATATATACATAGATCCACACACATGCACGCGCGCGCATGCATTTATTTATCATTAACATAATATAAATATTTCAACCTTTATATTTATATTTAATTTTACACATACAATGTAACAAAAATAAATATACATTTTATTTTTTAAGTTTTACTTATTAATTTTTTATAGCACAAGAATAATTAATTATCATGCTTAGGATATAATTTTTAGAAATTTTTTTTTCAATATAAATTATTATTAAATTAATAAAAATTTTATTTTTTTTCAAAAGTATTGAATGATTTGAATATATCATTGAAATCTAAAATTGTATTTAGTCCAAAAAACTCTATTACTTGTTTGTTGAACTCACTATTTAACTATTTTAATTGATAATTATAGTAAATAAATATATCAACACAATAATAATACTCAATTGTTACAAAATTTTTATGTTGATGAGATCTAAGTGTATCATAATAAAAACTATTTATATAATAATAGCTTAACCATGTATTAACTTTTGAATAAGTAATTTTATAATAGATATCAAGTACATAACATTCAATATATTTTAAAAATTTTGCTACAATGCTTAATAAAGTTTGTTGGTAATAATTTTCATAATTTCTATTACTTAAATATAAAATGAAAGCAGAATCAAATAATATCAATGCTTTGAGAGTGGCTATAACATTATTTTGTTAAAAATAAATATATCCTATAATAACTATATCTTCAAGCTACTATAATAATTTGACTATACATGCAAAACAAATTAATATAAAGTTAAAATAAGAATTTCATATAATATTTTAAGGCTTTTGTAATATGCTAACTCGAGAGGGTTGAAAATATATAACTCTTATACTTTATTAAAAAAAATATAAAAAATTATGAAAGGTTATGGCTCCTTTTAATAATCCCGTCTCCCCTCGCCATTGCAAAATTTGTCAATGTGAAGGCTACAATAGTTTGCGAGACAAGGATAGAATTAATGTTGAAGATTTTTATATAATTTTTTAAGTGAAAAAAGACATGTATAAATAGTTTGGATAAATTGATTTACTGATCATAAAAATCTTGTATTAACAAAATATGAATTAAATTTAAAAAAAATTGAGAGCATGATCAATTTATTTTGATGTATAAATAGTTTATCATTTAAAAATTTATAAAAAATTTATTATTAATATATAATGATATATTATTGATAAATATAATAAATAAATTATAATATAAAATATAATAAATATTAAATTATTTTTTCAGTTTGATCTTGAGTTGTGTTTCAAATATTTTTTTTATAACATATGACCAGTATAATTATTCGCTCACAACTTTTAATAAGAAAATCTAAAAATTGTTTTGACTGAATCACAGTGACAAGCAAAAGCAACTTTTGTTGGTTTCCTGACAAGTTGTTGCTACCAGATTGGGGAGGAGAAGAGGGAGAGAGAACACGAGGCGGCCAAACAGAGGCCAGCCGGAAACATCTGCAACGCGAAATTTCCATTGCCAAAACATAATACAACAACGGACCCCCTCTTTTCCGTATTTCGCCGTCTCTTTCTATTTCTAATCTTCCTCTGCCACAGACCTCTCAGGCTCTCACCCCCTTTATATTTTTTTCGTCCTCCCCATCTCCCTTATCCTGTTCTTCCTGTAGCCACGACCACGAGAAGGTGCTCTGAAAGAGATGGGCTTAGAGATTATGGTGCCCAACACGTGCATTAGGGGCTGCTGTACCAGCACTTCTATTCCTCTTCATGTTCCTCCTTCCTCTTTTACTCTTTTATCTCCAATTGCCAAAGGTAAACGCTATTCATTTTTAAGCTCTTGCCGTTTCCCAAGTTCTGACTTGCTTTTCTCTCTCTTATTTTTTTAGTAAGAAATTGGGGTGGCTTGCAAGAGATACCGTAGAAGGGCGTATCTTTAATGTCAAATGTAGTTTTTTTTTTTTTAAGACTTACGGCTTTACCTTCTTGTCATCGGAGTGGTGAGATGATGTTTTGATGTTTGATCTGCTACTTATTTCAATTCAGCATACGTACATGTTTCTCAATTGAAAATGAATAACAACTTTGCCTATAATGGCAATCATAGGGGCGGAGAGTGTTGTTTACGAAGGGACTTTAGATGGCAACAAAGTTGCTGTGAAGAAACCTATCCTGTCAACTACAGAAGATATTAACAAGTTCCACAAGGAATTACAACTGTTATGGTCTCTCTCCTCCTCTCTCTCACGCTAAATCTTCCTGTTTATATGATTCCATCAGTCTCTATGTATGTTTTGAGCATCTTATGAGCGTTACCCTCATCTAAAACATTTTGTCATCTTCAATGATATTTATTAGGCATGCAGTTTTCAGTTCTTACTTTTCTTTTTCTTAAATAATGCAGCAAGTTAGATCACCCGGGAATAGCAACACTGATTGCTGCCCATGCAAAGCCGCCCAATTACCTCTTTTTCTTCAAATTCTATGAATCTCTCAACCTTGCACAAAAGTTACACTTGGAAGAATGGACTCCGAGCATCAATTACGCACTCATGATAATAATTCAGTTAGGTATAGTTAAGATTTTGTTTTGTTTATAATTTACTTTCAACATCATACTTATCTAAAGTAGTTGTTTGATTGATCAGCTTATGGGTTTGAAGGTCATATCGCCAGAGCTACGGAGTCTTATGATCTGCATCAAAAGTTCTTTTACCAAATAGCAGGACATTAAATTTCTTGGACTTATTGGGCTATAAACAGAAGTTTAAATAGGATAATTGGAAATAGATTTATAAGTTCTTTGCATTTACTTTTCTGCGGTAATTATAACTGTCTTATATTTGTTTTCTTGAAAAGGTGCCTGTCTGGTAGGTGTTCACTTTTCACTTTTCAGCCCAAAATTGATAACTAGCATAAGCGAGACTATCAGAACATTTATAATTTTTTGACGACTAGCATATAAATCCATCTGCAAATTTGATATTAATTTCTCATATCATGGAATTCACTGTTATATTTATCAAATTTGATTGGTTATTGGGCATTGTAGCTTCCTTTAGAAAACTTGATTAAATATATGAAATTATATGCAAGAAATGGCCAAATAAGGAAATTGCAAAAGTTAAAAATTGTGGAAAATACCGACAAATTTTGATAGGGTATAGTTTGCTTCAAACTGCTATCCAACTATTGTCGTTTGACAACTTTATGGATGCAAGGAAATTGTGCAAGAATAACTAGTTTGACGGTTGTTTCCTTTCCCATCACTTGATTTTCCAGCCAAAGCTTTGCAGTACCTTCATAACCTCGGGATATTACATAGAGATGTGAAACCAGCAAATATTCTTGTAAAATTCTCTCTATCTTTTGATCATTTAGTTGTTTGGTGTTGTCTTAATATTTGAAAAAATTATGCCGTACTTGTGCATTAGCCAAATAACCATTTTGTCTCTATGATGCAGCTTGACGAAAATCATTATCCACACCTCGCAGATTTTGGTTTGGCCGAATACAAAAATGACCTTAAGGGAGTTTCTCTTGAGAATTGGAAGTCTTCTGGCAAGCCTACAGGTGGTTTTCATAAAAAAAATATGGTTGGAACTCTAATTTACATGGCTCCTGAAATATTAAGAAAGGAGTTGCACACAGAAAAATCAGATGTCTACAGTTTTGGGGTGACAATCAAGTAAGGACCTGAGACAATGTCACTTCTATCATTCCATTTTGTTTGGTTTGTTAGGAAAGAAAGTGAATTCAAGGCAGTTGCCTAGTTATATCTGATGGTTTTCGTCATCTACTGTTTTAGAGAAGTTGTAACATAATTTCGCTAGTTGTGGTAAGCTATTTTGGCTTCAGAAATTGAGTGGTTCGGTTTTCAAGTTTTACGAATGTGAATTAGATCTAGAATATGTTTTTTTATATCCCGCCCTCTCTGGAATAAGATTTGGCTTCCTAGCACATCTTTTTATTTTTCTTCAACCAGTGTATTTACATAAAGATACAAACAAGAACATAACTTTTCAGGAAATCAACTTTGAATGCAAGATTGCTTGCGAATGATAGATGGTAGCTTGCTTAATGTATTAGTTCTGACATCTCTTGCTTTGCCACATAAGCTGGTTATTATGATACCAGATAAGCTGATGGTGAGCGGTTCTATGTTGTCATAACTCATAATTTAGAGGCATATATACATATAATTTTTTTTCTTATTTAGTTTCTTCTTTGTGTAAGACATCTTTTGTATTTGCTGCAGCGAGCTCCTTACAGGTGTTGTCCCATATACTGATCTTCGTGCAGAAGCTCAGGTCAGCCTATTTCTCACGTGGTTTACTTTGTTGCACATGGAATAGCATGGCACATTCTGTATGTTATATGACACGTTCGCAATATATTCGCATCTTTTTGTGTCTGTGTGAAGATGAGCAGTTTCCCTATTTTTGTTGCTAGAATTTTTGTCCATTTCCCGTAAGGGAACGTGGGATCACTGATAAGATTAGTTGGGGTTTCTGTTTTGTGAAAAAAGATTAATTTGGATATTGCTATATTCTTATAACCGACTGAAAGTTGTTCTCTGTGATGTTTCAATGGTGGTTAGATGGAATGATCGCATATGATTTCCTAATTAGGCTTGGGCTAATGAATCCTAAAGGAAGGTTCACTTCCGTACATGATCAAGTAATGCTTTGCAAAAAGTATTGGCGGGGAAGTAAACATATTAGAGCTTTCCATATGAATGATACTACTATATTGCGTTTATCAAATTATATTTTAGTTTGAATTCAACCTTTAAATTAAACGAGCGCAAAGCAGACTTTTGTCCTTTTCTTTAGATAAACGTTTGTCATTTTGTGTTAGAAGATAAAACTTCTGCTGGGATTGCTAGCTATTGTTTGTTCTGCAAATTGGAAGCTTTCGTCAACTAAATATTTTGCTGGGTTATTGACACATTCTATCGTGACTTTGTTTAAATATTTGTTTTCTATACTACTGGTAGGCTCACACGGTACTGGAGATGAACTATACAGAGCAGCAACTGACTGTAGCTGTTGTTTCTGATGGATTAAGGCCAGTCCTTGCTGCTCAGGAGTCAGGCGTACCTTCAAGATTATTAGCATTAATACAGAAATGCTGGGATGCACAACCTGAAAATAGACCTTCCTTTGATGATATAGTTAAGGAGCTTGATTCTATCATTGAGCACAGAAGGGACGTTGAGGATAGACAGTTCAGACCCTGTAAGTTGCATGATAGTCATGTTGTAGACGAGACCGCTACTCTCCTACAGGCTTATCAAGAGAATATCAACTGGTTCAGTCTGGGAGAACTTTTCTCAAAGAGATCCTCCAGCGAAACTTATCCTAATTTGAGAACCTGGCATGGGCCTTTTGATGAGCCTTTGGCTTACTGTCCAACACTTTCTTGGGGATCTTATGCTACCTGTGGGAGAAGGGAGACCATGGAGGACACGCATTTCATTCTTCCCAGCATGTGCAATGAAAAGGATATACATGCTTTTGGTATCTTTGATGGTCATAGAGGTACTTGCAGGTGTTTTAGTATTAGTATCCACGTTCTTTAAGAATATTATTACTGCAAGAACATCTAAGCCCATTCACTTTGATTATTATGATACTCCCTGAACACTTTGCTTCAGCATCCTTATTGAAGTATACTTGATAACTGAAGCATGAAAGTACCATGGAAAATTAAGAAAATACCTTAAAGTTGGAAAAATATAACAACAACATCATGTTTTCAAGTTATATGTACAGGTGTACCTACATCCTAATGATATGAGCACACATCTAGTTGATCTTAAAAAATAAGTGGAAAATGAGACAACTCTTTTTCTCCTTGTGAACTGTGATAAACTCGACGATCATTCTTGGTATGTTTAAAGCAATACAGTGAAATATTTATCATCGGCACCCATGCAGGTGCAGCGGCTGCTGAGTTTTCTGCTCGAGCCATGCCAGGATTCCTGCAAGCTTTAGGATCTCTGGGAGGGTAAGTTTCACATGAGGTTCTCCCCCTTCCATTTTTTTCTTCCTAGTATGTTCTTGTATATTGAGAGATAGATTGCCTTAGTATGCTCAAATATGCAGTCCAGCTACCACACTAGTTGAGGCATTCCTTAGAACGGATGTTGCCTTCAGACAAGAGCTTGATTCCTCTCGCAAATCCAGAAGAGTTACCCAGAAGGATTGGCATCCTGGTTGTACGGCGCTTGCTGCTCTTGTAGTCAGGAACAAGCTTTTTGTTGCTAACTGTGGTGATTGCAGGGCAATCTTATGCCGGGCTGGTTCTCCTATTGCTCTAAGCAAGGTGAGCTGGAAAGTTACTCTATTCTGTTAGGTGGTATATATTACTAAAGTTTCCTCTAATCAGATCTTATCTGATTAGGATCATGTTGCAAGCTGTCCTGAAGAGAGAGAGCGTGTTATTAGAGATGGAGGGCAAGTCCACTGGCAAGTTGATACCTGGAGGGTTGGCCTTCCTGCACTTCAGGCATGTTGTTCAAACTTCAACGACAGCTATCGTGAATCATGTATTCTGTAATACGGGGATAAACTGGTTTCTTACACTCTCATGCTTTCGGATGAATATTATATTTATACCCTAATTGATCGCATGCAAGTGAAATTAACTCTATTGTTCACAGGTTACTCGTTCAATGGGGGATGATGATCTGAAGCCGGCTGTAACTGCAGAACCTGAGATAAGTGAAACTACTTTATCTGCAGACGATGAATACCTGGTAAGGAGTGTTATGATGGGGAAGATTGAATGTTATGTTTCTTTCAAGTGTGATATGAGCGCGCAGTGAAAAGCTATTGATAAAATTTTGATCAGGTGATGGCGAGCGATGGACTTTGGGATGTGATGAGCAATAAAGAAGTGATAAACATGATCAAAGATACAGTGAAAGAGCCTGGAATGTGCTCGAAGAGGTTGGCTACGGAAGCAGTGGAACGGGGCAGCAAAGATAACATTACAGTCATCGTGGTTTTCTTGCGCCCCGTCTCTACAGCAGAGAGAATTTATTAGAGCACCTCCACTGTCTTTACTATATGGTGCTTTACGTACTCATGTTTTGCAACCGTCCCTTTCATGTACGTGTGTGAGGGAGAGAGATATATTCATCCAACGTAGTAGTAGACTAGTAGACATACTTTAGAGAGGAAGTGAGAAAGATTGTTGTGGGGAAAAAAAAAAAAAGAATCATGTCATTACTTGGCCTAAAGAAATTACTTTTTCTTAACCTCACTATTGAATCAATAATTAATTGTTTACATTCTTTAGTTTGACCTTCACTCTCCATCCTAAATTAATAAATCGAAATGAAAATTTAATTAATAAAGTTCATATAAGAATCCAGACGTTATTTTCTGTATACAGTCAAATGTTAAATATTAATGGCCAAGTAACGCTATTTACTGAAGAATTGAGCTAAAATATATACAGTAAAGTTTATTGGCCAAAAAAGAAAATACAATACAGTATCTATTTCTTTTTTGAGCAAAAGAGATATTTAAATTCTTAAATATTGTTTAGATTTCTAGATAATTAGTCTTATAGTTATTGGTTGTGAGGATATTTAAAAAAAAAAAACAAGAGAGATGTTTCGTTAATCAGTAACTGTACAGGTGTACTACAAAATAGACAAGTAAACAACTTTACGTGAAGAAATCAGACCTTTGAAGGGAGGAAATGTTTCAAGAGTATCATCAACTATAAAATAGGAATAATCATCAAAAGTGTCACCAGTGAAAATGCAATGATTTTGAGCACTATTATCAAAACCAGAGTGTTGAATTAGAAACGATTATAAGTTTAATTAAATTACACTAAAAAATAGCTTATCCTTTGAACCATCTATTGAACCGGTTGCTAACTGCAAAACTGATTGTACTAGACTTGTTATTTTTTTATTTTTAATTCATATTTTTACAATATAATTTATGCATATTTATATCTAATAAGCATTATGAAATGAAAAAAAAATGCAAGAAATATGTATGAGTTATGTATATATGTATATATTTTAAAGTTATAAATTATAAATTATGATATAATTATATATATATATATTTGAATGAAAATAATGTCATATTAATGGATATTATTCTTTTTATTGTATATTATCTTGTTTGAAATTTAAATATTCACTTTTCTTACTATATATGATTATTTATTTCTACTTTAAACATGTAATATTTAAAATATATTAATTTATTTATAATTAAATCTCAGTTTAAATCATAATCTAATCATTGAATTGCAAACCAATACCTTAATTAATTTAATGATTAATCCGGCTTTCATAACATATTTTGGAGACTCTGGGATCCCACAATATCGATTTCTTTTAATATAAGAAATCAGATCAGCATTAATATTACGCCAAAAAAACACGTAAAATATCTCGGTAAAAGATGTTCTACAATGCAAAGGAATTGAAGATATTTTTCTTTTCTCAACACTAGGGCTATGAATCTCTTTAAAACCCTAAATCAGTTTATTATTCAGTAAGGATATCTCAGTCTTCACATCGGATCGAAACAAAAATAATAACACCAGGAAGCTGTTAATCAGAGAGCAGGCTGTAGATCACAAATATTCTACCCTCGACGACTTGAAGGATCATCATAGTAACTAGTAAGATCCTTCAAAACCTGCAACAGCGCTGCTAGCATCTCCAAGGACAGTGAGGATCGGAAAGCTTTCATTGCATGTTTTGTAGTAAGGTGTTCTCAAATTCGCAGCCTTCGGTGGCCATTAAAATGCTCACAGGGTCGAAAAGGGCAGGCCAAGTGTTATACATTTCCTTCAAGGTTTAATTCTTGGACTAGACTAAATGTGTGTGCGTGTAACTGCAGTCAACTTCGTCTTTTTCTTGCAAGCTTGATTTCTTTCCCAGGAGTCTTTTGATTTTTTTTTTTTCCTTTAGCAATTACGACTGGAACGTAAAAGAATAGTGATTGTATTCTTTTGAAGTTCACTGGCTTTATCATATGTTCAAGTGTGGGAGAAAAGCATACAGATGATCGAGTCCAACACACTTGTGTGTCTGAGGTCACGTTTGGAAAAACAATTAAATAAATAAGTAATTATTTATTCCAAACTAAATTTTAAAATATTAATAAAAAATGATATTCGATCCAACGTTGAAACGACAGTTAGTGATTTTATTAACATCACGCATAGTTCATGTCTGCATCAATTGAGAAATACATCCCCTGTAATTGCATCAGACTATAAGGAAACGTATTGATACACCCCTAAAAGAAACAAAGTAAATATACATCAACAAAAATTCTGGGGTGCATATGTAATGTGTAGACAACATTATCTACATATTGTGAAGTGTTCCCCGTGCATTTTCCTTACCTCAAAGACCACGTACGCGGACAACTCTATTAAGCACCTTACTATGTAAAGCATAAATGCGTTCCACTTAGTCCAACCTAGTTATGCATTTCCTTCCATGGAAAGATGCAGTGCTGATCGGCCTCATAATAAATCCCCCTTCTTCTTCTTCTTCTTCTTCATAATCCACACAAGTGCCTTCACTTTCTCTTCTGAGAAATTAATTAACCACAGTCATGTCAGATAGACTATCCCTGGGCGATGCTGAGCAGAAAAACCTTAAGCGTAAGATGACTGAGGAGTCAATATCAGAACGACCTTCCATGGACGACGATGAGTCTGCAGAGGAGCTTCTGACTCTGAAGCTGATGGTGGGTTCATCGTCTGGACCAACTGGTGAGGCCTCTAACAACGACGAGACAACAACGAGAGTGGAGGGCAGTGATAATGATCTGCAGCGAAAATTCTCTTGCAAGTTCTGCAACAAGAAGTTCCATAACTCTCAAGCTCTGGGTGGACACCAAAATGCTCACAGACGCGAACGTGTACTCAACAAAATTGACAAAGAGTTTGAGGTGGGCACTTTTGGACGCTTTGGTCCTCACTTTTGCCCTTATTCAACCATGGCTGGTCTTCCTTTTACAGGGTCACCTTTTTATCCAGGGCTTCATCATCACATGAACCCACTGGCGGCTCGTTACGGCTTGCAAGGGCCAGCCAACTCGGCCCCGGAGGCGTTCCGGTTCGGCACGAGAAGCTCCTGGGCTGAAGAAGGAGCGGTTCAGCGCAGAGCGAATCGGAGAAACAATGTTCGGAGTACTTCACCTGCAAGTACAAGGCCAGGTGATCAATCAGCAGTAACTGGTGCGAGTGGCGAAGGCTTCCAGAGAAACTCATATACAGGAAGCATTCATGGTGAACCATCAAGCCTCGACTTGACTCTCAGTCTGTAACAAGTCAAGTTTATTAATTAGAACTTATCCACAGAGTTGGGTTACTCTAGTTAATTGGCTAGCAGCAATGAAATGCGTCCATATAGTGTACTGTGTTGTTTGGATCGTTTTGTCGTTTTAGATATACTTTGTTGTGCGGTTTTTGTTACATTGTTCACAGTTGGATTGCTATGCATAACATTAGTTATGCTTATGTTGGTGAAGATCTTGCGTGTGTGTCTAAATAATGTCATGCTTTCTAAGTTACCTTCACTTTTTTGGCATTACCTTATTAATTTTTGAGTTTCCAAATATATATACCATATGTTGATCAAAAACACACACAAATATATCATAGATATGCATTGGCTGATGTGGCAGACTTACGTATTGATGAAGTTGGTAGCTATCCTCGACTTCTACAAATTAATCCTTTTATACACAGTATCCAGTGTTACTATTCTAACAAACTTACATTTCTTAAAATTGTAATTTAACAATTAATTATTCCTTTCTAACTTTGTCCCCTGTGATCCTTATTCATAAAATTGTCCTCGTTGAAATACTAATTTACTGGAGCGCCAGGATCAGCACTCCACTTGTTCACAGACAGGCAAATATTTACGTGAATGTTGTTATCCACATGACAATCATTTTTTTAAATATCTCTATTTTTCTTTTTTTCGGCAGAGGCTTCGTATTAATGTAGCCAAACAATTGAATTGGCTGGAAACCAGTCAAAGGTTGAGTTTGACAGAGTATCGGTCAGGTTTATAGAATGAAGGACATATTAATATGTGCATACATTTGGATCATTAATTAATTTATTATAGACGTTTGACATATACAAGACTCTGTTTCGAATGAGAAGCACCATGCGTAATGCATGAGAAGTGGAAAGCCTTAAAATGAAGTGTTGTGACTTGAAAGTAAGAATTGAGCATTCAATATTTGGAAATAAAATTCTTAAAACAATATATATATATATATATATATACACTCTAAGAAAGAACTATGCTTCTAAATCCCATATGCATTCAATTTTAAATCAATATTTCACCGGAAAAATTGTAAATCGATAATATAAAAGTGATATATATATTTATGGTTCTAAACTTATAGCAAATTCTTTTAAAGAAAAAAAAAAGAAAAATTGATCTACAGTTAAATTGTAAAATGTGATCTGGAGAAAATTGAAACATGGGTCAACAACTAGCAAACACTTGTGACGAATAATTGGTAAGAATTACTGCGCACAAGTTGAGAACTTGAGATTGCTATTTCATTAGGATGATAAAATAAAAAGGATCAAAACCTCTAAAGTTGAAATTGGCAAACTTGGATGAAATTTTTTTAGTATTTTTTATTTACTTTCGCATTTTTATGAAATACATATAAAATATTTTCTCTTTTTTTTAAAGGAAAAAACTTCACATAATTAAATTTACAATTATCAAATTCATGAGATTTAAATTTTTCATTAACTAACGGTTGAAGTTAATTTTTATTAATGGCAAGGTCAAATTACACCATCTTTAAAAATTGAGTTTAAAGTCAATGGTGCTACTTGACATAAAATTTAAGAGATAATTTACTCATTTATTATATATATATATATATATATATAATTCATCTCTAACTATCTCACGAGATTAATCAATAAATAAAATATTATGTTTGAAAAGAAAATAAATTTCTCAATTTATTCCTATTAAACATATTATGTTTCTATTGCTCATGGAATACCATGAAAGGATATAAAATTAAAAAATAATTAATGATCGACTTTTTGATATAAAATAAGTTACAAACATCATTGTCAATTTATTCTAAAAAGTAGTTTATATATATTGGAGACTAATTCAAATCATTGAAAACAAAAATTCACGAGTGGTATATATTAATCATTTAAGCAAAGAATCAAGAAACCGTTTGTTTAAAATTAAAAAATATAAGATATTTTTAATCAAATATCACCCTCAATAAAATGGCCACTTGTCTTTAAATTAATAAAAAAATTTATATTTACCTCTATTTAATAGGATATTTTACTCTAAAATAAATATAAAGTAATGTAATTTATTTATTAGAGGCACTTTAAAAAAAAGGATAATATGATATCTTAAAACATAAAAATATCTAATATTTTTTAACATCCAATCTATCAAAAAATATTTTATATTTTTTAATGAAAAGAGTAAATAATTGTTATATAGTTGAAATTTTATAAAAAGAAATATATTTCGTGGAGATTTTATAAAAAATTAGTATTATTTTATATTTAGTTATAATAATAAGAATTGATTATTAGTTTAGTAATTTTAAATTTTATGAATTTTTCTTGATTTCTGTGTATAAAAATAATTTATTATTTAATTATTTTACAATTTTAAAATATTTTGGTGTATCCCGGTTTTTAAAATATTGTCTGCTATTATTATTTTCTGAAATATACTCAAGATAATTTTTTAAAATAATAAATTTTTTTAAAGTCTGATTGGCTTAAAAAATTTAAATAAAAATAATTAAAAAAATCACAAAATTTTTTTTAAATAATATAAATATTTTTTATTTAAAAAAAAAGGTTGAAACAAACGGGCCCACGGGTGACTCCGTGAGAAGTGAAAACGAATATGTGGGGTATAGAATTTGTCATTTCCAGGACAATGCCGTACATGCTTTAGTATTTTCGGAGTTATTGACCCGCGAACCCTTTAATTCAGGTTGATTTAATTTGATATATAAGGAAAAATGACAAAAATCACTTTAAATTATGCAAATGGTAACAAGATCTTATAAAATATCATAATTTATTTCAAGTATTTAAGGACATTTCTTATATCAATTATTTTCTGTGAAATAAATAAAATACCTCAAATTTAAACAAAAATAGAAATTGATTGTTTCGTTTTAATAATTACAGAAAAATTAATTATCGTTTGAGCTAAAATATATATGAATATTTGAAATACTTGAATTTTAATGAATAAAAAATTTACATACAAAAGGTTATAATTGTTTGTTTCATTTTAATTATTGCTATAAAAAAATAATTATTACTTAAATTAAAATAGTCATGGATATTAGCAAAACTTGTACTCTAGTGAGTCAAACATTTGTATAAGTGTAATTACTTATTCTATTTTTATTATTTTTAAAATAAAAGTAATCATTATTTAAATTAAAATAATTATGAATATTTACAATACTTGAATTTTAGTGAATCAAAAATTTATATAAAAAAGTTATAATTATTTATTCCATTCTAATAATTACTTGAAGAAGCATTTACTATTTATATTAAAGTAGTAACTACTGTTAATTTTTCTTGGGCCAGAGCTTTTTTTTTAACTTTAAAATAAAAATATTTTAGTCATTTCATCAAAAATATTAATATCAAAAAAGTCTGTCAATATTTGAAAAGAATTATAGCATTTTGAGAGTCTTATCATTCTTTGCATATTACAATTTAATTATTAAGTACTCCCTTTTAATCAAAATATACAGTATTGATAATTAATTTATGATTCTAAAAAATGTCAGATGGAACATTAATTTTTTTAAAAAATTACATCTTTTCAATTTTACTCTTATTAAATACCTTATGTAAGTATTTTGATAATAATAATTAACATTTCAATGCATAATTTAAAAAAAAGTAATAAATAAAGCAAGAATATACTCCTTTCGTTAAAAAATAAAAAATATATTTTTAAAGAGTTGAACATTAAAAAATTTAAGGTATTTTAGTGTTTTAAAGTGTAATTATTACTCAATGAGTAAATTAATTTATATTTATTTTAGAGTAAAATATTCTATTAAATAAGAGTAAATATAAAAGATGGTGATTATTTTATTAAAGATAAAATTTAATTAAAATATTTTATATTTTTTAATGAAAGACGTAGTTGAAAAAAACTACTATAAAAGTCACTTAATATGCTATATTTTAAACTTATCAAGTCTTTTAAAAAAGCTCTATATTGTGGGTCAAAAAAAGTAGCAATTAGAAGATTTCCTCAAAGTGCAACCATCAACAATTAAAAAAGAGAGAAAGAAATTAATACTTTCTCTATTTTAAATTATAAAATAATTCTAGATAAATTTTTGTAAAAAATTTAGAATGATATTGTAAGGTAATAATTAAGTATTTTAAAAATATTATTATTGTGTACTGTAAGTTGTGTTATAATTTGGAGGAAAAGAGCATAAGTACAACAGCCATCCACACGCGAGGCTCCCGTAAACCGTCACAGTTCACAGCATCAAACTCACTGTCAAGTGTCAACAAAATCGGACTCTCTTTCTCATTGGCCCAAAACAAAGTGGCACTTTCATTCCTGTTCTTTTGGGTCAAACCTTTCATCTTTTGCTCCACTAAATCTCTCCCATCTTGTCGTGCACAACGTCCTTAACCGCTGGTTCTCGTCGCAAATATTCTATTAAATATTAATGACTGTGGTTTGACTCAGAACTAGATAGCAGATACCTACACCAAGACTCAGTTCAGTATTTTTTGAAAAATAAAAGTTAACTCAAGAAATATTTATATAACTATATAATATATGTATATAATTAATTAAATAATCCTATTTATAAAGTGTTTTACGAAACAAAAAGTGATTCTAAATTTCTAATTATAAGATGCTAATTTTATCATTCAATTTAAGAAAGCAATTCTATAAATAACAAGTGACTCATTGTCTTTCTTTAATTAATAAGGGTATAATAATTAAAAAAAAGTTGTGATTCTTTTAATAAATCAAGCAACATAATAATTTTTTAAAAAATATGTACACAATGTTTTAAACACATCATAAACAATAATGAAGGCAGTATGACTTCATTTAAAATTCATACAAATACATACAGTTTTGGGCTTCATTACCAAAAAGAAAAAAGAAAAAATACATGCAGCTTCATATTAATTTCAAACGAGAAAAAAGACCGTTATCTTTCTTGTTCTCGCTGGTGGCTACAGTCGACAATCCAACTACAGCAATGACTTTTGATGAACTTAAGTGAACGCTACGGAGATCAGAGACCGTTATCTTTCTTACGGGCCGACGAGTCTGACTACCGAGCCATAAAGTTCAATGGTGACAGTGCCATCCTTCTCATGAACTGTTTCTGAGCGTCTCAGCGACAAACAGGGGAAGGACGTTATGGTAATTTCGCGAAAGACGCCCAATATTAAATCGCCGGCCGACCACGTGTTCAGTTCCCACCTCTCCAGTCTCCACTCCTTTACTCACACCAAATGGCAGACGACAACACCGCCAACTCCACCTCCACCTCCACCGAGGACCAAACTCTCAGGCCACCCCACGACGGCGAACCTCCGTCTCCGGCCTCCGTCGACGGCGGTAAGATCGACCAGGAAGAAGCCGACTCCTGCCGCGACTCCAAGAGGCGAAAGATGTGCCCCAAGGCTCTGGAGAAGATCGAGGACTTCGTGCCGCCCAATCGAACCTTCTCCTTCACTTTCGACACCAAATTCAGCGCCTGTGGATCCGACGTCACTCCCAAATTCGGATCCTTCCACTCGGGCAAGGAACCGGCGCTACTGACGACGACGGATCTGCCGTGTGAAGTTCCGACGGAGATTTTGGAGATCAAGGAAGAAGGAGGTGAGGAGGAAACGGATGTTTTGGGTGTGTTCGAGGTAGTTGAAGGGATTGAATTGAATGAGATGCAATTTCCCACAGAAATCGATCAGAAGAACTCACCACTATAGATCAGATTATGGTTTTCCGTGTATGATTGATAAGCGTGATCTTGTTCATGTATTGCCATCAAATGCAAAGAAAATTTTCGTTTCCGACAATTTCGTGGCTAACGATCGGGTGTGCCGTGGGGGTCACAGCCGCCACTGCACGTGCGCTCTTGTTTTCTTCCTCGTAACCCCTTTTATTCCCATTAGATTATTCTCTATTATTTTTATTTAATAATTCTATCCATCCATCATAATTAATCTTAGCTGGTAAAAATTCAAGCATTCAACATCTGCTAGTTTACTGCTCCTCTCCCCCCCCCTCCCCCTGAGTAGTACTTTCTTTCTCCTCCTGTAGAGTTAGTTATCTATTTTTAATATGGAAAAATATTAGCAAAGATCTCTTAATTAGACTTATTTTAAATCAAAATTTCTAATTTTTTAAAATTATTATAGTTTAGAGATATTGATTTGATATTAAATTTATGATAAAAATTATAAAATTATCCCTCATTTATATTGATATTAGAATTGTTATATTTGAATCGCTCATTATCATACTTTACTTATTCATTTACTTATAATGTTATTTATTATTCTACTTTATTTATTTATTTTTTTTTAAATGAAATCAAGTGAAAGTAAAACAATGAATAATAACTTATAAGTAAATGAATAATATATAGTATAAAAATTAATAAGTTGTTTTAAAATAATTTAAACATTTGGAATGACATCAAATAAAATAAGACAATGAATAATATTTTATAAGTAAATGCATAAATAAAGTGGTGCATTTTTTATATTAATTTAAATGAGAGATAATTTTATCATTTGTTTGAAAATTTAATATCAAATCAGAATTTTTAGACTTATTAATCTTAGAGGCTTTAATTCAAAATAAGTTTAGTTAAAAAATCTTTGTTAATATTTTTCTTTTTAATATTGTAAGAGTATAAATTACAATTTACTTTCGTTCGTTGTATCAAGTATATTTCTGGCCTTGTCCATTTAACCATTTGTTTGGGGCGTCGTAAAATACATTTTTGAACAATCTGACAAGTTAAAATATTATCTTTTTAATATAAACTGAATATATTTGTTCAAATAAAAAGATTGTCAAAATTTAACTTGAACAAGAAAAGTTAATTTTATGCATTCATGGGGCCAAACTAAAACCCTTTGTCTTTTAAGGTTCCATCAAACTTCAAGTTACTTTGTTATAAAGCACCCTCACCTAACTTTTAGTGTCCTCCACTGTGTTAAGGACACTTCGCTTTCAGATTCCATTTTTCATATATTATTATGGAGTCTCATGTTTGAATTTTTCCAAAAACACTATTGACAAAATTAAATTCAAAGCCGCTCCACTAAAATCAATATTTTCCCAACCGGTACCTACGTTATGAATCCCAATATCTAAATTTTCACTCAATTCAGGCATTATGTCTACAATTATATTTAATACTCCTTTCCAATTACAATATAAGTCATATAAGTCATAATTAATTAATTTAAAGTTTATGAACAGTATTAATTGAAATAATAAATTTTTAAAAATATTCATATCTTTTCATTTATACTTTCATTAACTACCTTATATAAGAACTTTGATAATAATAATGAAGTAGAGGTGTAGTTAGAAAAATAAATATAAAAATTATTTCATATCCTATATTTCAGATCAAGTAAAGTTTTTAAAAGATATTTTATATTGTAGTTTAAATGGAGTATATTTATTTTTAAAATTTAGAACTGCACCCATCATCTCTCAAAAAGAAAAAGATTAATTTCTAAACCGCAATGTTTTAAATATGGGCATATAGCTACCCCACTATAAACAAGGTACAGGGATCAGAAAACATTATGTTTGATGGACTTTGTGTTTATCTAATAGACAGCAGAATATCCATAATCATGCGCGCACAATTACCCTCCCTTAAAACTATGCACAGTTATTAATATGACTAGACCTTCCACACAAAAATATTACTACTGCATTAGAATACCTATCAACCCAATGTTCTACTTCAATTTCATGATTTCGAACTCAAACTTTGGCACACCAAAATGGATTGACATTTTCATGTATTCTAGAAGCAACACGGAACGCTTTCGGGGAGTACCTTTTTGGTTAGATATGGATAGCCTGGAGAGAACCCTCTCTCAGAGTCAAGTCTCTTTTTCTAGTTTTTTATTTTCCTCGTTTCTGTACTTGCCTTTTCACAACCCAAAAGAAAGAAAGAAAGAAAGAAATCATAACCAAAGAGTTGAAATACTATGAATAATGAACATAATTTTTTTTAGTTGTTCACATGTATCATTTTATTAAAGACAATCTTATTGGAGGTATGATCAAATATTAAATGTAAATAGCTCTCTCAATGAAGATTTGAACTTTAGTTCATAATGTTATGTATTGAGCTCTCCTGCTAGATTCAACCTGATTAATGAAGTACGAACATAAAGAAAGCAAGAAAGAAGCAAACCATGTCGGATATAGAAAGCATGAGAAAATGAATATAGCCCATTACAATTTGAAATTTGAATCACCAAAATAAATTATTTACAAAACAATGTAGCAGCCAATTCCATAAGCATTCGTTTACAATACTAAATTGACTGCTTAGATGAAAATGGAAAGGATGGCATTGGCCCTCTCAGCCTGACCAATCGCTATTCCACTATTGCGTGATATAGAACTCGAGCATACATACATATATATGACCAAAATTAATGTCTCTCAGGCACCAATGTACAACTACAAGCGACGGTGATTCATCCCTGGCTTAGGAAACATTCCTAAACTTCCATGATGTTCCAACTTTTGGTTCATTTTTTGCTCTTCTTAGCCTCAAATACTCTAGGCAAAAGCTTCACAAAAATATCCAGAAACAACTCCCACTCGCTTAGGTTCAGGCCTGCAAAGGAAAGGCCTCTACTTTCACAATTGTGGCTCCACGAAGAGAAACTCAAACTCCTTTCTCTACCCCACTCAGTGTAACTCTCAGCGTTCTCATTAGTTTTTCCTGTATCAACATTTGTAGTATAATTATCGTTTGTGTCGTTCAATGGAGGCAGTACTGTCAATCCATTCATTGATCCCGCAAATGAAAACTTCGGCATTTTGGGCACCTGAGGCACTCCATGATGGATCTGCAAGAATTGAGGAAGTCCCAACCCTTCATTGGATCCATCTTGAATTTGATTGTCAAATTGGAATACTTTGAACTCGCTTTCAGTTTCTTCTTTTCTTTTCCCATCGTTGCAAACATAAGGGATGTTAGACATGACTCGCCAACAAATATTTTCTATCTCACTCGTTGTTTCTTCTCCACGACAAAATTCTCTAGTCATCATTTGACCTATATCAGCAAGACAAAGTCCAGCAGCAACAGCTTGCTTTAAGAAGACGGTGCAAACCAGAAGAACCCGTATAGAGGACTCCCTCAACAAAGGAAGCTCGGTTCTTAACAGTTCTGCATCTCTAAACGGATCGAGTTTGTACACGTACTCAAGCTCGGACTCTGAGAAAGGAATGGAGGCTTGTGGCCAATGCAGCCACTCAAAATATGGATCGTCCATCCATTCAGGCAGGCAAAGTCCATGGTCTATCGGAACAAGCTCAGCAACTCCATTGCCCTTGCGGTTATTTTTCTTTACAAGCATATTTCCTGCATGCCTGTCAAGATTTAGAAGTCTAATGTCTAAAATCCCAATCCGGTGAACTGAAGCAACTGAGTAGAAAGAAGGACCCAACTCTCCTGCGTCAAATTCATGATCAACAAAGCGATGGAGAGAAGCAATTTTACATTGTGTGGGAGGAACTTCAGCTGCATCATTAACAAAAAAGGGAGCATTGAAGAATTTTACCAAAGCTGACGGAGGCACTCCAGCGAAGCCTTCATAGTCAAGGAGATAAGCAGCCAATTCGCGTATGCCACTTTCACCCACCCGAATTGAGCCTTTCAATCCAGGTTGGCCCAGCATTCGACCACCCAAGCCCTTTGGTTTACTGAAGGCTAAAAGTTCTTCATCGGATGGCTTTGCCACAGCAATGTCATCACCATTTTGGCTGCGGAAAACATAGGCATCACCTAGCCCCTTTGACAGTGGTTGAGACAAACACCAGAGGCCATAGCTATGGCAACCTCGACAACAAGAGCATGTGAAGGAGCTCCACATCCACCAACCATCGCAATCCTTGGATTAGAACCAAGCTCTTCCTCCGTTGAAGTGGTTAGGGGGAGACATGGAGTGGAGGAACTGCGGTGGATGTTATCTGCTTCAAATGCTGGTTTAAAAGCATGGCTAATTTGGCTAAATTCTAGCATGTTGTGATCATGGGGACCGCAGCGTTGAAGCATGCATCCATAGGATTGACTAAATGGCTTGAATCCATGATGATGATCAATGGCTGCAGCCATTCCCAACATTCTCATTCAGATGGAAATGGCAGCAGTGCATTCCAAGTGAAGTTCTTCTCACAAAATTCTCTGAAGATCAGTTTTCTTGGGGCGACGACATCTGCAAATTCAAAACAAGCACAAATGTAAAACATGCTTCTAGGATGTGCTGACCAACATGATTGTCTCGGAAAATAGATGAAAGAAAGCAACATTCTAGTGCGTTATCAGCCATCACTTTTGAGAACCAGTCATGTCATGTTCCTGAATAGACTAGTCTGTTCTGTTCTCCTTTAGTCACCAAAACGAAAGCAAGAAAATACCAGTATCTTGAGACAATGAACATCAAAATTAATTTTTTTATTTTTAATTTTATAATTATTTTAAATAAAAAGGAATAACTCAAAACTCTAAAGGATTAAGTCTATGGTATAAAAAAGACTCGAAGATCGTCTATGGTATAAAATAGACGCGAAGATCAACTCCTCGAAAGCCTTACACGCTGCTATTCAAATTATTAGGCATAGACATGGACAAGTATTTAGAATTGATTTATATGATCCAACAAATCAGTTTCACTGGGAGTTTACCATGCGTCTGACAAAAGATAGTCCAATGATGTTAACAATGAGAAGAGAACCCATGCCACCGCAAGATGAAGGAATCAAGAGAAAAGGGCGTTAGGATTCAAATAAGTATAAAAAGATGACTTATTCTGACCAGCGGCCAAATCAACCCATCATAAATTGTTTTGATAACATGTCATAAAGGAAAATAGTTGGAATGTTTCTCCTTTTATCACAAGAAAATGGAGACTCGCTAAATGCGGCCAATTTCCTACCGTGAATGCTGTCCACACTACTTTGGAAGCCAAACAGCAAAGAAGGCTAACTGCACGTTTTACTGGAATCCCATGTAACACCTGCAGATTCGACAGCAGTGAAATGTGAATCAGATGATAGTTAAAATAAAAATAGAACAAATCATGTCTCATGTCTATATATATAAATATAGGATTAATGATGAAACATGGAAGCAAGAGAACGCATAGACCCCGACTACAGAGAAGTTGCTCCCTGCCCCTTGCCCCTCCGTACATAGCCACAAATTTTGTGGAACAGAGGTTACATAATATCGCAATAACAACAGTTAAAAACCACGATACTGAAAATTTCGATTTTCCCACGCATCTAATAAATAAATAATGCGGAAGGCTTTCACCGTTCTTCGATAATTCGCAGTTCCAAGTTACATGCTAATAAATAGAATTGCTCAGATAAGGGAAAGCCGAATGACAGTTTTTATTGCTTTTTAGATTTATCCGGAACGATTACGAAACATCAAATATTTTCCTCTTGTATTTGGGACACTGAAATTAGCCATTGCAAAGAGAAGAGAAGGCGGCAAACCCTGAACACGGCGAAGGCCAGCAGGGAGACGAGAAGCAAAAGGGAGCGCCAGAGAAGCAGTCCGGCGCCGGAGTGATACGAAATACAACTCCCCTCCCACTCCCAACGTTGTTATCTCCAGCCCGTGAGCACAAACCCTCCACCTCTCTCCTCTTATGCCTCGTGCTTCCCTCCCCAAAATCCCATTTCTATTTTTGGCGCGCATTCCCCTCCCTTGCCCCCGTCTTCTCTGTGCTTTCATTACCTGATTGTCATAACGATCCCGAGCTTTTTACCCAATCATAGTGCGAAACGTGCACATCCAGCACTGGTTTGTTAGCCCGCGTCGCATATGCTCGTCGTTTTTGGCAGCGTCGTTCTTCGTTTGAGTCCTGTTGCATTTTCTCATCCATTTTCCATCTTTTTTTTTTTCCTTTACCAATAATTAAACGGAGTGCTAATTTTATTGCCAAGATTCACTTATATAAATATATGTAATCTTTAAGATTAAAAAAATTAAAAGAAAACCGCTACTCATATTCTAAATCACAATTGAATTATTCACTAATTAACAAATTGATTAGTCTCGAAAAATAGGAAACTAATTCACATAAATATAAATAAAAAACATGCAACAAAATACATGCAATTTAACAGGCATATTTGGTTCAAAGGAGGGGAGGGTTTCAATGTAACATAATTTGGTTTTATTGAAAGTGAGGGGAGGCAAGGGATTTTTAATTACTTATTATTTGGTTTGGAAGGAAAAGAGAAGAGAAATAACAATTAATTTATTATTATATCCTTATATATTAATTTAATTTTTTTAATTGGTTTGAATATAAAATAATTTTACACCTTGAATCGATTATGAAAATTTACACTCATGTCTCATCCTATCATATTCTAAATTTGTATAATGATATTAAACCAATTATAATGATAATATTTTTTATAAAAAATAAATAAATTACTTTGTCACTCTCTCTGTTCAAAAATGTAAAGTATCTTTTGAGAAATTAAATGTTAAAAAATATAAGGTATTTTTAGTCTTTCGAGGTGTAATTATTATCTTTTTTTTTAAATGCTCCTATTAATAATGATTTTATATTTATTGTAGGGTATTTAATAAGAATAAATATAAAAAAATAAGGTTAATTAAAAAGTAGGCGACTACTTTATTAAGGATTAAATGTAATTTAAAATATTTTATATTTTTTAATGAATGAAATAATATCTAAAATGAGATGAGGTCACTTCCAAGCAACAAGAGTGACAATAAGCACCAAAGAGAGAGAGTTTTGGATAATAATGCGAACGTCAATCTTTTTTAATTTTTTTTTTTCAATCAATGGATAAATATGGAATATAAACAAAATGTTTGAGGGCAAATTGGTCAAAAAATTTAACTCTTTTTTAAGAAATCCAATTTAGAGGGAATCAATATGAGAGGAGGGGGTGTTCCCCTCTCCTCCAAAATTTCTTAACTGAAACAGTCCAAACCAACCTCCCTCCAAAAGCAAACACACCCTTAATAAAATATCACATGTTGAGAAATATCAAAAACACATGTATATCGCACGTCGAACTTAGATTCACACTAGTGAAAATCCTCATCACTTAAACAAGTGACAAGTAATTGAAAGTTCATATCCCGATCCTATTGTAACAACTTAATCTGAAGTAATCTATAATTTGCCATACTAGTTTACAACTATTAAAAAGAATTTAAGCCATCCACCCGAAAAATAAAAAATAAAAAGAATTTAAGCCAACAAAGTTGAGATATTTCAGTGAAGCAATTATTTATATACTCTGTTCACATTGTCCAAGAACTGGGAGAGATAAGAAAGCAAGCATTAACATCACAACGACAAAAATGCATTCCGTTGCCTCTAGAAAATGACCATTCTGGTCAAGTTCGGCCAACATATTTATCTACCCAACTGTCATTTTTTTCCCCCCTTTCACCCGTAGAGAGAAGCATACAGATGGAATTAGGAGAGGATAACAGGGTGAGAGACACAAGGCTAATTCGGTTGCTTCCTTCTTCCTTTCGTGTTATCCCCTCTGCGTTATAGGGTACACAATACAGGGGGCAATGCATGTCATTAGGGCCTGCCATTTGGTCTTTGACCTCAAAATGCATGCATCGTCTCGTCTGGACCTCTTCAATCAACTATTTACATACATAATGACAACTTATATCCACTCGGATGTGATGCTCGCCCTTTCGCGTAGCTCACTTTCTTAGTACTCTAGTTTGTCTGTCCGAATAATACAGTTCAGTCATTTGTTATACATGTAACACAAAGTACTACTAATATTAAAGTTGTCCATTTCTCAGTCCCATGTGTAGCTGCAGAAGCTGCAAAACACATGACATTATTATCAGATGTATAATCACAATGCAGCGCATAAAAGCATGGACTGACACAAAATAAGAACCTCAAATTCCGAAAGCTAAAGAGAACCTAGAAGATTTATCAATCTCGGAAACAGGGAGAACAGATGAGCAAAGGAATTGCTGCATGCATCTAAATTACAAGAAACACTGGCATAGCAATGAAGGGGGGAAGGGAAATGCAAATTGTGATTTGATATTGGGAATTTTCCTTTAGAGGCATATATCCTGCATTAAAGATCATTATTATGTGAAGGAAGTAAAAAGGAGTGAAACTCCAACTCCTCCCTATGCTCTAAATATAGGTAGACCTAGTGCCCATTCAGATTATCTTTTCCTTCTCAATGAGGGAAGAATAATATAAAATCAAGGCATACAAACAATTCTCAGAAAAGGACTGCCTCTAATTCAAAACGAACATGTCAGGTTCAATATGAATAGATCATCAAGCATACTCACATGGAGATGGCAATGGCTCATGAGAATGTGTGCTAGAACGTTCTCTAGCTGCTTCAGTCTTAGGGGGGGCCTCAGCATGCGCAAAAGCTACATTTGGCAAAGGACTTAATACAGGTACTGAACGAGAAACAAGTCCTGGTGGTTCAACTTGTTTTTTTGGTGAGGCAACGGGATAGTGTTTAGCAATGTTAGGTGCAACCGCAGGTGTCAAATGAGGATGCTTTCCAGCATTTTGGGAAGACCTCTTTCTATGCCCAAATTGACAAACAGGAGGCTCAGCTTGAGAACTACTCCCTTCTGGAGGCACATTTTTTGCAGCTGCAGGAGAACCAACTTCAGGTGGAGTTGCTTGTTTCCCACTTTCAGGTGCTGGTGTAGGTGAAGTTGCCGGAACAAGATGGGCATTGTGGCGGCGGTGGTGGTGGTGGTGGTGGTAGTGTGGTGGTGATGGTGGTGGTGGTGGTGGTGGTGGTGGTGTGGATGAGGCAGAGGAACAGGAGCTGGTGACCTAGAAGTGCCATTGCCATCACTACCATTAAGGGAGTGTTGCAGGATAGATGAAAGCCGAACCTGCTTAACCCTACCAAATTCAGTGTTGTTCAAGCCAAGGTTCCTTGAATGAGATCCTGTGATGGTTTTTGCCAGTTGCTTTAATCTCTCCCTTGATGGAGTATCCCCATTCCCAACTGCAAATAAAACAGATGATTGAACAATAGTAGGAGCAGCCACTGTTGAACCTTCAGAATTCGATAAGATGACATACAAGTTCTGCATTCCAATTAAAAAATTGCGATTAGAATCAACATGGTCCATCGAAGCTAAAAGTCTATGATTAGCAAGTCATCTGATTCTTTACACGAGATAAGGGAACATCTCCATACATCAAAGGTCCAATTACACAATTTAGCAAAACTTCATCAAAGAAACTTAAATACTAGCTAGCTTGTATTTTCATGATATATTATTCTTTCTGTATACATGACTCGCTTGTAACCAACACACCGATTCCCATACCAGATTTTAGTACAGGTCAAATATGAACTTTGTGGTGGCATTGACACATAATCATAGCTTCAGAGTTAGAGATGACCTCAAGTACATTGGATAAAAAAAGAAGGGGAAGGAAGTAAAAGACAAGAATAAAAGACCTCATACGATGCCAGATGTAGTCCAGACTCCAGTTCACTTGTCAGTTGATTGAAATTTGACTGTATTTCACGAATAGAGGAATTCAAAGTAAAGTTGAATAGAGTTTGTGGCCTCTGCAGAAGAAATGCATGCTGTTTAGGAATTATAGTAATTCCTCCCTTCAATTTTAGCACTTCAAAAGATAAGGGATTTCCAAACAAGGACGAAGTCAGCCTGAGAACTGATTGGCCTGAAATCAGAGATTCAAAAGATGATCTTATCAAACTAGCAGAAGCTGAAGACATTCCAGAGTATTTATTATCAGGATCAACAGCAAACTCCACTTTGGTCATGTTTAAGCCAGACAGGGGATCAAGAGACAATATAACCACCTGTTCCAAAAAGGAGGAAGGAATCAATATGTCAAAAAACAAGATATAGATGAAAGTTAGAAGGAAATTATTAAGAGAGAGATACTTTGGTAGAGGGAACTAATATCTCATCAAAAATGTCATTCGCAAGCTGTGAAATGTTGTCTTGCAGCAGAGAGACTGGCTTCTTAACAATAAAACACGCAACAATATCATGACCTGCAAAAGTAAACAAGATCATTGAGTGAGAAGATCATATAGTCACGCCTAATAATATACATCCAGTGCCACACAATCACATATCATATTAAAGCACTTGGAGTGAGTATTGAGGAGCACAGTTATATGAATAGGACAATGTCAGGTTCTTGGTTCACAAAACTGAAAGTCAATACCCATGGCTGACATGAAAGGTAGCATGACCCAAGCATATCAAATAGTAGGCACACATGCCTCCTCTCACACATTTGCATTCTTGATCATTCGAAACAATGTATTAGACAATGAAGTAATATCAGATGTGTAACGATTGTTAAACAGCTCAAAAATATTTAATCAACTTGGAAAAGGAATAACTCAGGTGATGTAAGACAAGAAGTCAGGAACATAACAGCAAACTCAGATATCCTTATTGTCACTAATAAAGCAAAAAGTCCAAAGTTAAGACAGGGGCATATTAATAGCCTGCTGTAAAAGCGTTTCTTAAGAAATAAAATCAGATGCAGACAAGAAATAATTAAGCACTGCATTTCCTTGAGCAAACAAGGATAAAATCTCCAAATCAAAAACCCTAATTAACATTGCTAATAAAAATAAGCCTCAATCTGCATCAGCATGGATTTATTACACATGTTAAGATGAATGTTGTAGGTAGCCAAGCATGAGCATGTAAGTAAGTTGACACGCTCAGGCTCATTCCAGTTAAATATGTCATTGCTCATTTCTGAATGTGGACAAGGAAATGACTATAAATTGTAAAGATAAATTATAAGATGGATAAGAAGTAATTGCCTCCCAAAGAAAAACAAACCTAAAACAAGGTTGACAAATTGCATCAAATATTGTTTAAGAAAACCATTAACAAAGAACAAGCATGCATTAATAGCATAGAAGAGACAAGAGTTACGTATGTCAGAGTAAGGAAGAACAAATTAATAATTAAAGAGGAAAGTCTAAAGTTCATCTTTTAAGCATACCATGAAAATGTATGTTGTCAGAAGAAATATCTTTAGATGAAATCCCTATCTCATGCTGCCTCAACTATGCACTAGGAAATAGAACTGCCAACAAAAAATTTCCGTTTTCTGCTTCTCAGATTGTTTTCTCTACAAGCTTCCACCTTACTCATTTCCGCTATAAAGTTTCACTATTTATATCTTACTCTACTAGCTCTTTCCTTTGCCCATTAAGCTCCACTTATTAGCCTGAATTTATCACCTAATGGTTGTAACTTATTCATTTATTCCAACAGTGGTAGACATATTTGTGGAAATTTAAACATTGCCTTGGTGAAAACGTGCTGCATAAGGTGGTTACATGATGAGAAGGACGTTTGTGAGAAATGAAAATGCAACAAGAACATTTGACCGTCTAGTGTCACAGCAGTGCTTATGGAGGTTTACATGGCTAATAAATTTTTTACTTCCCTAATAGAAGCACTAAATACCAAATTTCAGAGAAGAAAAGTCCCAAACAAAGTTTTCTTTTTAATACCATGGCCCAAAAATAAAAAGGTTTTTGAAATAACTCCAACCTTTCTGGTTTAAATAATATGATAATACATAAGATCCGATCTGCCAAACAAAGCCTAACATTGGGTGATCACCGCAGCACCACACACAAGCTTGTTAGCCAGTGTTAGATGTTACAAACTTAGTATAACGACTCTAACTAGAAAAAATTGTTTTAGTATTGATAATGTAACAAAAGAAAAAATCATGTCGAAAACCATATGATTATAGAAGTGGTAATATCTGAATGCTTCAAAAGAAGCAAAACGCTTGCCTCGAGTTGACATCCCCTTCAATAAGTGCGACCAATTGTCCAGAATACAATCACAAAATAGAGAAAACAATGTTAAAAAGTTGCGGCCTATGTGAGGTCCAGTTCAGAACGTTCAATGTGGCATCAAAACCAATCTTAAAATGCAAATGCATGATTAAAGCCCTCACACCATACTAAAAATAGGTATGAGAAAATCAATTTCCTAATTAAGATAACTTGACATGACAAACAAATTCGTTTCCGACTATATTTTTGGTTTATCAAAAAAGTTCAAAAATAAAGGATAAAATCACGGAATCGCTGCGACTTTTCATGCATCAAGGTCCAATCAGAAACTAGAACGGAGCTTGCTTCCATTTCCCAGTTTTAGCAAATCGAATCAACGTAAACTATCCTTGTTAAAATTCATTTCCCGCCATTAACACATTGATGCATAATCAACGTCAAATAAAGAATAAATTGCAATCACATAGTTTTCTTTTTCCTCTGCATTTTTTTTTTTTTTTTTTGCCTGGATCGTATGAAAGTTCTAATGACCTAGCAAAACAGATATCACAAATCGTATAGACCCCTTACTTCGGAAAGAAAAGACAACCATTAACTCCGAAAAAGGAACAGATCTATGCCCATAGAAAAATGCCGCTGCCGACAGACTCAAAAAATGAGAGTGAGAATAAATGACTAAAACCTACCTTTATATTTTGAATCGGAACCCAGATCCTTCTGATCTGCGTACCGAAGAAATGGGGGTAACCAGAATAGAGCAGAGAGGAAGACAGCAACAGATAGCAGCAGGACGAAAATACATCTGAGGCCAATGAATTTCCGAATTTTTGAACATCTACACCCACAGCTTGCCTCCACATTCTGCTCGGGATCACTGGAGGCAACACTGGAAGGCAAAGGCTGTTCTTCTTCGGCCTTTCCCATCTGAAGCAATGCCGGTGAAGTGGGTTAGGATCCATCGCCGGTTTGGTGAAATAGGTAAGAGTTGGGCGCACCCATTTCTGGCTTGAATGGTGAGGAAGTATTGAAAACGAAATTTTTAGTTTGCGTCAGTGCAATTTTTCATATACGTGTGTGGGGAAGGAAAATCAATAATTTAGGGTTTGCAAGAAGAAACTGAAGTAACTTTCACAGCAAAAGAGTAATGACGAGCTCTAGTCTTCTTTCTTAGAGATAGTGGTTTATCTGTTTTTTTTTTAATAATTAAAAAAAAAAAAAAAAGAAGCAAAGTGGAAAGTAGCGAGAGGATTATTAAACTGCCCACTACGATCGCACTGGGATCGTCGAATAGGACTCCTGTAATGACGATGAAAGCATTAATACGAACAGCGAAAGACGAGGCTTTGCTAGTGTAGGAGGTAAGGAAAAACGAGTGACCGAATCGGAGTGTGATCCTATTTCTTCATTGATTGATGGCGGGTGATTGATAAGAATTGCGATTGACCTAAATTGGAGTTGATGTAATAAATATATACTTTATAAATAGCATGCGGTTAAAGCTATCATGTTATTATCTAAGAAAAAACTGTTCTTTCCGTTGTAAATGATAAAATATTTTTAAATTAAATATACTTTATAATGTTAATTTTTAAAATAAGAATAAAAAGAATTACTTTAAAGTCCATGCATAAAAAAATTAATTATTTTAAAATTCGTTAATAACTGAATTAAGACCACATAATTTTTTATAATAATATAAATTTTTAAAAATATCTTTTTAAATAATACTCTGTTTACAAAAAAATTTAAAAACATATGATAAGAGTAATATTTAAAAAATTATTATTAATGAAATTTTATTTTTATTAAAATATTTTATATTTTAAGATATTAATTTTTTCAAAAATATCTTATAATTTAAAATAAAGATAATATTATATTTATAAGTCAGAGTAATATGCAGTCAAGTTCTGTTTTATGTATTTCAAATTTAAATGTTTTAAATTGCTTACGGGTTTATAAATATAAATCTGTCTATCCATTGTAGTAAAGTATAATAGCTTTTTACTGTATACGCTCAGTAAAAATTATTTGTACCGTATATATACGGTAAAAAAAAGCTATTACACTTAATATTTTTATTGTTTTTAAAAAATTTAATCATAAATTATTAAATTCATAGTATTTATTTCAAAAAATGAATGGCAAAAAAATTGTTTTTAATATTTTTTCTTTTTAGCTTTGTCTTTTTTCAATTTTATGAAATTCTTATTTTTTCAGTTTATCTTTTTATTTTACATTTTTAGTTTTTAAATTTTTTAAATAATTTATAAGTTATATTTACACATTATGTATGGGGTAATAAATTCTGAGTTACAATATGGTGTTGAAATTTTTAATTCTTATGGGCAGTGAATCACTAAATATTTCTTTGCATTACTGTTTAAACTGAGTTTTCAATTCAACAAGGTGAAAGATTATAGAATAAAATGAGATATTATTTATATTTTTAATATGTATTGAAATAAAAAAATTATAGAATAAAACAAGTTATTTCTTACATTTCTAATTGCAAGAGATAATAAATTTAAATTGCACATTATTACTAATATTTTTTAATATGCATGTGGTTAACAAATTAAAAAGGATGACGATAGTTACCTAAATTCTTTTGTCATCATTTCAATATATTATTTATATTTTGATGATTTTGATTTTGAAAAATGAAGAAATATGGTGGAAATCTTTTACTTGATTTTTATTTTTTTTCCCTCCTCCGTTCTTTCTCTATTAAAATTTTATTTGCCAGATTTTTAAATAAAACTTAAAAATCTCTTCTTCCCCTCTCTACTTTTCTCAAATTAAATAGAAGAATAATATCTTCTATTCATTACATGGGGTATAGATTTTTTTTTTATTATAGAATAAAATACTTCTATTACCCTTTTATTTTGTCTTACCTAAAACATAGAGCTCTTTTATTTTGAACACATACAATTTAGCCCAATCCCTTAATTCTGTTAAGAATGTTCTAAAAAACTTTTTGGAAAAAAATATTTACAATTTTAAATGTAAATTATTTATATAATCCCTCAAGCTTATATCATTTTATGTTATATGGTGATAAAAATATATGTTTGAAATATATTTTTAACAATTTTAAAAACATAAATAATTGAGTTTCAATGAATTTGATAAAAATTAAAAGTATAAGATTTTATAATATGAGAAAAATAATAAATTTTACAATATAATAAAAATTTTAAAATTGTATTTATTATATTTTCGAGTCATGTGTGTATGTATATTGGCAAATATAGATTTTTAGATTATTTTTATTAAAGTGGGGCATTTTAGCCAAATTAAAACTTTAAAAGTCAAAATTAATGGTTAATTAACAGTTGAATGAGTACAAATGAAATCTAAAATATACAATAAAAGTTTATACAATATGTATTTTATTTGTAAATGAGGTTTATATGAGTTTTCAAAATAGAAGAGAGGTATATGCAATTGAGACATAATAGGAGGGTGGTTAATGTGACTAATAAAGTAGTCACCAAAATTCTTGCAAATAGGCTCAAGGGTATTTTGCCTTTAATGATTGCTCCAAACTGGTTTAATTTCATTCATGGACGTCAAAGTACAGGTAATGTTATTTCAGCTCAAGAGATTATCTACTCCATACGAACGCGGAAAAAAAAGAGAGGTATATGGCCCTTAAAATTGATCTTGAAAAGACTTATGATCAAGTCAACTGGAATTTTGTGATTGGGTGCCTTTGCAAGTTCAGGTTACCAAACAATTTTATTGATCTTGTTTATCATTGCAAGTCTTCAGCGAATATGCAAATCTTATATAATGGTAGTAAAGGAGATATGTTTAATCCCTCGAGAGGATTAAGGCAAGAAGATCCTGTTTTCCTTTATCTCTTTGTTTTAGTTATGGAAAAGCTTGCCTATCTAGAGCAAAATAAAGTGAACATGGGTAATTGGCTCATATTTAGACTTAGTAAGAATGGTGTGGCTATTGCATTTATTCTTCGTTGACGATATAATTATTTATGCTGAAGCTAGTATGGACTAGGCAAGCCTCATTAAAGCTTGCTTGGATGACTTTTTTGCTACATATGGGGAAAAGGTTAGCAATGAAAAATCTCAAATTCTTTTCTCTAATAATGTCAATTACCATCATAAGTAAGAAATCGCTGAGTTCTTGGGATTCACGCACACATTATACTTGTGAAAATCTATTAGAGCCCCTCTTTATCACAAAAGGTCTCTAAAAATACTTACCAATATGTCCTTGATAAAATGGAGAATAGGCTATATTTTTGGAAGGCTAATTCATTATCTTTAGCAACTCAACACACTTTAATCTCTTTGGTTGTGTCTGTCACACCTTCATATGCCATAGAATCTACCTTACTCCTTGCCTCCATATGCCATGAGATTGACATGAAATGTAAAAAATTCCTTTGGGGCAGTTCAAATACTAGAAGGAAAGTACTGTTAGTAACTTGGAAAGAGATTTGTAGAAGGGAAGATGAACGAGGCATCGGCCTTCGTTTTACCTGGAAACAAAATATGCATTTATGATAAAATTAGGTTAGGGACTGATTAACAAATGTGATGGCTTATAAGTTTAGTTTTTAAGAGAAAAATACAAATGTGGGAATGACCTTATTCCCATAATTGAGGCAAGAAGGATCAAGTCTAGAATGTGGAAAGGGATTCATAGTGCATAGGAAGACATGGTAAAAGGTCTGGCTTGGAATATGAAAGATGATAGCAGAGTTTGCTTTTGGATGAACTCATAGGTCCCACATTACGATATTTTAATTATGCATACTATAAGAGTTATACCAAAGGAAATGATGAATGATAGTGTAGCAACATATTTACACCCTTCGGAGGATGGAATTGATAACATCTATGTGCTTATTTCTGGATGAAAGTCTTAAGTGCCATTGGAAAGTTCTCACTCCGAGATTGGAGTGGCGTTGACAAACCCAAGTAGAGGTGGTTATCACATGATGAGTTCTCTACCAAAATTACTTACAGTAGCATTTGTAAATCGGAGGTAACTCACTAACATAGTGTTTAGAGGAAGATATGAAAGCTAAATGTTCCATAATACTGTAAGGCTTTCCTCTGGCTTTATATGAAGAATTGCTTACTGGCTAACATTTATAGGGCAACTAAAGGTATCAGTAATAGAGAGAACTGCTTATTGGTGATGGTAAGTGTGAAGATGTGCTCCATACTTTCCTATACTGTACCTTGGCTCAACATTGTTGGTAGATCTTAGCGCTATCGGGACTTCAATTTATTTTATTTTCTATAAGAGATCAATAACATTGGTTTGAATGGAACCCGTCCCTTTGAAAATTACTGGAAGGTATAAAGCAGGAGATATGGATTTCACTTGTGTGCAAACAAATTTGGCTCAATAAAAATCTCAGAGTCTTTAAGCAATATACAATAAAGCTCTCTGACTTAATGGCTTAAATATAAGTGTGTATTTCTTGGTCTGATACGAGACTAACATGCAATATGTTTCAAGAGAGTATTGAGGCAAGATGGCAAGCTTCAGGGAAGGGCTTTATCACATTTAAAGTGGATAAAGCTTTTGTCGAGCGACATATAGGGTATTACTCAAGATCATAATGGAGAGGTTTTAGGTGGCTTTTTATATAATATTGGGACAAGAAGTAGTTTGTAAGCTAAGATACAAAAGGTTGTCTAGGGTCTTAAGGGGGCTTGGGACTTGCACTTTTAAAGAGTAGTGGTTAAGACAGATAGCTCAAAGGCAGTAGAGTTGATGCAACATGAAATTGAAGATAACAACCCTGACTATCTTCTCCTTTAGGAGGTTAAGAACACGCTTCAAAGTGATTAGGAAACTCATGTTGAATGTTGTGAATGAGAGGCGACTATGTTATGGATGAACTCATAAAGAATACCCTCAATGTTAGTGAGGGTATCACTTGCTTCTGTTAAACCTTAGTGTTAATGATTACAAAATAAAGAGAAAATTGTGTTTTATAGGTTATCTAATCTTAACTAAAAATCAAACTAGCTAAACATTGAGCTAAAACTGACTTAAGTAATAGCTTATTCGTAATAGCATAAATTATATTCTTTAAAATTAACTTAACCTTAGTTAAGTATTTGACTTAACTATAATTCTTATGGTAGAGATTTTCAATTGTACGTAGTGTTAAAAATCTTTTTCTAGAACTTGTTTTGGCTAAGCGTCTTTAGCACCGGTGCTATCTATTTTGTTCCTTCATCTTTTCTCTTCATTCTTACTCAAGCTCTCAATAACACCAGTACTAGAAGCTTTCAACACTAGTGTTACCCTTAGTGTTTGTTCAAATTGATCTCATCTCATCTAATTATCCTTGATATAATATCAGTACTACACCTATCTTGTGTCTTGATGCTCTTCCTTTGAGATAAGTTAACACTTGTGCTATTAAGTAGCACCGGTGTTAAACTTCTTATAACTCGTTTGACACATGTGCTAGTACATAGTATTGGTATTGCTTATCAACTTCTCTTATAGGGACTGAGTGTTGAATATCTATCTCCAATATTACATTGTCTAACACCTGTGCTAAGTTGGCTTTTGAATAACACCTGTGCTGAACTTCTCTGTAAGAGCTTTTTCATCTCTATGGCATTGGTGCTATCATCAGTAACACCGATACTACTATGCTTTTTATACTCTATCTTTCATAGTTGATTTTAATCTCTTCAAAACTCGTTCCTTAGCTATTCTTTTCATCTGCAATCAATTGTTTTTTCTCTATAACCTTACTAGATATTTAAATACAGTTATTTCCTTGGACATATTCGTCTTGTCTATCTTTTTCTAGTTCATAACATTCATCCTATCTACTTTATTGGTATATAAACTTCACCTTACTTTTGTCATAGCATTTAATGTTTAGTCATTACGTTGCGCAAAGGGAAGTCTCCACCGTAAAGCACTATTCCATTGCCTCACCTTTTGGAGAAACTCAAACAAGCTCAGATATCCAAGAAAACACAAAGAAAAGAAGAAGACAAAATGAAAGTAATTTCCATCTGGAAGATTTATGAGTCTAATAGATCACTCATGACACTCGAATACAAATAGACTTGTTTATAAAACTTGAACAGATAATGAAAGAGAGCCGACAAGAATAAATCTCTGTTATTATTCACACATTAAATTTTACCAACCTTCTGTGAATTATTTATTATTTGAGTGCCTTATTGTTTACATATCCACTCTTAGAGAGAGTTTATAATAATAATAGTTTATTCTTAAACTTACTCTATTTATCCCTATTTTATATCTTCAAAACAAAGGAATTAAAACTTAGAAGCTCAAGGGAAATTGTCATTGCTTTTATAAGGGAGAGAGATTTAGATTTATTAAAAAGTTTGTTAATGTACTGAGGCAACTAAGAACCCGAATTAATTTTGGTAATATAGTTAGAAATCTCATGAGATTCCTGGAGATTGGATGTAGGCTTAAGTAGTAAGAGTTGAACTAGAATAAATCATTCGTGACAAGCTCATCTTTCCTATATCTCGTAATTCGTGATTTCATTCCTACTTTACTATAATTATTTCTACAAAATTAATTTAAATTTTTAATTAGCTCAATTTACCTTCTCTTGAAATCATTTATAACTTCAATTCTCTATCAAGCTATATTTCACATGCCCCTTTAAATGACTAAGGGCTTTGGGCCCATGTTAACTTTTTGTTCTTTGTTTTTTTTTTCATAAAAAAAAGAAAGGTGGTTAATGTTTTTACTCTTCATTATATTATCGTCATCATTTAGGTAACCACCACCTCCTTCTTTGTTTATTTTTTATGTTTTTTCCATTTTGTAAAATTTTATACAATAATGATAAGGAGCGGGTGAGATAAGAGGCAGTCAACTTAACAAGATTGTATCACACAAATGGAATTTCCACCAATAAGATATGAAATTTATTATCTTGAACATCTAAAGTCTTTTTTCATAAACCAAACAACTCATTGAAGTTTAGATTGCTCCATTCTATTTTCTCGCCATTAAAATTTTTCATTTATTAAAAGAGAGCCCTAATTTTTTTTCCACATATTCTCTTGTGCATTAGAATGTATGAAGTTGTTATATAATTGCACTTGCATGCTTTAGACAAACGATATAATCATCATGAAATAACAAAATAATATGTAATGACTAACTAATATTAAATAAATGAGAAAATTGTATAGGCTAATGCTATAAAAAAAGAGTACAGGTTAAAAATTCTATTTAACAAATTGAAAGAGTGGTTGTAATAACACGCAATAGACTAATATATTCAAAATTACGATATGTACACTCCATGCATTCTGAATTATACTCAATTTTTGTGGTAGAATTGTACTCTCTATCTTACATCCTAAATTATAAAATATTTTTAAATAAAATTATATATATCAATAAAACTCATTAAACACGCTTTGCAACTTTATTTTAAAACAAAAATAGCAACTTAAGAAAATACTTTATTTAATATTTTATTTATGAAAGAATATTAAAAATAGATAATATAATGAAAAGAATAATATTAAAAAATATCAGTAATAAAATTTTATTTTTATCAAATTATTTTATATTTTAAAAAAAATTTTTCTAGAAGTATTTTACAATAAGGGGTGGAAAAGAGTATAAAGATTCTTAACTTCTAAATAAAATTTTTCAACTTTTTCTGTAGGGGTGGAAAGAGTGTAAAGATTCTTAACTTCTAAATAAAAATTTTCAACTTTTTCTGTAGGAGCAGTTTGCAGCTCGGAAAGGTTTGCATTTATAATTTTAATAAATATATTTTCAACACAGTAATTGTTATATTAGATATCTACGTAACTTTGCCTCAGAAAAACAATGAGTAATATCTGCATAGCTTGGTATTAAGGTAATCAAATCAAATCATTTCTGACGCAAAATAATTCAGCAATACCGCAAGGAGAATGACTGAAAATGAGACTTCTACTGGCCTTCCGAAAACTCACAGTTTCTTATAATTCGCTCACGATTGGTATACTTGGTTGATACACCAACATTGTTGTTAATATTAATGTTGAAAAAATATGATAAAAAATAAATGGATTAAAAAAATTAAATATTCAATTTAATAAATATCAAATACAATATAAATACCAATCCAATTGAATTTAATTCAATCAAATTATAAATTATAATAAAATAAAAATAATAAAAAACGAGAAATACTAAGAAAATAAAAATAAAATAATTATAAAATTCTAAATATGAGATCGAGATACATACCAACTAAAGAATTTCGACGAAGTAGACATATTAATCATTTCTTAACGTTCAATGTGAGATGATGCATCAACTAAATAATTTGAAGATCCAGACATATTAATTAATGTAAACGTCGATCGAGAAAAATCAACGGGTTTAACTGATTTGACACTAAGCCCAGTCAATCGGCAATTCTCAAAGTTTCGTGAGCTGCAAAATGAATTATTATTTTTTATTTTTATGAGAACGTTCAAAACAAACGCCCTGAAATTTTGAGATTTTTTTTTTTCCTTTTCAATACAAGGCCCCTTTGGATATTTCATTAGCATCTTTTATTTTGTTTATTGTGCACATGTTGAGATGAGCAATATTATTATATTATTGTCATTGTTGCTCGATCGCAATTATCTTTGTTTTGTTTATCGACACAAAATATATCTGGCACATACAGGAGCATGTTTCACAGATGGAAAAAATATGAAAAAAATAATTATTTGATACTAATAGTGTCAATTCAATTAAAATCCAATCCCTTTATTTTCTCTGAATATAACTCAGCCTTTACAATTTTGACTTAATTGAAAAAATAATCTCTAAATTTTTACTTACTATAACTTATTTCTTAAAATTTTAGTCATTTAGAATGTTGATTCATACATCTTATATAATATAAAATTATAAGAACTAGAGCTATGTCTTGAAGTTTGAGAAATCATGTTTTAAATTATTAAAATTATAAGCACTGAATAGCATTGATTGAGAATTTAAATATTAAATTTTAACTGAGTCAAGATTATAACAATTGAATCTTTTAAGAGCAAATGATAGAAAATTATAAAAAATAAGTTGTATCGAATTGAATTGAAATCAAAAAATTAAATTATGAATAAAAAAGTTATAGGGACTAAAAAAATTATTTTATCAAAAATATATACTCTAACTCTGTTGATATTTTTCATTTCGCTTTAATATTTGGATCAAACTAATCTTAAACTTTGTATTTTGTGAAATAAAGCGATGCACTGATTGTTCAGGCCATGTGGACGAAAAATTGCAATTCACCGTTGACCTGGATATGATAAATGATGATGCGTGTGAAATAGCAGTGAGCAGTGGGGTTGGCAACAAAGTGTGCGTTGACTTGATGGTTCAAACTTCAAAAGTTCAAATATTCCAAAAACTGTAATGGAGTCCACGCGCCAGTCACGGAGAGCATGGACACAAGAAGCTGTGACAGACAAAGGATTTACTCTCGGTTGATTTTTTCTTTTTGTCTTGTGCAATGTTTGCACTTGATTTATCTTGATTAATAGATTTTTTATAACAAAAATTAAATTTAGGTTTAAAAAAAAATTACTATCAAAAGATCCCATAAAATTCACAAAATTTTATCAAATTCCAAATCTTATATATTTACAACTTAATTAAAGGTACGCGCACTTAGTCAAATTATAAATGCACAACATTTAGAATTTAAGAGTATTTTATAAATTTTATGAAATTTTTAATAATAAATTTTTTATATGAGACCTGAATGTAATTTATTTATTTATTTTCCACTTGAAAGGGAGAATTATACATTGGTTCCATCCACTTCTAAATACTAACTTTTTATATATGAATATAAAAATTTGATTCGTAAATGATTTGAGCTAAGTAAGAAAGAATTAGGGCTCCACCGTTTCGTGAGCTAATGGCTGATTACTCTTTTTTCCCCCTTTTTTTTACCATTTAGAGATTGGCATTTATATGGAGGGATTTAAATTCTTTAAAATTGACATCTATGAATTTATGTGAATTTTGCATTTTTAGGAAAGAAATAATAGATTTATATGTTATAAGAAATAACAGAATAGAGAAAATATAATAAAAGATGAATTTCGTATAAATCTACATATCTCAAATTTGGAGCTTTTAAATCTCATGCAGAGTTGACCTAACACATCTAAGATGATTTTGCCATCCTTACGTGTTTTAATGCGCATAGAAAATATAGAATGACAAGACATGAATTAAATTATTATCATTTTTCGTTTATTTTTTTTTTCAAGAAAAACGGTCCAACGAAATAGTATGAAAGTGTTTTTTTTTTTTTTAATTGCTGGTAAGTGTTTTCTTAGTGTTTCGATACGCATTCAGGTAAGGGCAGGGAAGTTCAATCAATAGAAGCCGGTACAAGTGGCGCCTGCTCTGGCCATCTAAAGAGCGCACACGGATTATACCATGAATCTTTTAAGGGGAGAGTTTTAGTAGAATACTTTGCAGGAATTTTATTTCAGATAATAACCAATAGAATCTCATAATACACCGTAGAATCGAGAAACTTGGCTGAAAATGCTTTCCATATAATGTCGAAAAATTAAAAATAAGTCATGTAAATTGTAATTTTAAAATATAGACATATATTCTAAAACTCTAAATTTAATTTAAAAATTAAAAATATTTTATTTTTATAAGAAAAAGATTTAAGTGGGCCACCCGAGCATGGTTTTAAGGGGTTCAGCAGGGACAAGCTTAAACGCTCGATTATACTAAATATCTCTATTTTTTCAAGCTAATTTTTTATAAAAATAAATTTAAATGTTCAATTTATATTTCCAATTCCATTCGCCTCCCTTGCTAGAATTCTGTAAATAATAAAGAAAAAATAATAATTAAAGACTTTTATATAAAATTTATATCAATCAAGGCAATAGTAAATATATATTAAGAATTCTCTTGTCCCATTCGGAAGGATATCATTTCATAATTATCTATGACTATTTATGTCTCTAGCATGACTACTTGATGAAATGTGGAGTAAAGTGGGATAAATGGCTGATACTACTAGAAGGACTCTTCTTTGGATAATAGCTACTGTAACTGGTATTCCTATGATCGGTTTAATTGGTCACGGTGAGACGAGCCATTTATCATTAACGATAGGTGTCAAGTGGAAGTGCAGTGATGTATGCAGCTGAGGCATCCTAACAGACCGGTAGACTTGTGTAACATCCTGATTTTTTATATAATAAAGAAATTGTGGAATTTAGATTTTGAGAAAAAAAATGATAATAATAGGAATTTATATTATTTGAGGTTATTTAGAAATAATATTATGGTTAGGTATTTAATTATGAATTTAAAAATTTAAATTTAAAATCACATAAGCAATATTTAGTTAAGATATAATACATAAATAATTTTTTTTTATGTATGTGTTGAAAAAAAAAGAGAAGGTACAAGGAACAAAAAAAGGGGGTGAAAGGTTATTGTTTCTAAGTCCCATATTGGTTAGATGAGGGAAGAGAAGAGGTGCCTTCATGTATAAAAGGAGGGGGTGTGTGCATTAGGAAGCATGAGAGGCTAAGATGCAATTTAGAGAAAATTGCAACTTTTAGCCCAAAGGTTTGAATAATTAAATTCAAACCTATAGTTTTTTTTAATATAATTTTGGGACTCACAATCCCATTTTTATATTATTTTTCTCTCTTCCTCTCACGTTGCTCGGCGTTTTCTTACAAGGGGGGATTATTTTCTTTTTCTTCAGGTATGTTCTAACTTTCCTGTTTAGATTAGCATTTAAAAATTTATTTAATTACAAAATTAATTTTATAGTTATTTTTAAATAATATTAGCTTTCTAGTGATATGATTATTTTGTAGGATTGAGTAAATATTTTGATTAGGATTTTTCTATAGGATAGTTAATCTGATGATATGATGGATTAAAAATATAGGTTAAAATTCTTAGGGATATAAAAATATTATAGAATATTTTTTTAAGGTTGAAACTCATGTTTAAGAATTTTTGAGTTAAAATCTAGATCTATATGGTTGAATTTATGTGGAATCTGAGACGTAGGGATAAACCTATGATTATTAAATATTTATTTAAGTATGAATAGGTATTTTTGAGGTTATAGAAAGGTGATTTGAGGCTTCAGGATAATTTTAAAATTTTTAATTTATTTTTGGACGAATTTTTAGAATATAGAAGGATGAAATTGTGATACTAGAAGTGATTTGAGGATAAAAAAAATAGTTTATTAGGGTACGAGAATTTTAGAAAAAGAATTTGGGAAGTTAAATGAGGCATAAATCTTAAATTAGTATTAATATGGATTATAGATCTAAGACTTTCTAACTATTTAAATTAGAGTTATTTATTTTAATGTAAAATTAATATATAGTATTGTGAAATAATTATGTAGATTATATTGACAAAGATAGTGGTGAAAAAGGAGTTGTGAAGGGGAACTTGTTATTCAAGACACAAGGTAACCATTATTAATGTGTTGTGATGAGTGTGTTTGTGAATGGTTATGTGTTGTTTTGTTGTTTGGAAAAATTATGAATTATTGAAAATAAATACTGTATATACTTGTTTGAAATTATTGCCAAGTGGGTTAAAAATTTATTTTTGTTTATCATGATGAGATATTATTGTTCGGATATATTCCTGTTTGGATATTTGAATGATGCATGACTTGTCAGGGTATTTTAATGTATGGTGTTAATGGGAATTTCTGTTCGGTTAATTATTACCACGTGGTAAGCCCTCATTGGACCCAATGAGTGGCGTGTCGCTTGGTCCAACTCACCTTTGGCCGGGTGATTTGGCGTCCGAGCATGGTAAAGGAGGATATAAGGTGCAGTCATGCAATTAAATACTTGTTCGGTTTGTTTGAAAATATTGTTCGGTTAAATGTTTTGTGTGCCCACTTAGCAATCGCATGATTAGTTACATCCGCATGCATCATTACATATTAATTTTTGGTTACTGGGACTTTTAAGTCTCATTCCCCGTGGTTAATATTTTTACAGGAGCGAATCCGGCCGAGAAAGCACCAGAGGTGTAATTATGGTGTATGAGACACCATCTTTTACGTTGCCTCTTATTTTGGATTATACAATGTATCTTGTGCCAACTTAGGACATATCTTGTCTATGGAGCATGTAAACTCTAATCCTTTTTATTAAATGCATTTATATGTCCAAGAGGATTATGTCTGTCCCTTTTGATTCATGACCTAATTTAAATAACATGCTATGAGGATCATGTCTGTCCCTCATGGTTCTAATTGCTTTTTGAGATATTTTAAGACCTGTGGTATATTGTCTTGGATGTATCATGGTAGAAATTTTTCTACCATGATAAGGGTATGATAAGGGTTCAATGAAAAAAAAATGATTTCTTAAATTAATAATTTGCGAAAAATCGGTTTGTAAATTTGAGGGTGTTACATATTGGTATCAGAGCATATAGTCGGTTGGCAATATACATTGTTATGGTGCTTCTCATTGTATGGCCATGATATAGCTAGGCTAATTTTATTATTTATATCTTGTATCCTTTAGGAGGGGAGAGAAAATGCCTGTTACTCGTGGTAACTCAGGATTCCAACATGAGCACCTACCACCGCCACTGCCAAATGAGGAGCCTGACTTGGCGGAATTAAGAATGCTTGTAAAAACATTAACAGACAAGGTTCAAGGATACGAACAAGAGTTGACGGAGCTAAAGAGGCAAAAGGTAACTGAAAATGGAGATAGGGCTCATGTTGAGAGTCATGTGGGGGAAGGCAGTTCCTCACATCCTGCCACTCCGAGAGATCATGAGTCTAGAAGGAAGGAAATTAGGCAGGAGGAACAGAGAGCCCCACCGACCATTACTGATGTGTGGGAAACTGTTAGGAAGTTTAACCCTCCTACGTTTGATGGTAACCTTAAACCATCCGTGGTAGAGGAATGGGTGAAGAGACTCGAATCCATCTTTCGAGTAGTCACATGCACCAGCAATCAAAAAGTACAAGTAGCATTAGTGCTCCTAGTGAAAGGAGCAAGAGATTGGTGGGAGACAGCAGGGCCCAGGGATGATTCTACACTCACCTGGGAGGAATTCAAGGAAAAATTATTCAGGCATTACTTTCCATCAGAGTTAAGGTCTGAGAAGGAAGCGGAATTCCATGCCTTTAAGCAAGGGAACCTCGATGAGGACACATTCATTGCTAAGTTTCAGGAGTTATCTAGATACTCCACGTACCTGCAGTATAGGGATGATTCCGAATGGAAGGCTAAGCGCTTATTGGAGAAGGCTAGACCAGAATTGAGGGAACAATTGGCTCATCTAGATATCCGAGATTATGATGAAATGTGCATAAAACTACAAGTAGTAGCTCGCAGTAAGAAGGAGGTTGAGAGAGAGAAGAGGGGTTATTCATATAGTAGACCCCCAACCTACCCTCGACCCACCGGAGGCATTATGAAGAAAAACCATCAGGGTTCGAGTAGCTCATGGAACCAAGGAAGGCAGAAGGGTCCATTTCAAAGGGGCCAAGGACAGAGGAGCTATCATAGTAGTTATCACGGGTCACAGAGGAGCCCAACAGTATCTACCCCTGCCCCGAGTACAGCGAGCTCTCAACAGTGCACTAAATGCGGGCGTCGTCATTTCGGACAGTGCTGGGTCTGTCACATTGCAAAGTTTTGTGGGGACAACCAGGGCTCAAATATGAAGAACCCTTCCCAACATCCTACTGTCTCTGGCCGTGTGTTTGCTCTTACTCAGGACACCATGAACTCCCCAGATGCCATTAGAGGTAACATCAAAATCCTTCATCATGATATTGTTGCACTATTTGATTCGGGTGCTACACACTCTTTTATTTCTGAAACTTGTGTAAAGACCTTGATTTGCCTGTGTGTATTTTACCTTTTGATATGAATGTGTCTACTCCTGCGGGAGAATCTGTAAGGACTGCTAAGGCATGCCTTAACCTAGTAGTCGAGTTTAAAAATAGGAAAACAACTATGGACTTAATTATCCTACCACTGAGAGGTATGGATGTAATTGTGGGAATGAATTGGATGGCTGCAAATGGTGCTATCCTAGATTGTAGAGAGAGGAGTGTGTCTTTATCTTCTTTGTCGGTGACCCCAGTCGAGACTCAAGATCATGTTTTCTTGTCGGCGGCGCAAGTTGATAGATGTATGAAGAAGGGTTGCCAGGCCTACATGGTTTTCTTCTCTATCCAAGCTGAGATTGATGAAGGCGTGAAGAATATCCCAATTGTCAAAGAATTTGCGGATGTATTTCCAGACGAAGTCTCCGGTTTACCCCCAAAGCGCGAGGTAGAGTTCTCAATTGAATTGGTACCCGGTACAGGGCCAATTTCTAAGGCTCCTTATCGGATGTCCCCTTCAGAGTTAGCGGAACTGAAAAAGCAAATTGAAGAGCTACTTGAGAAGGGTTTCATCAGACCGAGTGTTTCACCTTGGGGATCTCCAGTCCTTTTTGTAAAGAAGAAGGACGGAAGCCTCCGATTGTGCATTGATTATAGACAATTGAACAAAGTAACCATCAAGAACAAATATCCACTTCCGAGAATCGATGATTTGCTGGATCAGCTTGTGGGATCCGCAGTTTTCTCAAAGATTGACTTAAGGTCAGGGTACCACCAATTGAGAGTGAGAGCAGAGGATATACCTAAGACAGCATTTCGGACGAGATATGGGCATTATGAATTCATGGTGATGCCGTTTGGACTTACGAATGCTCCTGCGGTATTCATGGATTACATGAATAGGATCTTTCGACCCTATTTAGATAAGTTTGTAGTAGTGTTTATTGATGACATTCTTATTTATTCAAAGGATGAGGAGGCTCATGGTGAACATTTAAGAATCGTCTTGCAAGTTTTGAGGGAACATAAGCTTTATGCCAAATTAAACAAGTGTGAATTTTGGCTCCAAGAAGTAAAGTTTTTGGGCCATGTTGTGTCCAGAGATGGAGTTGCGGTGGATCCTAGCAAGATTGATGCAGTGATGAAGTGGGAACAGCCAAAATCTGTTACAGAGATACGAAGCTTTTTAGGTTTAGCAGGTTATTATCGTCGCTTTATTAAGGGATTTTCGCAAATTGCGATGCCCTTAACTAAGCTGACTAAGAAGGATGCCCCATTTATTTGGACTGACAAATGTGAAGCTGCTTTCCAAGAATTGAAAAAGAGGTTAACCACTACTCCAGTATTGACTATTCCTGACCCTGTGGTGCCGTACACTCTGTACACTGATGCTTCTTTAAAGGGTTTAGGATGTGTTTTGATGCAAAATGACCGAGTGGTTGCCTATTCCTCCAGACAGTTGAGACCACACGAGGAAAATTACCCTACTCATGATTTGGAGTTAGCTGCAGTTGTGTTTGCTCTGAAGATATGGAGACACTACTTGTATGGATCTAAGTTTCAAATCTTCAGTGACCATAAGAGCCTGAAGTATTTATTTGATCAAAAAGAGCTTAATATGAGGCAGCGACGATGGATGGAATTTCTGAAGGATTATGACTTTGAATTACATTACCATCCGGGTAAGGCTAACGTGGTAGCTGACGCCTTAAGTAGAAAGACTATTCATGCTGCACATTTGATGGTTCATGAATATCATTTGTGGAACAGTTTTCATGATGTTCCAGTAGATGTGATTGAACATCAAATGGCCGCACTCCAGGTAGCAGACTTTGAGAGCAAATTCTGGGAAGATCTCAGAGTCTCACAGCAGAGTGATGACTACTTAAGGAATATAAGGAAGGAGATAGTGGTAGGTAAGGCCCCAAATTTTACCATCTCTGAGGACACAGTGATGAAGTATAAAGGTAGAGTTTGTGTACCTAATGATCCAAGATTGAGGAATATCCTTTTAGAAGAAGCTCATAGGAGCAAATATACAATTCATCCCGGTATAACTAAAATGTACCATGATTTGAAGCGAGGTTGGTGGTGGCCAGGAATGAAGAAAGATGTAACTGAATTTGTTTCTAGATGTTTAACGTGTCAGAAGATAAAGATAGAACATCAGAAGCCAGCTGGAACACTGCAACCGTTAGATATTCCAAAGTGGAAATGGGATGATATTTCCATGGATTTCATCACTGGACTGCCAAGAACACCCTCGAGTAAGGATGCTATTTGGGTGATAGTAGACCGACTCACCAAATCAGCTCACTTTTTGGCGATCAAGTTTACCTCTACATTAGAGAAATTTGCTGAGATATACATTAAGGAGATAGTTAGACTTCATGGTATACCCTCTAGAATTGTGTCAGATCGTGACCCAAGGTTCACTTCAAACTTTTGGGGTGCGCTACAGAAGCTATGGGTACCAGACTGAGTTTTAGCACCGCATACCACCCCCAAACAGATGGACAAACAGAGAGGACGATCCAGACTTTGGAGGACATGTTGAGAGCTTGTGCCATTGAACTACCAGGTAGTTGGGATAATCATTTGCCATTAGCTGAATTTGCTTATAATAACAGCTATCATTCTAGTATTGGGATGGCGCCTTATGAGGCCTTGTATGGAAGGAAGTGTAGATCGCCTTTGTGTTGGACAGAATTAAGTGAGAGGAGTATCATTGGTCCAGAAATTGTAGAGCAGACCACCCAGAAGATTGCAATGATTAAGCAAAAATTGCTAACAGCTCAGAGCCGACAGAAGAGCTATGCTGATAAGAGAGACGGCCGTTAGAGTTTGAAGTAGGAGATCATGTATTTTTGAAGGTTTCTCCGATGACAGGCATTGGTAGATCCATTAAGGCAAAGAAGTTGACACCTAGATTTATGGGCCCGTATGAGATCTTGGAGCGAATTGGATCTGCTGCATATAGAGTTGCATTACCTCCACAGATTGCAGGTATCCATAATGTGTTTCACGTATCACAGTTGAAGAAGTACAACCCGGATCCCTCCCATGTTATTGAACCTGAAGAAGTAGAATTGAGGGAGAATTTGACCTTTAGATCCGAACCGGAGCGAATTGAGGACTTTAAGGACAAACAACTGCGCAATAAGACCATCCGACTCGTGAAGGTGATTTGGAAGGGTGGAGCCCTAGGTGATGCTACTTGGGAAACCGAGGAGAGTATGAGGCGAGATTATCCACATTTATTTGCTTAGGTACATAGTTTCTATGCTTATCTATTAAATTTTGAGGACAAAATTTCTAAAAGGAGGGGAGAATTGTAACATCCTGATTTTTTATATAATAAAGAAATTGTGGAATTTAGGTTTTGAGAAAAAAATGATAATAATAGGAATTTATATTATTTGAGGTTATTTAGAAATAATATTATGGTTAGGTATTTAATTATGAATTTAAAAATTTAAATTTAAAATCCACATAAGCAATATTTAGTTAAGATATAATACATAAATAATTTTTTTTATGTATGTGTTGAAAAAAAAAGAGAAGGTAGAAGGAACAAAAAAAGGGGGTGGAAGGTTGTTGTTTCTAAGTCCCACATTGGTTAGATGAGGGAAGAGAAGAGGTGCCTTCATGTATAAAAAGGAGGGGGTGTGTGCATTAGGAAGCATGAGAGGCTAAGATGCAATTTAGAGAAAATTGCAACTTTTGGCCCAAAGGTTTGAATAATTAAATTCAAACCTATAGTTTTTTTTAATATAATTTTGGGACTCACAATCCCATTTTTATATTATTTTTCTCTCTTCCTCTCACGTTGCTCGGCGTTTTCTCGCAAGGGGGGATTATTTTCTTTTTCTTCAGGTATGTTCTAACTTTCCTGTTTAGATTAGCATTTAAAAATTTATTTAATTACAAAATTAATTTTATAGTTATTTTCTAAATAATATTAGCTTTCTAGTGATATGATTATTTTGTAGGATAGAGTAAATATTTTGATTAGGATTTTTCTATAGGATAGTTAATCTGATGATATGATGGATTAAAAATATAGGTTAAAATTCTTAGGGATATAAAAAATATTATAGAATATTTTTTTTAAGGTTGAAACTCATGTTTAAGAATTTTTGAGTTAAAATCTAGATCTATATGGTTGAATTTATGTGGAATCTGAGACGTAGGGATAAACCTATGATTATTAAATATTTATTTAAGTATGAATAGGTATTTTTGAGGTTATAGAAAGGTGATTTGAGGCTTCAGGATAATTTTAAAATTTTTAATTTATTTTTGGACGAATTTTTAGAATATAGAAGGATGAAATTGTGATACTAGAAGTGATTTGAGGATAAAAAAAATAGTTTATTAGGGTACGAGAATTTTAGAAAAAGAATTTGGGAAGTTAAATGAGGCATAAATCTTAAATTAGTGTTAATATGGATTATAGATCTAAGACTTTCTAACTATTTAAATTAGAGTTATTTATTTTAATGTAAAATTAATATATAGTATTGTGAAATAATTATGTAGATTATATTGACAAAGATAGTGGTGAAAAAGGAGTTGTGAAGGGGAACTTGTTATTCAAGACACAAGGTAACCATTATTAATGTGTTGTGATGAGTGTGTTTGTGAATGGTTATGTGTTGTTTTGTTGTTTGGAAAAATTATGAATTATTGAAAATAAATACTGTATATACTTGTTTGAAATTATTGCCAAGTGGGTTAAAAATTTATTTTTGTTTATCATGATGAGATATTATTGTTCGGATATATTCCTGTTTGGATATTTGAATGATGCATGACTTGTCAGGGTATTTTAATGTATGGTGTTAATGGGAATTTCTGTTCGGTTAATTATTACCACGTGGTAAGCCCTCATTGGACCCAATGAGTGGCGTGTCGCTTGGTCCAACTCACCTTTGGCCGGGTGATTTGGCGTCCGAGCATGGTGAAAGGAGGATATAAGGTGCAGTCATGCAATTAAATACTTGTTCGGTTTGTTTGAAAATATTGTTCGGTTAAATGTTTTGTGTGCCCACTTAGCAATCGCATGATTAGTTACATCCGCATGCATCATTACATATTAATTTTTGGTTACTGGGACTTTTAAGTCTCATTCCCCGTGGTTAATATTTTTACAGGAGCGAATCCGGCCGAGAAAGCACCAGAGGTGTAATTATGGTGTATGAGACACTATCTTTTACGTTACCTCTTATTTTGGATTATACAATGTATCTTGTGCCAACTTAGGACATATCTTGTCTATGGAGCATGTAAACTCTAATCCTTTTTATTAAATGCATTTATATGTCCAAGAGGATTATGTCTGTCCCTTTGATTCATGACCTAATTTAAATAACATGTTATGAGGATCATGTCTGTCCCTCATAGTTCTAATTGCTTTTTGAGATATTTTAAGACCTGTGGTATATTGTCTTGGATGTATCATGGTAGAAATTTTTCTACCATGATAAGGGTATGATAAGGGTTCAATGAAAAAAAAATGATTTCTTAAATTAATAATTTGCGAAAAATCGGTTTGTAAATTTGAGGGTGTTACAACTTGAACCTTGTTCCTACATGACCCGATCAATTCGATCAGGCACTCGCCATCTATTTTCATTGTTCAACTCTTTGACAACATGAAAAAACTAAAAGCTCTGCCCTCCCTTTCTATCTATCCAAGGGATGGAAGGGCAGAGGCCTTTGGTGTCCCCTCCAGTCAAGAATTAGGGCCTCACAATCAATAGCCAATATGCTTTTATCTCATGCCTTTCTTCATGATATGTCCAAGGTCCAATATTGAAATAATTTCAGAGGTTTTCCTTGACTTTGTCGGTGTCAACAAACAATTCGAAATGCCTCGACTTTTTTAGAACAGGTTCGAGTCAAATAGCAATGATTTGAAGCACTTCTTTTTACACTATTTCGAAAACTTAAGGACAAATTGTTGTTAGAATCCAAATAAAAATAAACTGAAATGAATTTTTATTAATTTAAAATTAATTATTATTAAAACTTAAATAAATATTTATTGATAAAAAGCTAATCGAATCAAATCAACAGATATTCATTCGACTATTTAATTTTTGATAATATTTAATTTTTAATTAATATAAATTTCATTTAAAGGTTGTTAATTACTATTTTTTTCAATCATAAATGAACTAAAATTGGATTGGACTAGTCCTTGATAGTTAACAGTGATGAGTGACGTTATTGACAACTCACTGGCAGCATGACTTTATGTAAGCTGCAAACTAGAACCAGTAATCTATGGTGATTTTTTTTGTTTTACCACATCGAACCTGCATAATAAATGGTAATAGGGACTCTCTACTTTTTTTCTCTCAATTTCCCTCCACTTCCCCCATCCCCACCATTCATTAATTTTATCATTTAAAAAAATTATTTAATAAAAAATTTTAAATGATGAGGATGGGGGAAGTGGAGGGAAACAGAGGGAAAAAAATAAAGAGACCCTGGTCTCATAATAAACACCATTAGTATTAGAATGTGTGTGTGTGTTGCCTATAATAAATAAAATATTTGAGTGCGAATCCTGTGCATTAATTGACTAGTTAGCTGTAATTATCAAGGTTCGACTTGCACTTGTGTGTATATATATAGAGAGAGAGAGGGAAAGTTGCCGTCCAAAGAACTTTGCGCTCACATGGTCACATGACTCAACCCATCTTTGTTCAGCTCAGGTGCATGTCATAATTCACATAGTTGTTATCCAAAAATCTATTTTAAACAGAGTGACATTGTAGCATTGAAGCACAATAAAAGAAAAACTTAATTATCAATTCTTATAATTTCATCTGATTATACTTTTAATCCTTGTAATTTTTTTTGACGTTTTAAGTCACTATGGGGATAAAAGTGCTGAAAAAACTAAAAAATATAGGGATCTAAAAAAAACAAACGTCTCTTAATCTTTTTAAAACTATAAGAATTAAAAATATTAAAAAACTACCTAAACTAAAAACAAAATCTAATAAAACTACAAGGACAAATGAATGTGTTCTTCCCACAATAAATAGTTAAAAAAATAAGGTTAGTATGATCTTTGATCAATCTAAAGCTGATTCAAGTTAAAAAGGCATGGTGATATGTGGATAGATAGTTAATTTTTTTTTAATCTTAGAAACTGTTTGCCCTCCCTCTTCTCAGAGCTTACCCTAAGGTATCTCTGAGGGGTGGAGAGTGGGATCCTTTCGAACCTAATTTACTTATGATAGAGTAAGTTAGTAGTATAGTTATCCCAAAGCCTTCTCGAGAACATATGTTGCCCTCTTCTTTGTTTTGTAGGAAAGGTTGTGGGATTAAACCTAGGTAAGTGCGTGATACGCCAAGCCTATTGAAATTTTAATCATTAAGAAGACTTTAGGATGGCTATATTATTAGCGTACCCTATCCTGAATAAATTGAGTTCTAGAGGGTATCACTCTTGACCCCACCAAGAACACCTAGGGGATGAACTATGAGAAAAAGGAGGGCAAACAAAAACAATAATTAAGAAACATGACACTTTTCATTCATCTTTACATATTTTCATTTTCTACAGGGCCCATTTGTTTTGGCTTTTTTTTGGGCAAAAAATCACTTTTTTAAAAAAATAATCACTTTAAATTATATTTAAGGTATTTGTTTAAGATTTTAAAAATAATCAGAATTTAAAAAAATTATATATATAATTATTTTGAAAAGCTACTTAGAGTAGCTTTTAATAATAAGATATGCTGTAGATGTGAGAAAAAAATCAAAAAAAGCATGGTGGAGTTCACGCTAAAATTATACAAGACAAAAGTAGTCATTCTTTTTAAAATCTTCTTCCTCAATGTCTTCGCCAACTCTAGCAACCATCATTCACCTCCTCCTTCGCTTGGATGAGATTAGTCCCGTCTCCTAGCTTTGTTAAAGGTTCGATTTATTATTTTGCTGCCTGCTTTGTTAAAATTTTTCCATGTGAAACACACTTACAGCATCCCATGTTGTTTTCCTTGATCATCAACATCTCCCTGGAAATTATAGGAGTTGGGTGGTACCACTAAATAGAAGAGACGAAAAAAGTGATGCTTGTATGATAGCTTGAATTTGACTAGTTATGCTTGAATTGCGTATGTATCTAGATGAGCTTGACTAATGAATGTAGGGCCTCTCTTTTATCTCCTATTTCCTATACTCGAACGTGGGTTCCTTGCAAAGTGCAATATATGTACACACACTTGTATATTTGGCCATAACAAAGTCTTATATTCGAAGTAATATAAATAATTTTATAAAAAAAAGTAGTGTGAATAAGTATGCCTAGGAAGTTGAGAAAATTCCTATAACCAATACATTTGAGCTACGGAAAAACCTTTGATCCCTTTTTGAACTAAAGGATGTTCTACTAATTTTATCCTGCCTAATATCTCTTTACATATATATATATATATTGATATTGTAAACATGTTTATTTTTTTTTCATCTATCTTTTTCTTATTTTTATTTTTTATCCCTACTAAATTTAATTGATGTGCAATTATATTTTTTTAAAATATTAAAATGGCACCCAAAAAAGATATGAGAGGTTTTGAAGGAGATAGAAGAGATAAGGCAAAATGGGATGATAATAAAACTGAAATATTTTTAAAATATGCGTCGAAGAGATACTTGCAAAAGATAGACCAAATAGACATTTTAATAAAGATGGATGGAAGAACCTTATTGATAAATTTTATGAGAGAACAAGGTGTACTTATGATTGCACACAATTAAAAAATAGATGGAATGCTTTAAAAAGGGACTTTAGATCATTTACAAGGTTGGTTAGAGAGGAAACCGGTCTTGGATGGGATCATGAAAAACAAACTATGCAAGCTCTTGAGGAATGGTGGGCTGCTAAGAGTAAGGTATGATTGTGTTTTGATTCAAAATATAATTTTTTACTTACAAGATTTATTTATTTTTTTAAACTTAATTATAGGAGGATCTTGAGATTTTGAAATAGAAAAATGGGGACATAAATTCTTAGATTTGCAAGACAAGTGTTTTGATGGCACAGTGGCTATAGGATTAGCTCTTTTAATTTCATATCAAAATTCCCCTTCATATGAAGGAACTAAAATTCATAACGATGATGGTTGTGGTGAGGGTATTGAATATAATGAACAAAATCTAGCCAGTGAAGATGATGTAAATAGCTGTGAAGTTGGTCAGGAAGCTTAAGCAAATGTAATTCCAAACCCTTTCAACAAAAAGAGGAAGAAGACGAGTGAAGGAGAAAAAAAACTTGGAATAGTTGAAAAACTTCAAAATTCTCTTGATCATATTCTTGAGATCAAATATCAAATGCTACTATTGGTGGATCAAAAAATCCTTTTAGTTGTGATGAGTGTTTATCAATGTTAAATGAAGTTCCAAACTTGGTAAAAGGAACAAATCAATATTTCTTAGCTGTGAGAATTCTAGCCAACGAAGAAAATAGGATACCATTTTGTCACTTTATGGACAATGATTGGGAGATGACTATCAATTGGCTAAACACTTTCACACACAAAGACATACCGCGTACCCATTAATTAGACTTAATTTACATGTCATTTTTGGTATGCACAGAATTCATAATATTGCATATGTTTTTATATTTTATTTGATTCATTTAACTTGGGGAACATTTTGGTAGTATTTATTCAAAATCATATATTTTTGTTCAAATTGTATTGACTACATTTATATTTCTAGGATGATTGATAATTCAAACGTGAGTGATGACGATTTCACAATGGAAATTGAAGTCCAAGCTATTTATAAATATAGACTTCAAAGTGCAGTGAATTTAGCTTCCTTTTTAATTACAAATCATGTGTTAAAGTATGTTGTGAAAGAAAATAAAACTACTTCAATTCTTTCCGATCATAGGTGGCTAGTGGAGTTGATAAAGGGAAATGATAACAAGTTTTTTGAGCAATTTCAAACGAGAAAACATGTGTTTCAATAGTTGGTTTAGGTGTTAACCAGTAATTATATATTAACACCAATCAAACACATTAGAGTGGATGAAAGTATTGCTTTATTCTTGTATATCATAGGTCAAGGAGCTATATACAGACAAGTTCAAGAATGATTTTAACACTTTGGCCAAACCATTCACAGCCATTTCCAAAGAGTTTTAACAGTTATGTGCAAGCAAGGCAATCATGTAATTAGGCCCATTGATCCAATGCACATTGCTACTTCTCAGCATATACAAGATGACAATTGATACCGGCCATATTTTAAAGACTGCATAAGGGCAACAGATGGCACTCATATTGGCATACATGTCCTAGCAAATAGGCATGTATCTTTTTATAACAAGAAAGGATATATGAGCACAAATGTGATGGCTGTATGTGATTTTAATATGTGCTTTACATTTGCATTGTGTGGTTGGGAATGATTTGTTCATGATGCATGGTTGTTTACACCCTTCATAAACGACATTTACGATTCCCTTGTCCTCCTGAAGTTTAATATTATATAACTTGAGATATTTAAGTGATTTATAAATATTTATGCAATATTGTTTAATATATTTTTTTTATTTATGTATAGGTAAATATTATCTCGTTACTCAGGATATCCATCATTCAAAGGTTTCATAAGACCATATAGGAATACAAGGTATCATCTTGCACATTTTAGGATGTTCGTAGGTTCATACCAAGAGATTAAATATTTAATTTTCATAATTCTAACTTGAGAAGTGTTATTGAAAGAACTTTTAGTGTCTTGTAAGGCAAGATAGAGAATATCGCAAAATATGACCAATTTCAAGGTTGTTACTCAAATTTCTATCATATGGGTATGCATTACTCTCCATAGCTATGTTAGAAGAATGCATTCAGATGACTTGGATATTCTTCAAAATTTTGAGAATCTAAATGTGTTACAAGATAGAGAATTGTATTTAAATGATGGAGATGGTATTAATGTACTTGACCATGATGAATGGTGAGATTTCACACAAGCAGATGTCAAATACATAAAAGAAATAAGAAACACAAGCAGATGTCAAATACATAAAAGAAATAAAAAATGGTTTTATAGATCAGTTGCCAAGACAAATGTGTCATTAGATTTTTTTTTTGGTTTTTTATTTTTTTAACATCCGTAAAAACTTTGTCATTTACTTTGATGAATTGGAGTTTTGAATGATTTATTTTAAATAACATTACTAAAATATCTACACATTTATTAAAAAAACTTATTTTTATACAAATTCAAAGAACTTTTTCTTCTGAACATGTTTTTAAAATTGTACTTTTGCATTGGTTTATCCAAACAAGTAAATCATTTTTAAAATAAAAAGTGATTTTTTATGATTGTAACCGAACGCAAAATATTTTTTGATTTTTCAAAACCTCTACAAAATAAATTGGTTCTTATAGAATCTCTAAATTATCTAAAAATCACTTATTTTCTTAAACAAACAGACCTGTTATGTTACTATAAAAGAATATAATGGATTTAAAAAGCAAAGGTAAAAATGAGATGATAAGAATAAATAGTAAACTATATTCATAAAGGAGAAGGGTAATTTAATTCATAAAATTAAGAATCATGATTCATAATATTTTTAAAATGTGTGATGATTCTCATATTTGTAGTATATATTAATGGATTTTGTTATGTTTACCATGAGGAGAAAGAGTGATTTAATTGATGTTAATTTTTTTAATTTATTCCATTTTTTTAATTACCAAACAGATTGGTCTAAATTTCTTCCTTCCTTTCTTTCTTTGATAAAAGTCTAAATTTGTTTCTCATCATAGCACATTGTGTGACATAGGTTCAATTCACGGCACCCTTTTTTGTTTAGCAGGGCAAAAAATACGGTACAATGAAAGGCGTCAGTTTTTTCTATCATTTTAAAATTTAAAATGAAAAATAAATTATATAATATGTTTTTCGTCGCAATCAAAATATTTTTGGGGTGGATTAACGGTTTTTTGGTAAAACGGACTAATTAAAATGTGTAACTCAAAGTGTTTGTTTTTTTAAAAGAAAACATGTACCGAATTAACCCTCGAAAAAAGTGTATTAAAAAAAAACATGTACCGGAAACTGATATTGCACGGTATCCGTATCATTAAAGCCTGGCTACCCAAACCCATAAGAAACTTAAATTTACTGGGCCTAATGGCATGGTGATGCCGATACCGGCCCAATTTTTCCCATCCACGTCACCACACAACATTTCAGGTTGCATATTTTGCTGTATTTCTCTTTTTCTTTCTCTCCTTTTTGGTGGCATGTAAGTTTATTCAATAACCAAGTTTTACCCGAATTGTGGGATATTGTATGAGGGAAGGTATTTTTTAAAATCAAATCCAAGATTCAAGACGAGTAGTAACCAATCCAATTTTAATATATAGATATATATAATTTAATGATTTATTCTAATTTGTTATGACTCAAGGCGGTAAAATTATTCATTGCAAATGAATTGGATTATTTTAAATCAATAAAAAAATGTATCACTAAAACATTACATGCAGTAAAGCTCATATAGTATTGCAAGAAGACTACACATAAATCTTCAAAGTTACAGGTTGTAGATAAAAAATTAGATAGATTATTTTTTTTTTGGTGTGAAAAGGGAAGTATCATTAACTTAAAATAGAGCTGTACAAACAGTTAAAGCAAGAAAGTATTACATCAGTGATCTAAAAGAAAAAAAAATCTATAAATATGATTAACAATAGCTTTAATATGGGAAAGAATACTGTTCACAACAAAGGTTTCATCTATGAAGAAACTACAATTTTTAATGTTTCAAAGTTTTCAACAAGTGATGCTAAGGCCAATCTTCTAGAAAATGTCCAGTCCAAAATTAAGTAGTTGACCAGTGAACCATGGAATCATCTTACTTCTATACAAATCAAGTAGTAGATTAGATGGCAAAGATATATTAAATTTTAAACTTTGTGTGAAGCACTAGAAGTTTAATATTTTATTTGTTTTTGTGGGGAATGGAATCAAAAAACATAAGAGACAAAATTTAATGAGATTAGAAAATAAAGATAAATGGGTTGATGAGTAAATAAGACCTCGAATTTTTGTTTGAAAATTGTCCCGAACCTTGAATTCTTAAAATTTGTAAAATAAACCTTAAACTTTTCAATTCATATTAAAATAAACTCTGACCGTTAACTTTTTTAATGCCGTTATTGTCTTAACAGGTACTGTAATAGTCAATGTTAAATTTATAAAAAAATAAACCTTAAATAGTATTGACGTGGACAGTAATGATGTTAAAAAGTTAACGATCAAGATTTATTTTGCTATAAATTTAAAATTTTAGGGTTTATTTTGCATATTTTAAGAGTTTAATATTCATGACAATTTTTGAGTAATAGTTTAGGGTTCTATTTGCTCATTAACCCAAGACAAATAGCACTATGTTTATATTAAAAATATAACACATTTTATTTTTAAAACAGGATATAAGAGCAAATTACACTTGAACTTTAGGTATAATAGTACCATAGATCCTAAATTCATTTATCTCAAAAATTTAAAAATAAAAAATTCCCACTTAAAGTTAAGTGTTTTTAAAAATAATTTAAAATTATTTTGTTAAATTAAAAATTTTAAAAAAAATAAGTATAAATTATATTGATTAATCTACTCTCTCGTTACAAAATAGAAGACAGTTTTTGAAGAATTTTATATTAAAAAATATAAGATATTTTTAATCTTTTAATGTGTAGTTATTGTCTTTTTTTTTTAAAGTGCCCTTATTGATGAATGACTTTATATTTATTGTAAGCTATTTAATAGGGGTAAATATGAAATGATAGGGTTAGTTTGAAAGTAGGTAACTACTTTATTAAGGATAAAATTTAATTAAAAATACCTTACATTTTTAACGAAAAGAGTATCTCTTAACATATTAAATTAATGTTCCAGTAAGTTTTTTTACATACATGTTTGCAACATTATTTTAATAAACTTATATATTTAAATTTTTTAAACTCATAAATAAATAAGTTTTATAGCTATTAATTAAAAAATTGAATAAAAATAAAAAATAATATTTGTTTAAATATTTTTAGGGTAACATGAGTAATTTTTATACCCCTCCGTTCAAAAATATAAAATATTTTTTAAGAAGTTGGATACTAAAAAAGTAAAGCATTTTTAGTTTTTTAAGGTTTAATAATTACCTTTTTTTTCAAAAGTATCCCTAATAATAATAATTTTATATTTATTGTAGGATGTTTAATAGGAATAAATATGAAAAGATAGAATTAATTTGAAAGTTGATAACTACTTTATTTGGAGGTAAGATTCGATTAAAAATGCTTTACATTTTTAAAAGGAGGGAGTAACATTTATATTTTTAAAAAAATTATTTTAATTTAACATATATAATTTAACCATCAACTAATAAATAAATAAATAAAATTTAAAAATAGAAAAAATGTTTGTATTTGCATATATTAATTTTGAAAGAAGTTTATATAGATTTAAAAAATAAAAAAGAAGACCTACAATTAAAATAAAATAAAGAAGAACAAATATTTTACTTTAAATTATAAATATTTCATAATCATTTTTAATTATATATATATATATATATTATTAAAACATTTCCGTGCATTGTACGGCATTAAATTTAGTTATTATGATTATTATGATATGATGCGATTGTTTTAATTAAATTTACCCACTGAAAGTCCTTATTTTCCTTTTCTCGTCTCTCTCCCTCTTTTGTTCTTGAATCTCTCCTCACTGCCCCTTTTCCCTTCCCGCACTTCAGTTCTGTGGGTCGATTTCGCAGTTTTCCCCTTCCCGTTTTTGAGAGCTTAGTTCTTGCTTCCATCCCCGTCCATGGCAAAAGGCGTGGTCTCAGACGAAGAAGGTTAGAAATTTCCTAATTTCTCTTTGCATTTCGTTGAGGCGGTCCTTTTGTTTTCTGTGATTTTGACGCCTGTGTTTTTGGCTTTTCGATGTGTGCAGACGAGGTCGAACTTGAAGAGGCGGAGCGGGAGCCGGTTGACGGAGATGGGATGGAGGAGGACGAGGACGAGGACGAAGAAGGTATGTACAACGTTTTGAAGTGTTCTATGGTGATTATGATTATGGTTATCACATTTTCCCTCCCAAATAGTTGGCGGTTTGGTGCGAGGGTTTCAGCTTGAATATAGGGTTTCTGCTAATTTGGTTCGCATGATCTTTCTACTCAATTTTCGTATTTTAGAATCTACGCATTATTGGAATGATGCCTTTTGAGCTTAGGATGCTCTAGCCTAGCTTTATGCTTCTATCCTTGGTGTTTAAGACTTTGATTTATCTTTCTCTGTATATTTTTTTTTTGTTTCTTTTTATATAGTAGTTCTGTTATAATTTAACTATTCAGACAATTTTGACGTCGTAAAGTGTTTTTAACCGAGGAATTATTCATTTGTAGACTTCATCTGGTGCACGTTATGTGAATTGTAAGTTCTATTTTTTTCCGTTTCACATGCAGAAGGTCAGGATGAATATGAGAATGATGGATTTATAGTTGACGACGTTGAGGAAGAGGAGGAACAAGATGAAGAAGAGAGGGCAGAAAGCGATGATGAGCGGCAGAAGAAGAAAAAGAGGAAGAAAAAGTGAAAATTCTATCCTTTTTATTGTTTTTCTCTATGCCTTTGGCAATTAAGTTTTGCTGTGTCAACGGTAAGACAAGTTATTTTTAATCTGATAGGTTTATTCCTGTTATTTCAGGGAGGAGTATGTTCTTGATGAAGATGATTACGAGCTTCTAGAGGACAATAATATCAATATTCACCGTAGAAAGGTTGTGAATTGTTGACCTTTTGAATTAATTTTATAATTTTCTGCTGGCCTTACCTGCTGGATGATGCAGTTCTGTGGTTATGCGCAATGTTCATATTTGTATTAACAAGACTAGTGAAACAGGAGAGCAAAAAGTTTAAGCGGCTGAAAAAGGGCCAGAGGGACTCTGAGGAGGAGCCTTCGGGATTATCTGATGAGGAGGAATTTGTTGGAAGTGGTAAAGGTGGGCGAACTGCTGAGGAGAAGCTTAAACTCAGTCTATTTGGTGATGATGAAGGTATGCCCCAGATGCGCTTAGGTTTGTGGTATTGGTTTTTCATTGACATATCATGGATGTGATGAAATACAGGAGCGCCACTTGAAGATATTGCCGAAGAGGAGGAACAAGGAGAAGAGGAGGAGGATGCTGACATTGGTGAAGAAGATGAAATGGCGGACTTCATTGTGGATGAGGAAGAAGTTGATGAACATGGGGCTCCTATGAGGTATTTTCAACGAGAATTTTACTCATTTGTTACTACTATAGTTGGATTATTAGATAATTCACATAGAAATCTATTACTGCCTGTTCTGTAGGCGAAAGAAGCTGAAGAGAAAGAAAGCTAGGCAGGCTCCAGGAGTATCTTCGTCAGCATTGCAAGAAGCTCAGGAATTATTTGGTGATGTTGATGAGTTGCTACAGTCACGTAAGCAAAGTCTGGAACTACGTGAATACAGAGAGACTAGACTTGAAGATGAATTTGAGCCTGTTGTCCTTTCTGAGAAATATATGACAGAGAAGGATGATCAAATTAGGGAGCTCGATATTCCAGAAAGAATGCAGGTCTTCTGTGATCCGTATAAAGTTTGTTTTCTTCTGTTTTGTTGGATCACCTAGGTATCTTAATGGAAAAAATGATTTTCCTGTAGATATCAGAGGAGAGTACTGGTGCACCTCCACTAGATGCAAGTAGTATAGCAGAGGAGAGTCATTGGATACTTGAGCAACTTAAAAAGGGAATGGTACCTTGGATTCACAAGAAAGATGTTGGCAATTTACAGATTGACACTCATGACATTGTCAGATTTTTGGAACTGCACCATGTACAGAAATTAGACGTGAGTATCTTCTTATTCATACAAAACACATTTTTTATTCTAATTTTATTAGGTTCTGTCGATGTTGTTTCTAATCTGAAATATTGAATCTTGTCTAGATTCCTTTTATTGCTATGTATCGGAAAGAGGAGTGCTTAAGCCTATTGAAAAATCCTCAGCAACCTGATGATGAGAATTGGGATAAAACGGAAAAGTCTCCAACTTTAAAATGGCACAAGGTATGTGTAATTTGTTTTATTTTGGGGCCAAACAAAGTGTGTACTTGTGATAATTGTTATCGATGTTTTTGTTACTAGTAGCAAATTTAATTCTCTACAAATGGCTTCCTTGTGCATGGCTTAGGTACTTTGGGCAATTCAAGACTTGGACCAGAAGTGGTTGCTTCTTCAGAAACGAAAAAGTGCCCTCCAAGCCTACTATAATAAACGATTTGAAGAAGAGTCCCGTCGTGTTTATGATGAAACAAGACTTGGATTGAACCAGCAATTGTTTGAGTCAGTTATGAGATCGTTGAAGGCTGCAGAAACAGAGAGAGAGGTTGATGATGTTGACTCAAAATTCAACTTGCATTTCCCTCCAGGGGAAGCTGGTGTTGACGAAGGGCAATATAAAAGACCTAAAAGGAAATCAGCGTATAGTTCTTTCAGTAAGGCAGGGCTTTGGGAGGTTGCAAGCAAGTTTGGGCGTAGTGCTGAGCAACTTGGAATGATTTTATCACTTGAAACAATGGTAAGCATGCTTAGATTAGCCAATTTTTTTTTTTTGTATTGCCTACAAATAATGGTCTTGTATCCTTTGTTAACAGATTAACGAGTTGGAGAATCCTAAGGAAACACCTGAGGAGATGGCTTCAAATTTCACATGTGCTATGTGTGATACACCTCAAGAAGTGCTTAAATGTGCTAGGCACATGGTATGATCTATGCCTATCTTGTTTCCTAAACATTTGGAAGGTAGTTTTTGTTGATGCTATGCCTATCTTATTCCAGGCAGCCGTTGAGATTAGTTGTGAGCCTAGCATTAGGAAACATGTCCGTGCCAACTTTATTGACCATGCCGTGGTGTCAACTTGTCCCACTGCTGATGGAAATGTAACTATAGATTCTTTCCATCAGTTTGCTGGGATAAAGTGGTTGCGGGAGAAACCATTATCTAAATTTGAGGATGCACAATGGCTCCTTATATGGAAGGGGGAGGAGGAGAAACTCCTTCAAGTTACTATCAAGCTGCCTGAAGAGTATCTTGATAAGTTGACAAATGAATTCAATGATTATTACATCAGCGACAGTGTTAGTAGATCTGCCCAACTGTGGAATGAACAGAGGAAGTTGATACTGCATGATGCAATTTTTCGGTTTCTCTTACCATCAATGGAAAAAGAGGCAAGAGCTTATTTAACGAGCAAAGCAAAGAATTGGTTACTTATGGAGTATGGGAAGGCATTGTGGAATAAGGTTTCTCTGGGACCATATCAACGGAAGGATAATGATCTTAGTGCTGATGATGAAGCTGCCCCTAGGGTTATGGCTTGCTGTTGGGGTCCTGGAAAGCCTCAGACAACTTTTGTTATGTTAGATTCATCAGGGGAAGTGCTAGATGTTCTTTATACTAGGTCCCTTACTTTACGGTCTCAAAATGCAAATGACCAGCAACGGAAGAAGAATGACCAGGAGCGTGTTTTGAAGTTCATGACAGACCACCAACCGCATGTCGTTGTTCTAGGAGCAGTGAATTTGTCCTGTACTCGTTTGAAGGATGATATATATGAGGTTAGTATCTTGATTTTTGATGTTCCTTGTTATTATATTAGTATTTGCTTCATCAATTAGCTAATTTGGTTAATCTGTGGATGCTTTCTCTTGCTGAAAGGCTTTCTTATATTGCAATAACCCTGGAAAAATGTGCTACACTTCTGGTATATTTATATTTTTAATGCACATATTTGTTCTGCATGCATGATTTGGGATATCTATTGCTCTTAGAGTCAGTGATTAGTATCAAAGTTTTATATGGACACAAAGACTTTAATGTTTCGGTTCTGATTAAGCTTCATCGGGTTTTAAGATGCTTAGGAATATCCTTTTTGAGCTTTTAGCCATCTGCGATGATGCAGTCCTTAGTTGTTTCCAAGGAAGCTAATTAGTTATACAAATTACTCTCTAAGTGGTGGTGGGTAGTTCCTTGATAATGAATGCAGGCACAGGTCACTAGTCAATAGTCATTCACCTTGATTCTGATCTAAAGCTGCATCAAATTTTATGGCTCCCATACATCAAATTACAAGGTGCTCTGGTGATACTTTTTTGTGCAGTGAACTTTTGAGAGGGCGTGTCCTTACTATGCTGCTTACTTCTAAGTCGTCTTAGTCTTTTATCATTTCTTAGGAAACACATTAAGTACCTTGTACCTTGCATTTTGTTATCCTTTGAACAAATATACTTTTCTCTACCCTTTGAATTTGAATAGGCAGACTTTTCGTTTCAGCCCACCTCCATTTTTTTCTTCACTCCTTTTCATCTCCAAAATACTGTACCATAGAATAAATTCCTGCCAGAGGTTGTATCAGTGGTGGAAATATTAAGCTTTTAAGGCACAATAGCTGTTTAGCTTCTTGGGCAAGCTCCTTTATGCTTAGGATATTTGATAGTTACATTTGGGTTATAAGTCGTTTGTGTCGTGTTTCCATTATAACTTTTACTATTTTACTCACATCGATCTAAGTTCTTACATAAAATTGGCTAATCTGCTCCACTTTTATTAGATAATTTTTAAAATGGTGGAGGAAAATCCTAGAGATGTTGGTCATGAGATGGATGGCCTCAGCATTGTGTATGGGGATGAATCTCTTCCACATTTGTATGAAAATTCTCGAATTTCCTCAGAACAACTTCCCTCACAGCAAGGTAAATATTGTTGCAGGTATGCTTTTCCTGTCCCACTTGGGTTCTTGTAATTAATCCCTTTGTTCTCTCGCCTGGGCAGGTATAGTGAGACGTGCTGTAGCACTTGGAAGGTATCTGCAGAATCCCTTGGCAATGGTTGCAACGTTATGTGGACCTAGAAAAGAAATTTTATCATGGAAACTGAGTTCCTTGGAGAGCTTTCTCAACCCTGATGAGAAATTTGGGATGGTTGAGCAGATTATGGTAGATGTGACTAATCAGGTGGGCTTAGATGTTAATTTAGCCATAAGCCATGAATGGTTATTCGCTCCTTTACAGTTTATTTCTGGGCTTGGTCCGAGAAAGGCTGCCTCCTTACAGAGGTCCCTGGTAAGAGCTGGAGCAATTTTTACCCGGAAGGACTTTGTGACAGAACATAAACTGGGTAAAAAGGTTTTTGTCAATGCTGTAGGTTTCTTGCGTGTTCGGAGGAGTGGATTGGCTGCTAGCAGCAGCCAATTTATTGATTTGCTCGATGATACAAGAATTCATCCAGAATCATATTCTCTTGCACAAGAGTTGGCTAAAGATGTGTATGAGGCGGATGGAACAGGTGATGTGAATGATGATGATGATGCGCTAGAGATGGCTATAGAGCATGTGAGAGATCGGCCTAGTTATTTGAAAAATCTTGATGTTGAGGAATATGCTGTGGGGAAGAAGCGACAGAATAAAAAACAAACTTTCTATGACATAAAAAGAGAATTGATTCAGGGATTTCAGGATTGGCGTAAACAATATGAAGAACCAAATCAGGATGAGGAGTTTTATATGATATCAGGTGAAACTGAGGAGACCCTTGCTGAAGGGAAAATTGTCCAAGCTACAATTCGCAGAGTGCAAGCCCAAAAGGCCATATGTGCGCTTGAATCTGGGTTAACTGGAATTCTCATGAAGGAAGATTACACAGATGACTGGAGGGATTTAGTTGAGTTATCTGACAGGCTACATGAGGGTGACATTCTCACTTGCAAAATCAAATCAATACAGAAGAATAGGTATCAGGTTTTCCTTGTTTGTAGGGAGAGTGAAATGAGAAGTAATCGTTTACAGAGTAACCGTAATATTGACCCCTATTATTATGAAGACCAGAGCTCTCAACAGAGTGAAAAAGACAAAGCTCGGAAAGAGAGAGAGCTTGCAAAGAAACATTTCAAGCCTAGGATGATAGTTCATCCACGTTTTCAGAACATAACTGCAGATGAAGCAATGGAGGTTTGTTGCTAAGTGGTTTTAATTGTGATAATCTTGTGTTCTATCAATTTCCATCGACAAGTGTTTGCATGTTTAAATTTGTGTTTAGGTATCATAGATTCATATAAAGTAATTACGGTTCTGTAGATGGTGTGGCAGACTGGCTTCCTTGACTTTCAATAAAACAACAGCTGAGCAATCAAATCATAAATATAGTAATATAAGTTGCCCATTGCAATCTCCTGTGGGTATTTCATTATGGTATTTGCTTAGCTTGTACATCTTTTATATGCAGTTTTTGTCTGACAAAGATTTTGGAGAAAGTATAATCCGGCCTAGCTCACGTGGACCTTCATTTCTTACTTTGACTCTTAAAATCTATGATGGAGTTTATGCTCACAAGGATATAATTGAAGGTGGAAAGGAACACAGGGACATCACAAGCTTACTTCGAATTGGGAAGACACTCAAAATTGGAGAGGACACTTTTGAGGATTTAGATGAGGTTAGTCAACACCCCTGCCTTTAAATGCATTGATTGCTTTTCTTTTCTTTGTCTTTTTCAGTAGCTTATTGCTTAGTTACGTTTTCTTATCCCTTGTTGCTTAGGTAATGGATCGCTATGTTGATCCCTTGGTAGTTCACTTAAAGGCTATGCTAAACTATCGCAAGTTCAAGAAGGGTACAAAGGCAGAAGTTGATGAACTTCTGAGGATGGAGAGAGCAGAGAATCCTATGCGGATAGCCTATAGTTTTGGCATTTCACATGACCATCCAGGCACGTTCATATTGACTTATATAAGAAGTATGAATCCCCACCATGAGTACATTGGGCTTTATCCAAAAGGATTCAAATTCCGGAAAAGGATGTTTGAGGACATTGATCGGCTTGTGGCCTATTTCCAGAGGCACATTGATGATCCCCAGCATGATGTGGCGCCTTCCATTAGATCTGTTGCTGCTATGGTGCCAATGCGAAGCCCGGCCACTGGTGGATCCTCGGGGGCATCAGTGGGCAGTGTGTGGGGTTCTAGTGAAGGTGGTTGGAGAAGTCATGCGGGTGATAGGGATCGATCTTCGACACCTGGCTCCAGGACAGGTTTATTACACATCATGGACTGATTTGTGCTTTTGTTCATTAACCATCCAATGCTTTAGGCTTGTGTTTAGATTTAGATTGGATAAAATTGATTTATATGATTGATTTTGAATATAAATGATTATCTTTTGTAATATAGTATAAAACTGATTAATAAGATTGACTGAGTATAATTGAAAAATCAAATAAGCCTGTAGTTTTGTGAAAATATATCTAAACACATGATTTTGGCTTTTAAAATTGATTTTTAATGCAATACAAACATTTACTTGTGCGCGCAGTGCTGTTCAAAATTTGAACTAGGACCATGAGTAATTTTGTGTTAATTAAAGCACCTTTTGTCTTTTCCATTTTCTTCTTTGATCTGTGTACCAAATGACTGCTTTTCCAGCTGGGCCTTCTCTTCTCTCTCCCTAATCATGCATTCAGATTTTTACAAGGTCAGAAGCTCTAATAGTTGTGTTGTGTTCAGGGCGAACTGACTACAGAAACAGCGGGAATCGGGATGATCACCCCAGTGGTCTGCCACACCCATACAGTGGTGGACGTGGACGTGGACGTGGTCGAGGCTCATATAACAGCCGAGGAAACAACTCCAATAATGAAAGGCAGGATTCTAGCTTTAATGCAGCTAGATGGGGTTCTGTCACAAAGGATGGAGATGATGGTTTAAGCAATTTTCCTGGAGCCAAGGTTCAAAATTCCCCAGGAAGGGAAGCCTTTCCTGGTGGTTGGGGGTCTGGTGGAGCCAGTGGTTGGGGTGGTGGTGACAGTGCAAGTGATGCAGAGCGTGGAAGCTCTGGCTGGGGAGGCGGTCTCAAGAAATCTGATAATGGCTGGTCTGGAAATGCTGGTGGTGGCACTGGCTGGTGAATCAGAGGTCTGAAGTCCGGCTACCCTGCCCTAGTTTATGCAATCCCCTTCTTCTGCGTACTTTTTCTTGGTGTTGTCAGTAGCTAGGTTATTCCAGTGGTTCAAATAGATGTACCTTGACACCAGTGTACGCATTTGCTGGGATTGATGACAAATGGGCGGTTTTTCATTTCTTCTCCAACTTTCGTGGATGGTATAATATTTTAATACAGCCATTGGAGCAGGAATGTGGTGGGGTGTGGGTAAAAGTTTTGGCTCAAGTACTCTTGATGTAACAAGAAAAGTATTTTATTACTTTACGGGAACATGGATTCTGAGGCTGATGTTACTGGATTGAACATAGTACAGCAACACGATTTTGCTATTAGTTTTTTAATCAATAGAATTGTAACAATTTAGGGTGGTAGGGAATGACTTCATGTGATCTTGAGATGTAATGAGGGGATTCGTTTTAAGGTGGGATGACAAACATTTGTAGCTGACCCAGCTCAGGGAATGCAAACATTCTAGGCATGTGGAATTTTCCATTTTCTTTTGCTGCCTGTTTTGGCCGTGCCAAGCATGCGAAATAAATTAAATAAATGGTCTTTTATTATAATTAGATCTCAGTCTCTCAGAGATAGACATGGTTTACGCTTATTAATTGAGGCGTATAATCAGGTGTTGACAGGTGCTTGATTTCATAGCTTCACCATCTGTGAACTGGTAGGAAAAGAATCGAAATGTAATCTTTTTTAGCCTTTTTTTTAATTTAAAAAATAAAGTCGTAGTGCATGAAATTTTAGACTTGCACCAATTAGATCAATAATAATTGGTTCTCTTGTTAAATGTGCGAAAGTCACAAGAGCGTATGCTCTAGTCTCACCAATAATATAGATATTTTGTTAGCGAATTCGAATGGTTAAAGTTTTTGGGCCATGACCTAATTCTTCCAAACCTTTTCTTTTCACCCATTTCCCCCACCAATTAGATTTTGATGTAAATGATATATATTTCATATATAATTTCTGTAATTTTAATATTTATTTAGCATTAAGGATTATTTTTATTTTTCAATTATACACGAAAAATTTATAAATGCCTTAAATTCAATTATAAATTAATTTTATTCCCCAACTTTAAATATTCTTTTTTTTATCACCTTATTATTTTCTCATCATATTGTTAATAACTCCCACATTATATTTTTTTTAATAATTTTTATTATAAAATATTTGAGTTGAGAGGCAACATTAAAAATGACCCTTTAACCTGATAAAAATATTTAAAAAATAGTGAATCCTATTGATAGTTAATGTACGTTGAGTGTTTTTAATGTAAAGATGATCACGAAGAGAATTTTTAAAGTTGAGACACATAATTAACTTATAATTAAATTTAAGAACATTTATAACCTTTCATATACATTTCAAATATAAAAATAACCCTTAATTCATTTATTTATTTAGAAAGATACAAGACAAACATGTAACTTCCTTAGTGTCAGCTTAAGGATTATTGTGATAAAAAATACAATTGTTATTTTTGATATTATCCATCGACAGATAAATCGAGTCCATTAAGAACCTATGGATGGAAGTATTAGGCGCGAAAATTTGAAACAAATGATCACTTAAATGGAATCTTTCGACAATGAATCATTTATAGAAAAGCGCAGATTTATACAAGATCTTCACGCCTGGTTTAGAACACACATTTTTTCACAACTCACCTTAAAAACAGGAGAACCCACACTGGCTGACTAAAGTCTCATCATTTGATGCATTTAGAAGAACCACTTATTACTCCACATATGCAATTTCAATGATAAGGAGGGAGAGAAGCAAATCCCATACACAGCGCACTTACTCAAATGGCCAGCCGGAATAGCCGGTGTGGTGGCTATTCTCAGGGATAGGCTGTGTTGGTGAGCTACTTCCCCCTGCTCCATTGTTGCTAGAATTGGATGAACGAAAAGGCCAAAAATAGGAGAATGGGTTCCGCCTTCCCTGGTTCTCCCTACCACTTGCCCTTTCATTGCCATTGTTACTGCCAGAACTGCCTCTAGTTCTACCATTGGAGCCACGGTTGCCGCTCAATCCTTGTGGTGGCAACTCCTGGCGACAAACAGGGCAGGAGTTATGCTGTACCAACCAGGGAACAATACAATCAGAGTGATATATATGTTTGCATGGCATTTGCCTTGCTTCTGACCCCAGCTCAAATTTATCTTGGCATACTGGACAATGTGAGTCTGAACGAAGAAGCTTATGTGTGATTCTAATAGTAGGCATTGCATCTATTGAGGACCTGGAAGCTGGAGGAGGACCTCGCCTGTCATTAGCTGAAAGCTGTCCGAACAGTTCTTCCAGTCCAGGACCAATAAAATAATCGCCTGTATTGCCTTGCATTAGACCAATTCCAGGAGTCCCATTGAAAAGAGCTTCGAAACCACCATGTCCAGACAATCTGACAGGAATCTGGCCACCAAAGAGCAGCAAAGGAGCATACCCTGGTCCATGTTCAGGAATTGAATCTGATCCAACTACGATGTCATGCCTATGGCTTCTATTTACTGGTCGATGCCTCATAAAAGCAGAGAAGGCTTCCATAATTCTGAACCTCCGGTCACGCTCTTCAACATTGTCTAGTCCAAAGAATTCCAGTGGGTTGATGACCATATCATGAAGTTCTTGAATAAATCCCTCATTACAATTAGGGCAAACCACATCTCGCCCCCGCAGCTGAACTGGCCTCCTGCAACTATAACACCAATGAGTGTTTCTGCTATTTGACATAGTCTTGTTTGCTCTCCCTTGCAGTCCCCAGACACTAATTTTAAAGTCTCCCAGCACCCTGCAAAGATACAATTTTAGGGTGTAATGAAATATCACGGAGGAAATATCCTCAGACGGAAAGATACCTTCTTTACATAATTCCAATGCAGGTCTTGTAAGAACATCAGTACCCCATATCAATCATCACAGATCACAATATGTCAGTCATTAGATGGTAAGAAGCAAAGCCAAGGCGATAGTATACTGATACTCTTGCCGAACTACAAGGACCTGTCTCTGGAGAAAATAATTAGAAACAAGCATGGCTTCACTAGAAGAGATGCAAGAATAGAAGTCACCCTCATAAATGCAAGCTCTAGCAGATTTTCCCTATGCAAATTATTTTCCCCTCATCTTGGTTACTAATTTAAGTTAATGCTTTGATTTTAGTTTTTTTTTTCCCCAGTACTTGATGGGTCTAAAAGCAATGATTACACGATTTGCATGCAAAGCACTGTTCTCCGATTCCTTAAATTTTTTAAAGTCTAGGAACTTCTAGGCAGCAATGGGATCGAGCATGAGCAAAGGAAGAGGTGATCCACTTTAAGAGCTTACGATAATTTAAAGAGAGGGGAAATCTTTTAACGACCTTAGCCTGAACGTAACGAACCATCAGACTCCGAACACGTATAAAAACATCGTTTCCTGGAAGCTTCCACAATTTATCCCGCTAAAACAAAATGACATATGGCTACCTAAAAAGAGAACTTCAAACAGTTTTACAACATTACAGAGATAAGGTGAAGTGTAGTACAACCTCAACCGATAATTATTTAAAAAGGCAAAAAAAAAAAAAAAAGCCAGGTAGAAGCATTCTAGATTCTCGTCTGGATAGAACTCCAGCACCAAACCAAAATTCCAACAGACCAGAAAAATGCCATTTTACCAGTCATCCATGAACACTTTTAGAGAGTTGATTCGACCAATCTAGTTCGGCAACTATACCCACAACATAGAAAACCACTGGATAACACTCAGTTAAATCGCCAAGGCAACCGCAGACAACGGAAAACTTCTCAAAAGTCAGGATTAAGGGCTTCTGAATATTTACCAACAAAGTCTCAGCACACAATCAGGGAAAAGCAAAAATGCCACCCTTGAATTAACCACAAAAGGAAAAGCAATAGACAATAAACAGACTCGATTTGAGTATCAAATTAAGCTAAGCTTCGAAATCGAAATGACTGAAGAGAATAAAGTGAGACCAAGAAGAGTTACCTTTGGGAGATCAAGCTTGAGCGAGAAGGAGGAGGAGAACTAGGGAAACCCTGATGAAAAATCGGGGATTTACGTTCCTGTATATTATTTTTAGCCTTATTTAATTAAGATTCGGAAAACAATGTACGCGACCCTTTCGCCAGTCTGCCGTCACCTCGTTATTATTCTAATAATTTATGTTCATTTCATTTTAACAATGTATTATGTTGATTCATGATACGAAATAAAATTATCTATTTATATTTATATTGACTAAAAGATTGTTGATACGTCTACTATTATTTATTTAACATAATAAATGTTATATATATACACATAATCAATATAAAAATACTATTTTTTTCCATATCTAAAAACAAATAAGAACTTTATCTTGTAATAAAGAAAAATATTGTTTCTCAAAACGTGTATGTAATTTAATAACAGAAGATAAAAAATGCATAATTTCAATATTTTTTGATAATATGCAGTTAGTTTTACCATTTCCACCAGCCAAAAAAAAAAAAAATGCTAGTAGGGAAAATGGGTTCTTCTGCATACGATCACACGCTCGTAAAAAGCCTCCATTATCGTTCAGTAAAATGAATTTGACCTCATAGGTATGACTGAATCTTTTCCCCCTAATTTTCATTGTTTAATTTAATTGAATTCTTTGTTCATTAAGGCAAGAAAGAAAGAATAATTATTTAAAGAGAAAAAAGAAATATTCTTTCTGAAATTATATTCGTCAATCATTATTCATTAAAATAAAAGGAGAGTAGAAATAATTCTCACAGTCAAATTACATTATAATTCTACTTCAATTTAGTTTTATTCTCATGCCAAAAAAAAAAACAGAGAGAGAGAGAGGGAGAGAGAGAGAGAGAGAGAAACTGAGGTTCTCACTAGTAATTACAGCTACTTTTACATTGACATAACTGAGACCCAACCGGAGCAGGGAACTGAAGACAGATTTTGTCAGAGTTGAGTGATGTCAATGTGCTCAAACATTGCCGAGCGCCCGAGCGCATAGCCTGAGGTGACGTCCACAGCAAGGGTGGTTTACGTCATGGTCTCAGTCAGCGTCACCGAGGCCGTCGCTCCCATCACCTCTCTTCGATATGGGTGCATAATTTGAGTTCGGTTTCTTCTTCTGGGAAGCAATTTCGGCATTCTTACGTAAAACTGCTCCAGGTGATGGATATGGTCGTTGTTGAAAGAGAGGACCCTGACATAGACCCACAAACACAACTTGTTAAAAAATAATAATAATAATAATCCTGAGCCTTGAGGAGAGGTCAACAGTAAGATCCAAAATATCAACTTTCAAGTGTGAGAGGCGTGCTTCAGTGTGCTCTAGTCTACATCACCCACCCAATCAACCAGGATTCAGCAATGAGATCCTCAACCCCATTTTCTCCATTTAATTTCGAAACAAGATTTTCTTAGCTCCTGCTTTGCATATTATGCCTCAACACGCTACCTATAGGGCGTTCATATGAAGGGCATAATGCAGTAACATAATGATTGACCATATTTTCAAACAAAATTGAGAAAATCACATACAAGTCCCTCGTAAGGAAATTAATTATCATAAGATCTATTAACAAAGTTGTTAATGAACCTTGTGGTAATTAATTTCCTCATGTAGGACTTCAACGTAATTCTCCCAATAAATTTCCATAATTACTTGACACACTCTTAATCACCCGTCTCATATTTGTGCCATTTTCCAAAAAGGAAAGCAATGTGCATACCGTTGCTGTTGTGTCAGCTGCTCGTGGCTGCACACCTTTCAGGCCCACAACCCTGGAATAAATCATCCTTTAAACTTTAGTCGATCATATTAACCACTTGACCATTAGAATTGTCAACAAAGTTTAAAGTCTTCAGCAATTCAGTATCAAAGATTTTTAGTGTTGAACATACCATCCACCACGAGGAGCATCTGAATAAGAGCTGGGGTCCATGGGATCCAATTCATCATCCTCTGCATGAGCGCGTTTCTTGCCGCCTCTTCTGCTTCCTTTATCAAAAGGAGGTTTCCAACTGGACCTGTACAGCACTCTATATATTTTAGGCAAATTTAAACTCGATTTCATTGAGTTCAGCAGATAATACAAAAGCTATGCCTACAAAATTTTTAAGAACAACCAGATAACACTTTTCCCCCTTTCCTTTTCAACGGGGGATTCTTACAAGCTAGTAAAATTGCATGTGCCAAGGATAGCAGCAATAAAAAATATCAATGCAAAATAGAGTCAATAAACAGCATTCTACTTCTTCATCTGAAAGGATAGCATACCTTGGTCTGCCATCCTTGCCGTCAGAACTTTTAGAGCGAGGCGTTGTATTGCCTTGTTTAGCATTTGAACTGGAGGACAGATACTCACATTGTGGAAGATTCAGTACTCTGCAAGGCGCTATATGAGAATTAGATTTAGAGTGTAGATGGACAAAAAATTGGGTCTATCAACTGAATGACCAAGCTTTTTAACTGGTTAATTGCCTTTAACTTGTTTAAAAACAACTCCAAGATTTTTTTTCTCTGGGGTTTAAAAAACACCTATAATCATTAACCAATTATAAATTCACAGTACTTTTCAATACTAGCAGTATAGCATTCTTTAATTCTTCTACATGCAACAAGCAATGTGCGCTCTAAATAATTTTTCACAAACCAACCACTTTAGTTCATGCAGCAACAATGTGATCCATATAGAGGCATTACACACTACCTTGTACAGTGATTGCAGTAACCCCAAGCCTGCACCAGGCCCACTCCCCAACCACCACATCCCGTGCACCTTGGTAATTTGGAAGAGTGGTCATCCCCGCCAAGATTATCTCCATATTTTGAGCTTGACAAGTTAGAGGGATTAGTGACGATTTCCTGAGCTGAATTAGGACGCTCCCATTGTGATACATGAGTTTCTGTATTGTAGTAATACCTATGGCCTTTTACATAAAACAAAGAGTTAAATAAGATATTTATAAAATGGCTTACATGTTAACATGTTAATCACTGACCTAACCAACAGCCACTTCAAAGATTATTGTTCATTGTGATTAGAAATTCTTTGTTTAAGTAGGAAAAGCCTATTGTTTACTTGGTGGCAGAAATCGAAGATGGATAGCAAAGGAGCAAAGTCTATGCGAAGTTTATTGGCATGTGGAAGGAAGCAAATAGTTGCTGAGCGTTAGAACACACAAGGCATTGAAATATTGAATTTGGTTTCGGTCTTCTTGTTGTTTTAAATGACAACTTGTGTTATGCTGTAAAAAATTTTTGCTGGCAAGAGAAATAGATAAATCGTATTTATATTAACACCTTACTTTGAGTCTTCAGATTTGACCAGTCCTAAGGCGTTCGTAAAGGTTGATATATTGGACTTATAAAAAATTATTACCTTCCCCAAAAGCCCTATTTCCAAAAAGCTACATGGGGACAAGTCCTCACTCCTTAACAATATAAATCCTTCCTTTAATTTTTCATTTACTCATCAACCTTATAGTTACCATGAGTTTTACAGGTCACAAGATTAGCGATACTCATTTTAAGACTGCCCAGCTTCCTGGTGCTAATGAAGAAGGCTATTTTGGTGAAACATGAGTTTGTCCAGCAAATATGAATCAGCCTTCACTTATCAATTTTAAAAGGTTTTGGAGTAGGAAGGAGTCTATAGCCAAAATCAGAATGACACATTTCCAGGTATCATTCCTCATTTTCATTTCGTTGTTTTCATAACATTAAATAGAAGTCAATTTCAGAGGGTTCGATTGCCAAATATGAAGCACTTTAAGAGCTTATTCTACACTGATTAGTTCTTTTCTTAAGTAAGCATCAATTAGATCTTTGTTTCAATGTGTTTCTTTTAAAGGGCTCCTTATCATCTGTCTCGGCAATTTTCTCCTACCAGGCTACCACTCATCAAAAGCCACTTTTTTGGACCCCACCTTGCTAATAAAACAAAAAAAGGAAAATTAACACTAAATTTCCACTCCATCAGTAGAAATTTTCTTGAGGTACAATTAAATATATAAAATACATGTTGGAACATGGTTGCAGTGGCAACTACAACAGCAATACTGGACTTGCAGACTACAGGATAAAATTCATTTCTCAAGCATGAAAATAGCAACAAAGATCATGAAAAAATAAAATAAAATAAACATTTTTTGCTAGCTTAATCTTGCAATTGAACCTGGTGTGCATGCGCATAATTATATATAAGCAGAAGCGTAAAGGACAAGTTGGTTATGAGAAGCATGTGTATCTTTGATAGCAAGGAGGGGACCTTGAGTGGGTGAATGGAGCCAATTCTGTCAGGAGGAAAGCTTAGTGCGTATTTGGCTCAACATTGGAATTCACCAAAACTATGATTTTTGTGGTTCCCAATGTGAAATCAAACATGCTCTTCAAAAAACTGAAGGAGGAATGGGCAGAGGTGATGGAAAATAAATGAAATGGATATCAGAGAGAGATGATATCTGGAAGCACAAGCTTTTTTTTTTTTTTTTTTGCATACTATGCCGTTTCAGGTTTAATATTTTCAGGAAATTGCTTCCGTGTTATCTGTTCTGTAAGAGCCAATCTACTGAGGTTGCACCTTTCCTTGTGTTTTCTCAGCTATCACACTAAAATACATGTGCTTTTTTGAGTTTTCTGGCTGCGTTATATCATTTTGCAAACACAAAATAATGAAAATCATATTAAGACAAAAGTAATAACACTACGCTGTACGTTTGTTCACATTGAACCTGATGTTTCATCCAACGCTTCCACCCAATTTTCTGGAAGAGGTACAAATGATGATGATGATGATTGCACACATAAGGATGTTTCACCAGGTCTTTCCCATTGACACGTCCCTGTAGTTTCATTGTAATAGTACAATGCACCAGTTGCATGATCTTTTGCCTCTACCTTCACAGAAAGGTAGAATTTAATATAAGCTACTAATAAAATGAGAAATTTGAAAAGAATAAATGAGTCCCAGGATATCTGTTCATCTCTCTTGCTTTTCATGGTGGATAACAGAAATTCACAAACCTTTAAACCTATTGACAAATTGCCCAATTTTTTCACAATTAATCTTAAATATAATTGCATTTGCACTAAGTATTAAATATGCAGCATATACAATACCCAGATGGTAAACCTGAACTTTTCTTTGAGCAAAGTTCTCATACTTCCAAGGTACTATAACAACTAGAGAATTTTACATTGAAAGATAAAGTATGTGACAGTGATACATACCCATCCTGGAGGCAGTATTCCATTTTCTGAGGGTTTAGCTGAAGTATCTTTCTGAATTTAAATACAGTCAGTCAGTAAAACAGTTGAAAAGGACTGATAGAAAATAATATATTGTAAAGAACTTAGGAAGAAGATAAGCATAGTTGAGGCAGAAAAGAAAGATAAACCAATGAGTTTCCTTACAGGCTCTTCAGAATGCATATTATCTTTAAGAATACCCCTGGCTCTCAACTTCTGCTTCAGGTACTCTGGCAACTCTTTAGTTGCAGGTTTCTGTTCTGAACCTTTATCAGGTTGGTTTGCCACATCATTACCTACTCATAAGTTTCAGAAGTAACTAAATGTCAAGCTATACTTACAAGCATGCTCACTGGACTGCAATAAAGGTGGTGCCGCTTAAGTCAAGTATATCTGGAAATTGAAACAAAGTTTACCTCCACTAGCACCAAGCCTAGGAGATTCATAATAGGCACCACCACCAGGTACGCCATACCCATTTCCTATTTCTGTGTTATCTGATATAGAAATCAGGGCATATAATCAGTCGACCCATCGTTGTACCAAAAGAATGAAAAGATAGAGAAATATTACCAAAGAAAGTAAGTGAATCCACTACGATATATAACCATAGACAAAAGAACCAATACATACATAAATAAGGATTAATCCTATTCCTTAAGATATCTAATTAAACTCAGGGCCATTTTAGCAGCAAAATCCATGCAACTGTCAACTAGCACCCATAGAAACATTTACTTTCTTATATGCAACTAATATTGTTCATATAAATATTTCTGATCTATTAGCATCTCTGATTCTTGCAAAAACTGATAATGCTTCTTTGGTTGTTGTGCACCAAGCATTATTTTGTTGGCCAGTTTCAAAGAAAGCAAAATAAGAATGCGATATAATAAAGTTCCAAGGTCTCCCTAGGGTTAGCATTAGACTTTTGAAACACCTCCCAAAAGGCCATGAGACATAAATCAAAGGGAGGCCTTCTGCACAATGACATCCCAATATAAGAAGGCCCTGAAATCTAATAATGCTCAACAATCCTACAAACGTCACTAATCGCTATCCTGACACACAAGACTACAAAAAACACAGTTATCCAAAATTCTGCCCTGCTTGTTTGCCACCAATACAAGGACCAAACCACATATGTCAAGGTGAGGAAAACTATGAAAAAAGGAACAACACTGCTCAGTAAATAATTTCAAGCTTCCAATATTACCAACCTTCTGAGCATGTAGGTTTCCCACGTTTAACAGCCATTTCAGCCCTATGGTTTGTGGCCATCTTCAATAGATGTTCCTGTTTTTTCATTAAAAATAGGATAAAAGAAAAGAGGGGAAGATGGTAAGTTCATTGTAGAAATAAAGACTGAAGCCAATTAGTTGATTAACATGCATGTTAAATCTGCACCTTCAAAGCATTGGGATCACGACGTCCTGAGAATATGTCTAACTTATCCTGGGGCGGTGAGCCACCACTTTTTGCCTCTCTGGAATGGCACAACACATGCATGGAATCTTGCAATCCTTAATTGGTCAAATCACAACTCAAAATTAAGATAGCATTCAGCCAAACAGCAAATGAGCGTATACCTTTTACTTCTTATGATATTTTGGGTGGCAATTTCCTATCAATGAAAACAAATCCAAGACAAATCAGACTGATTAAATGAAAAGATGAATAAAAATCTACATACAAAAGATACAGACTTGTTCACGTAAGATAGCATCCTGTGTAGCGATATCAATGTCATAAGCATTGTTTAATTGTCCTCCAGAGCTTTTGCAGGATACATTAGAAATATCTGCTGCAGCCTTGTCTACTTTCAATGGAAGACTGGCGTTAGACTCTTGGATCACTGATGCAGTAGCGTTCTCAATGTTTTGATATTCTCCATCTGTGTTATTTGAGGCTAGAGGTAACCTTTCGGCACTATTAACAGCACCAGACTGAGAAAAGTTCTCTTGTTGGAAGTTATAACGGACATTATTATCCAATAAATGAGGAGCACTGTGAGAAGATTGATGTTGAGGCGTAGTGTGAGTATAGACACTCTGAGAGATAGGAGGGAAGGTAAAATTAGAAGGGGGAGGGAAAAACTGAGCGCTTCCAGAATAGTACGAAGGATACTGAGTTGCAGCCTCGCTGGGCTGTTGATGGCCTGGTAATGGTTGTGGCAAAGGAGCAGCATTTGATGAATAGTTAGGCCATGAATGAACACCCGGAGGGGGTGGCTGATCTCGGAAATTTTCCATATCTTGACAAGTCCTCTGCGCAAACTTCAGAATGTAGTGACACGTGAACGTTGTAACATTTAAATAGGTGTGAATATTTTAAATCATGCTCCACCTGAACAAAGAAATGATATCTATAAATAATATTATCAGATAGTTCAAAACTAAAACAGGATTAATAAAAGAAAATGCAGTCAGGCGATGATGAAATTGTAAAGATGCGTTAAAAATTGTTTTGAAAAAGAGATATCGGAGTTTGTGAATATATGCATTCTTGGTATCGTTGTTTCCGAATTCAAATTTAAATTCTGGGATCTGGCTCTCTGCTCCAGATATTATGTTGTTCTTAACCTGGGGACTGGGTTATTGGTAGTGGAGAGTAAAAAACAAACAGCACATTAAGCCGTCGATCATTCAGAGATGCATTGCTCATTGTCAATGCTTTCAAACACATTCTTAGAGGCTAAAAAACCGATTTTTTCTTTTTTAATCTTCTTATAAGTTTGTTACTTAGTAATCAGCTTAACTAACATCAATGCACAAAAACAGCCTTCCTGGGCACTACCTATATCTATACTTTTGCCCCACAATCTCGTAGTCCCTGCAGAATAGTTATTATTGCGCAATATTACGAAAGTTCAGTTTATGAGTGAAGGTCAGGAAAAAAATTTACCAGTATGAGAAAGAAATCAAAGGGGAAGATTGTAAACCGTTAGAATCGTTCCCCACTTCCCCATAAACTCGATGAAAAATACCACAAAAGAAACACAGGCTATGAGAGACTGTATATGGAAGAACTAAAATCGCCGCAGCTTACTCGTCCCGAGCAGAGGATTCTCAGCAGCTTCAGGCTTCAGCTATCGTTCAGAGAGATTGCATATGAAACATAAAATACTAGGAAAATTCAGAGACATGGAGATATCGAGGGGCTTACTTGGAATGGAGTAGATGATTCCGTCTACGGCGGAGGTCGGCGAACGGAGCCTGCGTCTGTCTGAGGTGGCATCATCACTAGTGGGCTTTATACGTTTGGCCCTTCCTTTCATCTTGTGGAGAAACACAATTTGGGCTTTTTTTATCTCCCTTCTGTACGCCTTCCGGGAACAATAGTTCCACGATTTTCTTTTTTTTTTTAATACCATGGTTCCACGATTTTTTAACAAACCCTGGCGATAATTTTTCCCTCTTTCTTTTACCCGACGGTTTCGCAAGGCTTTCGGGCCTTCTCTTTTATATACATATTAAAAAATAAAAATTTGCCAACCTTTTTTATATATAAATAATTATAGGAATCATCGATATATATAATAAATTTATTATTGCAAACAATAATATTCTCGGGTCGCGAATAATGCGATTCGTTTATCAAACCATGTGATGCATAGAAAAATATGTGTAGCTTTTATTTGAATTGTGCTTATCATATCACGTTACTATAAAAAGGCATATTTATAATGATAATAGATATAGGGATGATAAAATTTTTAATCTTTCAAATCTGTCTCAATTGTCTATTTGCTTAGTTCAGTTTAATTTTTATTTTGAGCATTTATATTTTCCTAAATTATTATGTAAGTCCTTTAAATTTTAAAACACAAACTGACTCATACAATAATTTAATATGTAAAGTATATTAATAATTTGACATACATATGTAGTTAAATAAGGACAAATTAACCTTTAAATGAGTTTAATTTTTATCAATAAAATCTCTTATAATATGTTTTGTTCTCTTTTTTTATAAATTTCAAAGTCTCTTTTTTCTACCTAATTAACTATGCTCATTTTGTTAATCCACATGGCTATCACCAATATAGGCAAACTTTAACAATATAACATTTTTTTAAATAATAATAACTAAATTGATAATTAGAGTAAACTTAATGAATTAAATGGATAGAAATTGAACTTGTTTGATCAAATTAATAACTACAGCAAATTTAAAGAACTAAAAATTGCATTATATCCTAACCAGTTGAGCTTGTCTTGAATGGTTGATATATACACCTAGAAATTCTACTGGTTTTAGTATCGGAGAATGACGGTTAAGTCCCAAAAACAAATTAATCACAATTTGGTTTTCAACAAATTTCTTAAAAAAAATAAATTATAAATATTTAATTCAGACAGCTATAAATTTAAAAGTTTTAATTATAAACACGATATTTAAATTTTAAATATAATAATAATTTTCAATTCAAATTCATGTTTACAGATATCTGAATAAATATTTATAACTTATTTTATAAAAAAATTTATTGAAAACTTAATAGTCATTAATTAATTTATTTATTTATTTTAGATTCTGTTATCATTCTTCCCTTTAATATTGGTATAGAGTACTGCGTAAACTGTAGATAATAAATATAATTGAAATATGTAGCAAGCTAGCTTGTTATGTTTTGGAATATGGAGTAAAAATTTTTGTTTAGTGACTCCAAGTAATCTTTGTGTGAATCTTTTGATAATACATTGCATTTTCCTGTAGAAATTTAAGGCTCAAGCACAGAACCTTTGCAAAACTTATGTATAAATAAAAAATTATTTTATTTTTTTAAAAACATAGACCGTTTTGGTTGGGACTTGGGAGAGGAGAAGAGTGACAAATATCAAAGACATTAGCCAGGGCTCGCCTATATGGATGGGGAGAGGGAAGTACAAAGAAATGGAGGCAAGGGCAAAATGACGAATCCACTGTACGGTCACTGTTAAGGCTGGAGGTTTTTCTTTTCTTTCTCTCTTTCTTCTTTTTATTTTTTTCCCCTTTTTTTTTTGTGTTGTTGTCTCAAGTGCTGAATGTTATTTTGTCAAAAGAGCGAAAGACAGCAACACAAGCAAAAGCCAGATGGAGAGTGCAGAGCACAAAAGAAACAAAGGACGGAACGGTAAAGCAAAACAGCAACAAGAATGAAAAAACGGATCAGCCAACGCCGATGCGGATGAACTCGGTTCAACTGAAGAGGACTTCACGCTCAAGGCATCATCAGTTAGGACTTAGAAGGAGTTATAAGGAAAATGATGCTATTTCCACCCATTATATCTCTACTTCACTTTCTTAAATACAAGAGACACGGGCGAACGCAGGACCTTGAGCGGGCATAGTCATATAAAATGCTAAAACAAAATAATACTAATAATAATTTAATATATATAAAATAAATATCTAGTTTTGCAAAATAATATTAGAAAATAAAAATTAAATATTTTTTAATAAAACAATCTAAATTTAAATATAATGTATTGAAAATTTAAAATCTATTGAATTGAAGTGCAATATAAAAGATATGAATTTCTTTAAACTCAAATATATTATAGTTCGAAATTTTTTTGAAATAATGGGGGCTCGTCCATTTCTTAAATTGAGTCGCGTTGCTTGTCCATCCTCGCGACTACATAGGCCCACCACCACCATGGGTGAGACAGTCACATTCAAAAATAACTCTTGCAATGATCATATCTTGGGCAAGCATATTTGGAGGGAATGCTAAGATGGACTTAGTGCTTTTGTTTGGATTCCATTTAGATGGTTTAAAGTATAGTTTGTGGGCTTACAAACTAGATAAAAGTTTAATATATATATATATATATATATATGGGTAAAAGTAATTGACAAATGAGCTTGTCTTTTTTAACTATGGTTAGACCAAAAGCTAGATTTTGAAACTTTTTACATTAGTTATGTTGAAATATAACCGTTAATAACATTTAATACATTTTAAATTTATTAAATGACCTATTTATCCTTTCACATTTCTGTCTAAAAATTGATATTTTCATTATTTATAAATTTAACATTTTTATTATTTGTAACATATATTTATTTATTCTTTAAATAGATTCAATTTAATTTTTTTAGTATTTAAAAATATTTTCTACATCAATACATTAACTCTTTTGTTTTACAATTATAATTATAATTATAAAAATAAAATAGTTAATGTTTTAATAATTATAATATTTTTTAAAAATTTATCAAATTTCATACTCCCTCTATTTAAAAATGTAAGACATTTTTTCAGGAGTTAAATGTTAAAAAATGTAAGGCATTTTTAGTCTTTTGAGATATAATCATTACCTTTTTTAAAAAATATCCCTATTAATAATAATTTTATATTTATTATAAGGTGTTTAATAGGAGTAAATATAGAAAAATAAAGTTAGTTTAAAAGTAAGTAATAACCTTATTAAAAAATAAAATTTAATTAAAAATATTTTATATTTTTTATGAAGAGAGTACTAGTGTGACAGAGAGACATGCAAATGTCTTTTTTAAGTTTTTTGTTTGCTAGCCCTTTATTTAGTTCTGGGCTGGATTTTATTGTTGCGGGCCTTCCAAATCACCCATAAGAGCCAGCAAATATAGGCGGTTTCAAAGTCATTAAGCGGGCTTTGCGAGTAGAGGTGAGTGCCACACCAAACACCAAAGCCAGCAATATCAAAGGAGTCAAACTACAGAGACAAACCGCTTCCGAGCCAGATGCCGCGAACCCACGGGCAGGGAAAGAGCAAGTGCTCGAGAGTTCCATTCTCTACTTCTCAAATGTCCATCTTTGGATAAGGGCTTCGTTAGTGGCTAGTGACTTCGTTAAACCTCTCCAAATAAAGTGAGTGATTCATATGGTTCGAATCTGCCATATACTCCTCCGCAGGGCTTCAAAAACAAAGAACGAAGAACTGGCTTTCTTTTGCACTACGTAGCTTGCCTTATTATTCATGCTCAAGGCACACCCCTGTTTAACTGTACATATATTCCATTTCGTGCCCCATTCCATAAAACCTTATCACTCGTTTCCGGCCGTGAGAGGCGGATTTGGGCTATGGCAGAAGCAGTATTATCATCAGTGAGATAAATTACATTGTCTATTCTCTGTCAGAGATGCCCCCTCGGACATCAGACTTACGTAGCTCTGGATTGTCTGTATGAAGCTTTTTACTAGGAATCAATGGGATCAATTTATCAACCCAAAGACGGACAGATTTATTACCATCGCCTATTTGCCGACACAAGTCCTGGTCCATAAAATTCCCACCAGCTATAAGACGGGACCAGCACCATTAGAATACAGTCATAGAAGATTACCGTTTCTTATATATAATTATATGTTGACTCTCTCAAATACTTGACCCACGATTTTTTCATGATAACGTTCCACGTCTAATTCAACTAAACAACCAAATGACAGCGAAGTGAGAACAGCATGCATGAGCTGAGAGCTTTTTTACCTTGCCTGATGAGTCATGAGTTGAGAGTTCAATTTCAATACATCAATAAAAAATATTTATTAGGTCAAGACGTTTCGAATAAGTTTGATGCAATGAATCATTGGATTTCGTGTCCAAAAAATCCTTGACTTAATGTATGTACGTTTAATTTCCTCATGTTATAAGACAATAAGCAAGACTTATACAATTAATCTCATATAGTTAATATATTTTTTATTTAATTAAATTTACACGTTTGGATTTTAACGTGTTATTTATATTAATAACAAAAATTTGTTATAAAATAAATAACCTATCTATAAAAGATATACATATGTTAATTTAATTGAAAATAAATATATTAAATATATAAGTTTTTTTCTAAGATAATTCTGTATTTTTTATTCCATCTCTCTTCATTCATTTACAGTTATATATTAAAGGAAAGATATTTTAAAATTTTATATTTTTATTTTCAAAATAATATTGTAAGGCGGATAAGTTTTATTGATATATATAGTTCTGTTTAAATTTATGTTATAAATTAAGACGAAGGGAATACAAGTAAAATTTGCAAACGGTGGGATTGGAAGGATCGCCTAATGTAGCCTTGCAATTAAGTAGTGAAATAAGCTAATTAGCTGACATCGTACTGCTTGCCTTGAAAATTAAGAAGGAATAACAATAAACACTTTACAGCAATTATAAGTGACGCAATAAATGGAGTCCAGCAAAATCTCGTGCAAAGTTGATGAAAGATGTATGATTAAATTGCATTCGGCCAATGAACAGTTAATTCAACTTGCTTAATAATTAGCTCCGGAAACAAAAAAATGCATGCTCCAAAAAACAAATACAGAAAAATCGAAAAGTGATTCTCAGATGCACGACTATTTAGCCACGGCCCCCTGCAATCAATCCTCTCGAGTTCATAAGTGAATCTAATCCTGTTCTCAAAAAGAGACAAGAAGATTCCATCTCCGAAAGAAATTAATAGAAAAGAAAATGAAAAACCGCGTTGGGATGGGTGAAAGATACAGGGCATCATTTTTATGATTGCTTTTTTAAATACACCTAAAGATTCCATTCCACCATTTTTATTTATTAAAAAAAATTATATCATAAAAATTTTAAAAAATTAATTAACTTTATTAATTATGTTTAAAAATAAAAAATAAAATTATAATGTTTTTATTAATTATTTATTTTGATTATGAATAATAAAATTATAAAAAATAATTTAGAAAGCTTACGATAAATGTTTATAAAAAAATAATTTTACTTATATAAAAAATAATAGTTTCTCTTATAATTAAAAATAAAGGGGTATGGTTGAATGAGATTAGGGCATATCTTTTACTCAAAGAGTAATTATAAATATTTATTAATAAAATTCTCATATTAATAGTTAAATTTTATCTTATAAAGTCATGAGTCATGGTTAAATCCTTGTTAACTGAATTAATTTTTGTTGCTTTATTAATTACTTTATCTTTTAATAAATAAATCATTTGTATGCTTTCCTTCACCAGAACGCATACTCCACATCACATGCACATCATTGCACCGTATTAATTTTTTATCCACAAGTAACCTTTTTAATATTCCCGATTGTATTTGTACACTTTTCTTTTCACTTTCTCCGTCTCTTTATGCTTTCTTCTTATTTTTATGTCTTCTCCCGCGTACACAGCACTCAAAGCAAGTGCTTTTTAGTTCCTTTTCATTTATCGGATCTGATGAAATTGTTAAGATCCGTTAACTTTTGTTTCTTTTCCGTGGCAGCGGCACATATTTTGAAACTCCAGGACTCAACTGTGTCATAATTTGATGAGTATGTTTGCTCTCAAAAATCATCAAACTGTCCGCAAGGATATGCTTATATTTAATATATAATTATATTGTAAACGATTGCCTTCAATAATTAAAAAAAGAGCACAATGCACAATAAAAAAAAAAACCTTAGTTCATCTCTTTAAATGACTTACCAAGCTTTTCTTTGATTTTTTCTTTTTACCCGTTTAGGAACACATGAAATGAGCTTGTTTTGCAGGAGTATGTATTCAGACAGACCAGGGCCAATCTAAATCATTTAAAACGCACAAATGAATTGATTTTTGCTGAGTATATGGAAATATTCTCCTATTAAAAAATATAAGATAAAAGTATAAATTTAATTATGAACTATTTTTTAAAAATTATTAGATAGCCTGTATATGAAGTAGTGAAAAAAAATATCATTAACTATAAAATTAGAGCGCACAGCATCCACTGACAATTCTAAACTAACAGCTGTTTACTCGATATTGTGGGCCCTACACAATTTAATAGGTGGCACTTTCATCAAACCTCGCTCTCATGTACCTTCATCAATCCGCCCACTATTAGAAAAATATAAATTAACAAGGTATCCTCTACACCTATTTAAAATATTAAATTAATAAGGGCTGTTAATTTCGTAGCTTGACTTAAAATTAGTGAGAAAAATAATGAGGGATTGTCAATCTCTCTTTAAAATAAAATAATTAGTGAGAAAAATAGCGAGAGACTGCCAATCCCTTTCTAAAATAAGAGAATTAGAGAGAAAATAACGAGAGATTATCAATCTCTCTCTAAAATAAGAGTCTTGGCAAGAAAAATAATGAAAAATTGTCAATCCTTATCTAAAATAAGATAATTAGTGAGAAATTTTATCCCTAGCTAGTTACTGTAAAAAAAAACTAACTTTTGATAATGACTTTTAATTATATATTTAATTATTTTTATTTAAAAATTAAATTAAATTTAAAATTAACTAAAATATTCATAACAAAATTATTTAATATTTAATATTTTCTTTATTTTGAGTTTATTTTCATTAATAACATAATATTTTATTAAAAATATAATATAAGGAATAATTTAAATAAAATATAAATATTTTTAACATATTAATAATTAAAAATAAAATTTAATATGTATATATGTGTCTATTTTTATAATATATTATTTAATATATTTATGTAATTAAATAATATATATTTAATTTTTCATATAATAATTGCAGATACCTTTCAGTTCAACTGGCAAAGAAATAGAGTATAAGACTTAGAAAGGATGAGGTCAAGGGGTTAAATCTTGGTTTTGGCATAAACATAATGAATATATGACATGGTAAGGAGCAAATGACATAAAATAAGGTGCAAAATAACATATCATGAGTTGTCACACATGTGACGGGTGACGGGGCACGAGATGATAGTGACATGATGGTTGACGAGGTACGAGATTGCTGGTGACATGTCACAAGTTGGCACATACATGGCGAGTGATGTGGCATTACATTTTTAAATATGGGCATATTTAGTAAGGGATTAGCCTTGTTAAAGTTATCGAATTTTGAATAACATTAACGAGGGAGCTAATTTTTAGTGAGGGATTGTAATCCTCGCTAAATCCCTAGCTAATCAATGAGGGAACTGCAATTTCTGGCTAAAGTTAACGAGCTCTTTTTTAGCTATGAATTTAACGAGGGACAAAACTCCTTGCTAAAATGTAATTTAGCTAGGAAAAATGGCACTTCCCTCGCTAAATTTCATTTTTCTAATAGTGCCCCCTTCCCTCCATACTCTGATCTTTCCATCCATGGCCTGTGAGTGGGATTCCTTAGGCTAAAGCTGTGATGAACATGTAAAAGGGAGGCTAGTTCCACATTGACCATCAAATGATAAAGGATTTTGGGTTAGATTTAAGGTTAGCCTAAAAAAGAGTCTATGGTGCGTTTAACAGTAGAGGGTGAAGGCAAAATGAGCAAACCTATCATACAAGTAGGAGCATAGCATGTGACTTACATGCTTAATACTACTCTCTTCATTACCCTCTCAATTGCCATTAATCTCAGCATGGATGCTTGTAGGCTTTTCTCCCATAACCTTCAAAAGGAGCTTTATTATGTTGACCATGATTCATTTCCATAACCTTAAACGCGCGCGTGCGCATGCACGAGCCAGTGAAGGAAGAAGATGAAGAGGTAAGAAGAACTCTCTCAATGCTTGCATGCACAATGACTTTGATATTAAAAGCTCTGTCTTAAGCTATCGAACGTTGACCTACTATTATGACTCATTGATGAGCTCAAGGTTCCATGATAGGCCAGAGTTGGCAAAGAAGTCAACGTCAGCTCGATCATAGAAATCGGTGTCGATGACGCTGCTTTTACTAATAACACAACCACTAGTGTTGGGGGCACCACCTTCAAAGGTGAAGAATTGTGCCAAACATTAGGTTAGTGATGAGGAGCTAAGCTAATGATAGAGGTGATAGAGGTAGGTTTCTGGCTCTTGTTTAGGGCAATAGAGGGAGAGTAAGGAGCAGTAGTGTAATAGCCCTCACCCTATCGAGGGTCTTTTAAATTGGAGCTTTAACCACTCACACAGTAAGTCCAACTTTTCCCAAGATGATACTTAAGTTATTCCTTACCCCACCAAAGAAGTCTTTTGGAGCCTTTTCTGACTCGAATCTCCAACCTCTACCATTTTAAAGAAGTTGAGGTTAGGTTTGATACTATTGAGTTAACTTGCTCTAAAAGACCTCTTTAGTGGGGTGAGGAATAACCCAAATACCACCTTGAAGAAAGCTGAGTTCGCTGCGTGAGTGGTTAAGACTTCAGTCTAAAAAACCCTCGATGAGATGAGGTGAGGGTTGTTACAAGTAGAGACGGAGGAGAAGCCACCGAAAAGAAGGAGATAGGAAGCATGTGTGAGGTTGCCATTGGAAAGGTCAAATTTGATGACAAGCAACATGCCAAGACGTGTTAAGATAGGGATGGTGAGGGGAGGGAGTGAAAGAATGAAAGAAAAAATGTCCATTAGTCAAAAATTAACAAAGGAGGCTGGGCAATAAAATTTAATTAGCTGTTTGAAAAATAATTCATAATTATATTTGTATTCTCACCCACAAGTGTAAGGTATTTTTTAATTTTTTAACATGTAATCAATGAGTTTTTTTTTTCAAAAATATCTTTTAATAAACAAATCATTCAACCTTTTATATTTAAGTCAGATACACCCCATTGAACAACGGTGTAATTCAGTCTCAACTCCAATATCCCACTGTCGAAATGATGAAAGCGAGGATCCAATAAACTTAAGCATTTATAGTAATAATTTAATATGACAAAGTCTCGTATCTTGTTTCTAAAACAAGTCTGGGTTCATTCTTATGATACTGAGAATTACAAAAATAATAACAACAGAGTGATCACATAAAAAAAGACCAGAAACATGTAAAGTTGTTATCAAGATTTGATAATTAGGTGGTTGAACTCTGACCACAATTTGAATTAACGAGTGTCTAAGATCTTTGAAGGTGAGTGTTGCGTTGTAGGAGCCAATAACATGATATTTGGAATGAATCAAGATGTTGTCAAAATTTACTCATAGAATATGAGTATAGTCGGAGAAGAGAAGACCAGGCGAAGCTAGCCAGGTGAGCCCACAAGTTGGCTTTGTGATATGAAATAAACAATCCAATTATACTCTCTTCATTAAAAAAATTATAAAGTATTCTTAATTAAATTGCATTCTCAATAAACTAGCTAATCATTTTTAAATTAATACTATTATATTTACACATGTCCACTTAATACACTCGTATTTTTAAAGGAGGGAGTAGTTACGGTGGAAATCCGGTCTCCCAGCATTTCTGCGTCATTGGGAGCCAGCTTCATTTGTGGCTGTGGGGTCATCTTGGCCTTTTGGCCTCTATTTAGTTTGACATCATTCAATCTTCTAAAACTGGATATTTCTTATGATCTGTGCCTTTGATGGATACTCGAGCAATAATTAAAACAAAAATCATTTTTGCCAGGAAAAATCATAAATTATGGAGAAAAAACGTTATACTGCTTATATGTCTAAATAGGGCAGAATCACTGAGCAACGTATCCAACTATACAAGTTGTTTTGACCGAAATGGATGTGTCACGCAATAAGAAGCCAATCACCGCCCAAAAAAAAAAAAAACCAAAACAAAACAAAACAAAAGAGAAGAAAAAGAAAACTTGAAACTATACCTTCGCATTATCGATCAGTGTAAAAGTCGAACTCAAAAGGAATTGCAATCTCCATACGCTGCCCCGTTTTTGAGCATGCGAGTTAGCTCGAACCACGATTCACAAAGAGCTATAAAGGTGGATTCTCTTTGGGAGGTTCATCTACAACTTGGTTAACAAAAATTAATGATGTCTCTTCTATAAAAACAAATAATAACTGATCATTAATAGGATACACGGTTTTGATCCAACTAGTTAATCAGAATGAAGAATCAAACTCTCTTTGTCTGGTTCATGTTCCAATCAAAATGACAGTACGTGTTTGAATATAGAATTGATATACTTCTAACACATACACACACGAACCATGTATAATTAAGATAATTTTTTTTTTTACACGAGCATTTGATTGGATTGTATTTAGGCATTGTTAGTTTAACTGGGAGTAGCTTGGCTTTCTCAAAATCATTTTATACATTCACACACACTTGAACTGAAAACTTGTCCTTAAACAGTTCCAGTCCCTTTCACCAACCAAAACGTTGGTTGTCAAAGTAGATATATTTAAAGGAGAAAAATGTTATAAAATCCAAGCTTTGAAAAAAATGAAGCGGCTAGAGATAAAACATGTAAATTAAGGGGATTAAACAGAAAAAGGGAAGGAAGAGATTTTTTTTAACACAAAGTTTCGGATAAATCGTACAAGAAACATGTAAATTGAGTCATATCCGAGAGGTTTCTACATTCTAATAAGATGTCTGTAGATCATAACATCGAAGTTGTGTCTACACGTGGGAAAGAATTGATTTTCACACAAACATTAAAAGGAGTGGAATTGAGATTGATCTAGAAGGTGAAGATGAAGGAGGAGGCAAAAGAAATACTGTCACCGGTTCAATTTATAAATCATATTTTAAAATATTTATTTGATCTCATTTATAAATTACAGTGTAACTTTTTAAATAATATTTAAAAATATTTTTTAAATTATTTTTTATAAAAAATATAATATGATATCATTTTTTATATTTATTATAAACGAACATATTTAAAATTTTATATATTTTTATTTTTATATATTTTTATATTCATATTAATGAAATTAATAAAAAATATCTTGTAAAGAAAATCGGAGGAATATATATGAAGAAGACAGTAGAGGTGGGGCTGACGTGGCCGTGTTTAGCGTGAACAGCGGGGGATGCATTATTGTGGGGCACACGGCCACATGGGTCGACGCCGGACGAGTTATCTGACCACGTCGTTAACGTTGCCTCTAATATTTAGTATTTTAGTGCCGTGTCTCGTTCCCACTTATCTGCCTCCGGTTGTTATCCAGTCAATGCCTGACCCACAGATATCTTATCCCTCTACCCCAACTTCCACGTGGGCTCTTCTCATTCCAATGGGCTTTCCACTCCCGCCCAGGAATGAAGTAGGACTACATGTTAATATAATAATATATTATATATAAAAGGAAAAGTATTTATATGAGTTTTCAAAAATAAAACACATTTCATCCCTGTATGTAAAAGATTTTTTTTAAAAAAATTATTTTTAATTATAAGAAGTTATAGGTGTATTTTTTAATAAATGAACTATTATCTTTTATTATTTTTTAAAAAAGACAAATACTCTCATTAATTTATTTTAAAAATATTTATTTTTTATTTACAGTCATGAGAGAGCAAAGCTGGAATGTTGTTACACTGTTAAGTAAATGATCAATTTGTATTGATTTATGTAATTTAATTAAAAAAATTTTGAATACATAGAGGGACTAGTTGATTTGCTAGACCTGGGCAATTTTTATCTTGAGGAAGGATAGAGATGAGAATGTGCTCTGAAAATATCTTAATACCATAGTAATAATTAATTGGCATCGTGATGATGGATGGGGCCGCTTTGGAGAAAGGGATCAGGCATCAAAGTGAGGCGAGCCGAGCCGAGCCGAGCCGGAAGCCGTGGCTAAGGGCGATTTATGTGGGAGAAGAGAAGAAAGGCAGCAGAAGCTTCTGTATGTGACGAAGCCAAAATAAAAAGAAAATGATTAACAGTAACAAAGAGCAGAAGCGGATGGGACGAGGGGAAGCTGGAAGAAGAGCTTTCGGTGTAAGCATCAAATTAAAGTGTCAAGTCCGTCCTTTCTGTATCCGTTTTATTTGATCTGGAATTGAATATATAAAATTTAATTAATTGTGGTATCCGTTGCGCGTCACTATTCTGTCACGCCACGCTCTGCCATGACGTCACTGCGGACGCTATTAATTCTTTATTGGTATTATTATTATTATTTTGGAATAAAGGAGCAGGCCGAAGCTTGAAGGAAGAAGAAAAGAGACAGGGAGCATAACGAGCCAACGATTGGCGCTATTCATTGGACTACTCGTTGCCACGCCGCTTTTATTGCCCTGCAATGAAAGGCAAGGCAGGGAAAAAAATACACCTTTTTTTTTAAAAAAAACAGGTATTTTTAAAAATATTTTTTATTAAATTACACCTCAAAAAAATTAGTTAATTATTGTTAAATTTTAAATTGATTTCATCTTTTCATGTATATCTAAATTAGTTAATTATTGTTAAATTTTAAATTGATTTCATCTTTTCATGTATATCTTCTTTTAAATAAAGAAAGTTAGGTGATTTATTTATTAAGCATGCTTCTTTAAAAAAAACTTATTGATAATACAAAAAAAATTCAGTTAAACTCGGTGTATTACATCATTCATGATCGACCCAATAAAACTACATCATTTTGATCAAATAAAATTTTATGTGTAATTATTTTTAATAATTTTGTTTATATAATATAGATTTCTCTAACTATATATTAAAAAATTAAATGCCTTATATTTTTAAACTTTAAATACATAATCTAAGAATGAAGAAAGTATAATATAAAAAAAAGTAGTAAATTATAATCCATCCGTTTTAAATTATAAAACACCTTGTGCCAAGATTTCACATATTAATAAATCTTACTAAATATACTTAATATTTTATTTTTTAAAATAAAATATAAATTTTATAAATATTTTTTATTTAATATATTGAAAAGAGCAATGGGTGAAAATTAGAGAGGGATAAAAAGTATTACCTCATTTTTAAATTATAGGGTACTTTTGAAGGGATTTTTCCTTCTCAAAATATAAGACACTTTGAATAAATTAAAATTTTATTAAATATAATAATTTCAATATTACTCCTTCTCTTTTATAATTAATTTTCATATTTTTTATTTTCAATATATTGAATGGTGTGTATTTTTAAAAATTTATATTTTTATTTTGAGGAGATTAGGTTATTAAATGTATTTAATGAGATTTATTAGTATATAAAATTTTGTCTCAAAGTGTTTTATAATTTATGATGGGAGAATAATATTAAAACATGTCTATTTACTAAAAGTTTATTCTATCTAAAGTATCTTATATTTTAAGATGTTAATTTTTTTTTAAGAATATTTTATAATTTGAGAACATGGAAGTACTTAAAAAACATCATTGCCACTTTTCTAACTACTTATAAGAGTAACATGTATTGGAGTCACTTAATTGAATAATAAAAAAAAAAGCCATTGGAGCTAACCTGCACAAAAACAAAAAAACAATGTACTAGAGATTTGGCTGGAGGGAAATAGGACGAAGAGAATGGAATTTCTAGTGATTCAATTTAAAATGATAGATAATTATAATTATTAAATTTTGACAGAAGCTAAGTTACAAATAAAATAAAAATATAAACAAAATTAAAATTTTTAACCACATTTATCTCTGTTTTGAAATCAAATTTATCAGAATTGATTTCATAAGATTCCCTCAAACCAACACATCCAAGGGTTCAGATGAACAGTCAAGGCCTTATCGGTAAATCTTCTAAAAGTAATTATGAGATTCAAATTATAATTTTTTTAAAAAAATTATCCAAATGCTCTTAATTTTTTCAAGCTTCATTTGATTTCTAGAACTCCACTTTGCATAAGCTAATCAAACACCTACATTTTTTAAAAACTTCATTTGATTCCTGAATTTTCATTTTGCAAAATCTAATTTTTTGTTACTTGATAAATCAAATTTTCAAAATATTATCCTAAATATCACCACATTTTGTTAATAAAATTTGTTCTTCATCAAATTTTTTCAATGGAAATATAAACACACCTTGAATGGTACTGGGAATGGGGGACACCGCAGAAACCAGAGGCGCGCAATCAATGGAGAGGCCAGTTATGGGCTGCTTGTACAAAGTAGGCTACGTGCACCATGCAAATTCTGCGCGTGGACCCCACGCTTCGCTCACTCGATCCATTCTAATTAATAAATTAACACTGTACGGTTTAATTTTCGTATTGGGGGGTGAAAAAGAAGAAGAAACATGATTAAAGGAGAGATCCAGATGACCAGATCATGTTTCACTTGGATCATCCATTCTTTCACTTTCCGTGCTTTTGCTGTTTACTAACACCGCCTTGGGGCCACAAAGCAACTCCGTCCCCACCATACCCTTTCTCATTTTTCTATATTTGAACCCATTCATCATTGTCCTCATTGCTACAAACCCGACTCACATGCACGATTCAATGTCGCTTTCATTTCCACCTCAATCGTTAATTCCTGTTCATCCATTGTAACTCTTTTTTCTTTTTCTTTTTAGTACCATTCCTTAAATTGAAAGATATTTTTTATCTTTTACTCTGTCATTTTATTTATAAATTATTTTAAATATTTTTATTAAAATTAAAAAAATTTAAATTTCATCAATTCTGTTTTAAAATTTAATAAATTTTTTATTTTATCTTTATTAAATATTTATTTTAAAAATAAAATATTCTAATATTTAATAATTTCTTTAACGTTGAATAGAGGCAAAGAAATAAAGATAGGCATAATAATCATTAATATATCTAGAATCAAAATAAATCTTCTTTCTCTATCTTGTAAATAAGATTAAAAGAGTAAGTTGCAATCAACCAAATTTTTTAAAAAATACCCTTCATTGTTAGAGTGCGCAAATAATAAAATTTTTAATCCATGCATCCTATTAAGTAAAAATAAACATGAAAATATTGTATAGTTTTAAAAACAGCTAACTAGTTCTTCGAGATATAATTATATTAAAAGTATTATTAAAATAATGAACAGAAGGACTAGAATTTTACTAGCATGTACGTACGCATATTTATATAACATGGCCGTGTATACTTCAAGGCAATGGCCTTAGGCCTCAGGTCACGAAAAAAATTCCCTTACACGCTACATAACTTGTCGTTATTTTTTCAATGGGTATTGATATTGATTAAATATTATTATTAAGAATGTATTTCCTATATAACCTGTCATCATTTTTACATCACGTATTAATGTTAATTACATCTTCCCATTAAAAATTCACTACCCCACATTTCACTGCACCCGCACCCATCTTTCCTGCTCCCAATATATGAAGATGCTTAGCATATTCCCCTCATTTCAACATTGTTGGACAATCCTGTTGGCACGTGATGCTTAATGTATTCCCCACTCACCTTTAATTTTCCTTTCCTTTTTTTTTTTTTTGACACGATGAAGGTGGAATCTTATTCTGCCCTCTATTCGGTGTTTGTTTTCAATTTTTCAGCTATATTTGGCCAAAAAAAAATGTCTCAGCTATACATGTGTTTAATTCAAATCTATAATACAGATGACCCTGGAAAATGAGACAAGCATAATTGGAACATGTGATTCTCGCCCCTGGAAAAATTCAAGCGGAATAGAATAATCATGTTCGACAATTGATATATACATCGCACTCTATTTGACAAATTCCTAGAGTATGTATTTAAATTCATCGCTAATGAAATTTGACTATCTTCCTTCCTTTAGTTTGTTCAATTTCATTTTTAAAAAAATTTTCACGAGCATTCTTCAACATTGACCTCTATCATGTAACGTTTACACGCGCGGGACCATAGTAAGATGTATACGCTCGTTTTTCTTCTTAAAAAATCAAAAACCCCAGAATAAAAGCGATTTGTGGTAGCTAGTTTCAACTTACTCCCTCCGTCCAGAACATAAAATAATTTTAATTGAATTATACTCCTAATTAGTTAATTAATTATTTTTAAATTAATATTATCTTTTTATTATGTTTACTTTAAACTACAGGACGTATCACTTAAAAGTTGAGGGTTTGTGCTTGAGTGGTTTATTTATTAACAGTACTTTAAAAAATACTCATTAATTATACAATAAAAAACTAAAAATATTTTATATTTTTTTACATCCAATCCCAAAAAAATGCCTTATATGGTTTCTAGCAGAGGGAGTGAAAAAATATTTTTCTGAATACTGTTGAGATTTTATTAAAAATAGAGATTATTTTCTGTCCAGTTATAATTATAAAAGTAATTTATTGTATGATAATTTAAATATTTTATGATACATTTCTTGATTTTATTTATAAAAAATATTTAGTATTTAGTTATTTTGAAATTTTATGATATTCCCAAATATCTTCCATTTTTGACATTGTTCTCTTACTCCGTCCAGTTTAAACAATTTTTGAGAAACATTCATATTTCAATAAAGTTTTTATTCCTGTAAAAATATAAATTATTTTTTTAACTCATAATTCCAATTACCCATACACCCTATGATGAGTGAAATACTGTCTCCATTTTTGTATATAAGATTTTTTAATCAAATAATGCAAACTAATAAAAATTAATTATTTAATTAAAAGTAAAGCAATATTTTAATTTCATCCATAATTGTTATAAATAAAAAATGAATCTATTTTTTTGAAGTAAATTTATAAGAGTATTTATCATTTTCTTTTTCTAATTTAATAAAGGTGTCATGATCCATTCATTAAAGAATATGCTAAAAATCTCTTATATTTAAGGATAAAAAAAATTATAAAAGGCCTCTTATATATAAAAACGAAGAGAGTATATATTTATAGGAGCATCTAGATTAATAAATATAAGGGATGAAATAGAAAAAATGTTTTACCCATGTTAAGTTGCTTATATTTTGAATCAATACTAAGAGAAAACACTCATATTTTAGATTGGTGATTATGTTAATTATACTTGGACTTGATTATATTGCAAAGCAGTTCAAACTAATTGTTTAAAATAATTAAAAATTTATTTTCTATATTTTAATTATTTTTTAAAAAATTAAATTAATAAGGTAAAATCTTTCAGCAAAAAAATTGAAACAAACTGACCCCCAAATTGAGGGCCATGTGCAATTAACTTACTTTACTAAGATTCTTCCATGCATGCGATAACGGCGTTAATCGTAGAAATAAAAAGCAAAAACTTCTAAAGAGATTTTTTTTTCCTTAAAAAATGTTGGGAAGCGAGTTGACGCGTAGTGGAGGAGGAGGAGGAGGAGGTGACGCCAATGGCGCGGATTGACCGTCGAAATCTGACACACGAGCTTCAGCCCTGCTGCCACACACACACTGTTCACCATCTCACTCCCGGCGATGTTCTGGACCCTTTTTTTAAGTGTTTTCCTTCACTAGCTAATCCACTAATTTCTATTGTTAACAATTTAAATCTCATTTCATGTTAATTATAATACTAGTAATAATTTATTTCATGTTTGATATACATGCTCGAGATTTTTTTTACCATGACACTAAACAAGATATAAAAATAAAATAGCTTATCTAGTTTAATTTATAAGATAACTTTAGACAAAAATATGTAAACCAATAAATTTTATTGAGTACACTTTGTACTCTCATCTTTATAAAATAAAAATTTTAATATCTTCATTTAATATAATATTAAATGACGAGAGAGAGAGTAATAAGAAGTAACGGACAATGTTGGGAAAAAAAAGTATATCTAATGAAACTTTATTTTTTTGAATTATTTTATATTTTGAAATAACAAATCACTTTCAATTTTATTTTATATCTTGGGACCAAGGTAGTATTCTCTCAGTAATTTCATTTCATCCATGAAATTCAAATTCAAATAGATTAATGTTGGTGATTCACAAAAATTTAGAAATTAACAAGTGTTTTTGTGAAAAAAATTGAATTTATGTGTTATTTGAGCAAATGATTATAAATTATCTACTCTACTAGCGCCAAGCTTAAATTTAAAAAGGAGTGCACTGTTGCCATTAGTTATGAATAGACAACGAGTGCGTAATTCAATGCTCTTGACATTATCTCAAATTCATACTAGACTTACTCAGTGCAAATATTATACTATTGATCATGTATCATTCCCAATTTTTCTAATGTGAATTACTTTTATTATACAAAGTAAGCATCCAAAGCTAGTTTTGCAGTTTTATCTCTGTGTCCATAGAGTGCTTTTCTGTACTTGTCTTTTCTTAAGAAATGCTACCAAGCTCTACTCTCATTCATGGCTCACCCACCATTATTATCACTAGTCACTTAATTGTAAGACACTGTTCTGCAGATTTTGATGAAAAAGGCTATGCTTGATTTGAAGGTCTTAAATGCAGAGTTGCAAAATGTAGCACACATAACACAGGAATTACATGCCAAGGACAAAGGGAAAGAAGAATTCCCAGCTTATGAATCATCAAACTGCTCGAACCTGGACAAGCTTATAGCCAATTTAAGCGTTGAATGACTCAACACAAGGAAAACTCATGATTGAAGCCTGAATAAATTGTAGAATAGTTGAGTGGTAATCCAAGCAAATTAAGAAGACATTAGAGGAATTCTTGAAGCACTATGACCATGACAGTCGAAGACGGGTCAATGAGGCAATGATGTTTTGTGCTCAATTAATATATATTACGAAACTTAATATTTGTGTGTATCGTTTTATATCACCCGGGTTATAATTAAAATATTTTTCACATGATAAAAAATTTATTTTATATTTAAATTTACATAATAAGAGGAAAAAAATTATATTATTTATTTTACTTATAACAAGAGAACAAAATATTCATGTAATTGTTTTATTCGATAATTTCAAAGATTTTTTTATATGAATCTCTCTATGTGTATTATAATTTTTTTAAAATATTCAAGCTTGTTTTACTACTTTGTTTGAATAAAAAATATTTATCACTAATATAAAGATTTAGTGACGGATTTAAATATTTTACTAAATTTATAAAATTTAAGTAAAATATGACAACATCTTAGATTCGTCACTAATTTATATAATTAGTGATGGATTTACATTCATCACTAATTCTTAAAATTAGTAACAAATTGGAGATTCATAACTAAATATTTTTCATTGATTTTATTTTATTTTAGTGATATTCCATCTTCTCGCCAAAAATGGGGCCAATATCTATATAAAAAAGATGCTATTGGAAAACTTGCTCTATATTGGACGTGACGAGGACGGAAAAAGATTCTCTCCTGTTGAGCTGTGTCCTGGTCTATCCTGGTGCGTGTAAAAGGATGCCAAAGTGGTAAATATTTGCAAAATGAAGCCCAACGAAAAAAAGTTATTATTGATGTTTTTAACATACAGGAAGTAACATTGGACAAATAGGTTACAAATCATCTTATAGGCTAATTTATATGGATTGACATTTTTATAAATTAATTTAGACTAGATTGTCAAATAAAATGAGTTAAAAAATTCAACCACATCAACTCATTTTCTGGCAGGCTAATTAGCTCGTTGGTTGGCCTGTAAAATGCACTAGATTTTTTTTGAACAATTTAAAATTTATATAAATAAATATATACATTTAGTTTACATTTTACAAAAAATTAACAATTAAAAAAATATGTAAATAAATATAAATCTCATGAGATTAATAAATAATATAAATTCATATATCTCTCACTATGAAATTAAATTTGAATATAAACTCATATTATTTTTTTGAGTAAATTTATATTTGTGATTTTAATTTTTCAATCAATAAATCTTATGAGATTAACAAATAATATATATTTAAAATATTTTTATAAAAACTAATAACCATCAATACAAACTATAATAAAAATTTCATTTGTAATATGTAAGAAAAATTTATGTTATCTTTCAAATGTGAAGAACATATTTAGGAGTTATAAATTATAAATTTAAGAACTATTGTTATTATTGCAGACTTATAAAAAGATATATTGTGATTAAAAAATAAAAATATTTTTTTAAAAAATATACTAACCCATTTTATCTTTTAATTTTGCAGGTAGGCTAGCCCCGCAATATTGAATTTTGAATTGACATTTATATAGTTTTAAATTTTTAAATTAAATTGATTGAATTTGATAATAAAACAATACTTTTATTAAGATCTTAAATTTGAGTTCTATTTTTTTCAATTTTTTTTAAGTTTAAGAATAAGAATATTTTGAATCTCTATTTTTTTAAAAAATAAACAGAATAGAAATATAATATAAATTCTATCACTACGAGTTAATTTGAATTTTTTTATATTTTTTACTTTAAAAATTTCTCACTCATATAGAAGGAAAAACTATGAATTCTCAGCCCGTTTTTAAAAATGAATCAATTTTTCCACTCCAACTTATTAGATTTAACGGATTAAATAGATTATTTTATCGGCTTTATCAGGAGGGGACTTGAGGGAAGCAACAGAAGAGAACTTCTGCCCGACCAAAACATATATCTAAGTTAGCTGCTTGAATACCATTAGAAATATGTTTATACCTAGCGCTCAACACCATTTCAAACAAAATTATGGCAATAAAAAAGAACCCATATACTATATATATATATATATATATATATATTTACCAAAAAGCATTTAGTCATACTCATAAACCAAATAAATATATACTAAAAAAACAAAAGCTGATGGACCCTCGTCCTTGCATCTGCGGTACCTATCCACCACCAAAGACTTGGACATAAATATTTCTTGTTGATTAAGATAACACTGCCTTGGTCCCTAATTAGAAGATATTTTTTTAAAATAAATTTAACATCTTAAAATATAAAAAATATTTTACTAATAATATTTTTTTAATATAATCCTCTTCTTATATTCTCTCTGTAATATTTTTTTATAAATAAAGTATTAAATAGATATATTTTTTTAAAATTAATATTTTTATTTTAAAAAATAAGAATTATAAAATGTATTTAATAAAAATTATTAATACATATAATTTTATGTAAAAATATTTTATAATTCAAGATGGAGGAGTAATAATATTAGAGGTTTTAAAAAATAAAATTATAAAATGTGTTTAATAAAATTTATTAATATATAATTTTATACAAAAATATTTTATAATTTAAGATCGTGGAGTTATAATGTTAGAGGTAAAGCAGGTGCTAGTGAATCACGGTTGGGTTAAATTATTGATCGCTCCCAACTCCAACCAGCTCAGCCAAAAGTCGCACGGACAAGCTGACGCGTGTCTGCTCGTCCCCCGAACAACGCGGTTTCTTTCCAACCTTCTCTTCATTCCCCATAATGCCCTCCCCCTCTCCTTTCACCGCCCTATTTATCACGCCCCTTTCTCGCTCTCTTCTCCTCCCATTTTGCTTTTCCTTCGTTGTATCTTTGTTCTCCTCAGCCGTACACATTCCTTCACTTCCACAGTTTCTTGCTGCCTTCTTCCTCCCCTTTGTAATAGAATCACCTATTCCAATCGCAAAATGCTCTGAGCATCGTTTCTGTTTGATTCCCTTCACTGTTCGACTTTCCTGCGACTCTCGGCACTCTGCTGCTTGAACCAGCTATATCCCATGGCGTCTTCGGAGAATTTGGCCAGTATCGACCCTTGGACCTTCCGACCCCCCTTCGCTGAATCCTGGTTTACTGACGCGTTCTCTCGCGAGACCGAAACGCTCACGAAAGCGCTGCAGAAATCGCTCTCCGGCACCAATCCGGAGATGCTGACATCCGACACGATTTCTCCGTTCATGGACCTCGTCAAACCCGATACGTCTCCGACCCCAACGGTTTCGGGTCTTTCAGGTTCGGACCAGGACGCGGTACCGAAACGCCAGCGGAGCTCGATTCCGCCGGTTGCTGGAGGGAAGGTGTCGAAGCGCAAGTCACGCGCGTCGAAGAGATCGCAGACGACTTTCATAACAGCGGACCCGGCGAACTTCCGGCAGATGGTGCAGCAGGTGACCGGCGTCAGGCTGGGGAACTCGCAGATGCCAATGGCACCGATCCTGAAGCCGGAGCCACAGCGACTGGGCAACCGCGTGCCAGTGAGCGGCGGAGCAGGGGGCTTGCCGACGCTGGACACCTCCGCATTCTTGCTGGATCATCACCAGCAGCAGATGGTGGGACCCGCGTCTGCGGCTGCCGGGGCTGGGTTCTCAGGGTCGGCCCCACTTCCTTTCGCACCCTCCGTCGGGGTAGTGGATGGTGCTAGTATCGGTTCCGCAGGTTTAGATTTTGAAACTTTGGCGAGCTTTCCCACTCTGGAGTCTTCTTGGAAGTTATGTGAGATTCTGCGTTACGTTATGTCCCAATTTTTTTGCCTTTTCATAGGCTTAATTGGGGTCCCAGTCGTCTGGAGTGGAAGATGGGTTAGAGTCGGTCTGTAAATTTGGCAAGGAAGTGACTCTAGTGCTTCTTTAACCCTTTTTTCCTTTTAGATTTTTCTTGTTACATAGTCTATCTGGGGGTGTATTGGATAATTTAGATATCATTACCTATGTATCAATGCCATTCCATGTTTATGTAGCAGTACCGTCAACAATGTGGTGTTGGTATCTTTGGCACATTCTCTCTCTGATCTTGCCCTCGCACAGCAAGATAATTAAGTTCCCAATTATCCCATTACATCCCACGTGTTATTTCTGGTTTAATCTGGATTGAAAAATAATTAAACACCAAAAGGGAAAGGACCAGAGTGATCGATCGGCAAGTCTGGTCTCAGGGGACTTGTTTTGTAAACAAATTAAAATTAAGCTTCGCTTCCTTTTGTTGTGTGTATGCGGGTTTAGAACAGACAATTTGAAAGGAGGAGGTGTCTGTATATGTGACTTGGGATTTGATTTTATGTGTTAAAAGTTTCCTACTTTCACGCCAAATGAAGGAATCGGATGTGGGGAAGGGGGGGCCTGCATTCAAAAAGAAAGAGAGAAAAATGATAGAAATTAAAGCGGTGAGGCGCTTTTTGGGGTTCAAATTTAGAGGACACTTGATGTTTCACTTTCAATGAATAATGCACACAGCTAACATGGGGGTTAGATTTGCTTTTTATCACTTCCTTTTAACTTTACATCTTTGACAAACCATGTCTGTGTCCGCCTCAAATATTTCCATTTCATGGCCAGCTATCAACGTTATTTCAGGCAATGGTTCGAATTTGTAGAGAAGAGTATTGGTAAAATTTTAATGCCATGCTATTGAAAGAAGGGAAGAAGACTGGGAACAGGAAGCCAGATCTGTGAAGTTACTAGCCGTATATTGATGCTTCGGAAAGCAATATTACATGGAATCACCACGTTGACGAGCACTTTTGCTCTGAATTAATGTTTGGTTTTGTGATATTTTTTAATGATATATTGTTCGTGGACAATTTTAGTATTTTACCCATATTTCAATGGTTGAATAACAAGTTTAAAGCTGCCCACACACACATATAAATATACAAGGAATAATTTCTGATCAACGCCTTGATATTTCGACTAAACGACAACAAGGGTTTACTCAAGTCAACGGATTAATGGGGCAATAAACAACGCAATGGGATTAGGTAGCTAGGGATCGAAATACCGAAACACTAGTGCCATTCTGGTCTTGAGAGTTGAGACGTCTCTAAAGTTAAGTTATATACGATTGTTCGTCGGGAATATAAAATTGCCATTTTTGTCTAACTTGGAATTGGAACTACCGGTATATTTAACTCTCCTGTCTTAATAATACGGGGTAAAAAAAAAAGTTAAGAGCTGGTTTTATAGTTGCTATCTTAAATTTGTAAAGAAATGTATAATTTTGTGATTTTTCATTTATTAAAATCAATTATAGCAATAAAATACTGAAGTATGCCAACAAGCCGTTGCAATTAAGGAGAGCAAGGTTAGGAAAAATTAACCACCACATTTATATCTCATGTTTAAGAACAAGTAAGATTTTAAAACTATCATATAATCATGACAGAAAGAGTGTTTACTTTAAATTGGAAAGGCAATAGTAAGTTTTATTTTAGATAAACATCGTGCTCGTGTGATATAAGCAAGCTGGCTAGAGTCTTCATCCTCCAGCAAGATGCTGATGTTGTCCTGTCTCTTTTCTCTTAAAATAACATCTTCGGTTCTTGACCCTAGCGCGTGTTTATTTATTTATTTTTCTTTTTGGTATTTCCTTGATTGAGGGAAGGAACTTGATTTAATAATTTAAAAGATCAGATGATGAAGTCTAACATTATATTGTAAAGCCCAGTGTTATTCAAGAGAATTTTTTTCTCCTCAATCTACAAAACATTGTTCATGGTTTTAAATTCTACTCTTTGGCGCAAAATAGGGCATGAATCCACGTGGACAAGGACAGTTTAATACGGGAAGGTCCTCGTGAGTTCGCTAAACCCATTGATTGAAATAGATTTGCTTGGGCAGTTCCAACTTCCGATCATCTCAATAAAATTATAAAAGAAGATTTATTTGATGAGCTCAACGGCTTACGCCATTGTGATATGTAGTATTACACATGATCTTAAATTTATTTTATACAATATTTTTTCTCAATTTTCTAAAATAGTATATTTAAGCGCTATTTTCTAATAAAAACTACTTCTTTTATTAAAAAATATAAAATATTTTTAATTTTTTAAAATGTAATTATTATCTTTTTTAAAAATACTCTTATTAATGAATGACTTTATATTTATTATATGATATTTAATAGGGATAAATATGAAAAGATAGGGTTAGTTTGTATATAGCCACCTATTTTATTAGCGGATGAGATTTGATTAAAAATACTTTATATTTTTTAACGAAGGGACTAATTGCTAGATGACAAAAAAAAAACATAAAAGGACTTCGAATTCGAAAATAACCAAAAAGTCACACTAAATAACCCAAAAGATAGTATACAAGGATTGAAAAAAATTTATTAATCCTTTCGTGTAATTTTTTATGTTAATTTCTGTCATTTTTTGACTAACTAATGGTTACAGCCAATTCTTATTAATTACAGGAATTAAGATGCACCATTTTAAAAAGTTAAAAAAGAATGTTGGCCAAAAAATAAATTGAAAGTTTCAAATATTCTAGGGCCTGTAGTTAAGGAGTAAATATCAGCAAGCTGAAGCATCCCGTAAAATCTGGATTCCATGCTGATCTAAAAAATCTCATAACGAAATATTCATATCCGCGTTGTTCAGGTTATTAAAGTTGAACTGATTCGTTTGTGTCATATTAATTTTAAATGATGATGCAGGATTATGAATGGAAAAAAAAAAAAAACGTTTCGGGTGCACTTCGATGTGTGAGGATTTTGATCTTGGATTTCAACTAAATAAGTAAATACTTCTTTGAATACATAAATTTGTTTCCTGGATTTGATCCAAATCAAATGTGTTTTGTTATAACTTATTCATAATTTTAAATGTATTTTATACTCTGATTATTTGAAAGTTCACATACTTTATTCCCTACATTTTCACTATTTCTCATATTTCACCAATTAAAAAATAAAAATAGTCTTATTCCTTCTAAATTTTTTTTTTGCTTCGATTCTTAACTCATTTTTTTATTTTTAAAATTCATTACACTGTCTAAATAAAAAATTTTAAATATAATATTTAAAATTCAAAATTTAAATTGATCAAATCTATCAATTTCAATTCTACCTTATTATAAGAAGGAAATATGTGTACATATATATATATATATATATATATATATATAAAGAGACTTTAACGTGACTGGGGCTGGAAGAAGGAAGGAAAGTGAGACCCAGAAGAAGCAGCCAAAGTGACGAGAGCCATAACGCAAGCGAACGAAAGCGACGCTGCGATTGAAACTTGAAAGGGATAGCAGATGCCTTTGGCGAGTGGTGACCCACACACACCCCACTTTCCGATTTATCACCAACAAATAGGCCTTAGCTTCGTTTTGATTTTTGAAAAAACAAAATCAATTAAAAAATTGGGTTAGTAAAAAAAATTAACTCCTCATAATATAATAGATTAAAGTTTTAATTTTCATTTAGAGGTATGCCCACATTAAATTGTTGGGAAATATAAGTGCTACAGTAACTCAAATAAATTGCATTCAATAAAAAATATAATTGGGTGATCAAAAAACGAAAAGACAAAAACGCTCCACCAACAAAACAAAAGCAATCAAGTGATGATAACAACGTTATATATATAAAGAGGGGATGCACCCCCTCTCGCACGTTATTCCTTTCTTTTCCTTATCCGCATCTCTTTATTTTACCCATCATAATCATGGCGTCTGTCGATTGATCATGAGTTTAAAAGAGATCCTTATCATTAGTTTATCAAATTACTAGCAGTAAGTAGAGTGCTAAGATTAGGGGTTAAGGGTTACAGTTATATGGAATCGTAGGTGACGCTGGACATTCGTTGCAGCCATTATTAGACTTGACCTACTTTTTTAGGATTCATCTATTATAGCATTATCATTTAGGTCCTGCATGCTATTTGTAATGATGAAAATTTTAATAGCAGATTTATTGCCTTTTCAAATTTCAATTGGAAAAAAAACCACCTCTACAAGATCTAATTGTGTAGTTATTTTATTTATAAATTGTCTTTTGTTTAATTCCTTCACTTTCTAATTTAATAATATTTTTTGCAGCTTAATTTAATTTCTCTAATACCTTTTACACATCTAACATCATTTAGGAATTAAAAAGAGCAGTCCATTTTGGAAAAAAAATTGTGTAACTTATTATATTTTAATTTTAATGCGTTGCGCGTAAAAATATCTCGCTATGTTTGAATTAAATAACTAACTCTAATCTCTCAAACATTGATTCGCATGCATTGCACGAAGCCTCATTAATTACAGCTGAGCAAAAACAAAATTTAGAAATTTGTATATATTTGGATAGTAGCATAAATTAAAAAAAGTTTAAAATGACATTTTCAAAACTTTAAATAAATAAAATATATGTGAGTGACCTGAATAGAAAAAACATCTTAGATGTGACATTCACTTGTTCAGAATCTAAATCTTATACTTTTTTGAAAAAAAATATATAATTATTTATTTTTATAATTTTATCAAATTTTGATTTTACTCTCTTGCACCTTGTTTTCAATATTCTTTGTTTTTATACTTTAATATTTTAAAAACTTGAAGAACAAATGTCACTCAATATTATTAGGCACTGAAAATATTAAAAAAAATACAATAACTAAAAGCAAATTTTAATAAAATTATAGATACTGATAATTATATTTTTTCCCTTGTTTTTAATAGACATTTTGAGAATCAATAATGCGGTAACTTTGACTACTCAGTAATGATTCTCACGCGCAGATTTATATTGCGCTTTTAGCATTGTTATTTCTAAGCTCGGATTAAAAAATATATTATTATTTGTAAGCCCGTAGCACGCAAATAATTTTCAAAGCATACAGTGACATAATAAACTGAGATAGTCCTTGTTGTTGCCTCGGTGGTGGGTGCCTCACTGATTTGCAGTCACAACGGCATTAATCTGAAAAGTTCAGGCACTGTCATGTAGCGTGGCATTTGCTGAATTGCTTGCTGGTAAAAGGTCAAGCATGGTGGGCTGTACTCAAGGGTTCAACAGCGTTGTCTTCTCCTTGCTCCCACCAACCGCCACGTGTCTTTCCTGATTCAGCAGCCCCACGTGGCCACATCTCGCGCTGTCCATCTTCTTTAATTTCTTCGATCAGATCATCGCTGCAGCGTGGGTCCGCATTCGTTCATATAAATTAGAGAGATCCGTTTTTACAATTTTGAGGGATTTCGAGAGGCCATAATACATTTTTCTGGTATAACTAGGATTTTGTAATTAAAATGGCCAATTTTCAATCATTTGGAGCCTTTATTATGATGATTAAATGGTACTGCGAAAATCAGTTTATAAAACTGTGAATGAAATTAATTAGACACTGGCTGATGCGAAACCGAATGGCTACTGTAGATGGACCACAACTCAGAGAGGCCGTATCCTTTGCAGACCAGGGAAGCTCACTTGACTACACGTTCTTAGAGAAGCCCATAACAGGTACAGATTTTTTCTCGTCAACGAGTCATTGCTCTCTTTCCTTCTCGTATGCATCTGCCAGAAGCTCTTATAGAATTATAGTTATTTATTTCCTCATCTTTGTTGAAAAAATATTTTTAATATCTTATAATTCTTAATATTATTTAAACATTTGAATAAAATGCATAAAATTTCACCAAATTTTGAAGCAGTTATATATGATCTCTTACCTTTTAAAGTTTTAAATTAACACTCCTACCTTTTAATTTTGTTTTTTAAAGCCCTTGTTGTTAACTATATTATTTTTCATAAAGATTAAAATATCATTTAATTAAAAAATATTATTAAATAAAAATATCATATTATAGAACTATGACTGATCAATTTATTATATTTTTTTAAATAGTTGAGGCATTGGTAGCTAAAAATATGTGATTATCACCTTACAAAATTTTACATATTTACTTTTGTATTATTTCAAAAAAAAGATAAATTAATTTAACCTAGTAATATTTAAAATTTTAAATATTTCAGTCATGTGCATTACGTTAATCTACCCTGAAAATGTAAATAATAATTTATCCTTTAAATAATAAAATTATATACCATTGATAACAAAAAAGCATGAATAAAATTAATATAAATGTAAATATTTAAAATTTTATACAATAATAAATTTTTGCCTTCATTATTCAAAAAATATAAGAAAAAAATTATAAATAATATAATATAATTTTTATTTAATAACATTTTTAATTAAATGACATTTCAACTCTTATAAAAAATAATATAATTAATAATAGAAAATTTTAAAAAATAAAATTAAAAATTAAGGAGGTTAAGTTTAAATTTTTAAAGATAAAAGGAATCACATAAAACTACCTAAATATTTTATGCATTCAAAAAGCATTTATGCATTTAAACCTAAATATTTTATGCAATCAAAAAAATTTAATTTAATATCTTCCCTGAGGCGGCACCACTACGGAACATGAGCATGGGAAGTAACGGAGACCGAAGTATTTGCAGCTCAATACGTTGGCAGTGCGAGGTGGGACCGTACTTGAAGACGTGTTCTCTGACTTCTGCTATCACTATCAAAGTGTCAGCGTCAATTTGGCGGAGATTTTCGTCTGTTCACCGAGTCGTTTGACGGTTATACCCTCTACCTACCTCATGCTTGCCTCAGCATCTCCTCATAAAATAGCACCCACGATGAATAAACCCATGAATTTAAAGCAAGCAGATTTTAAATTTTAAATTTTGCTTAAAACAAGCAAAGAACGGAGTTAAGTGTAACAGAAGAGAATTGAATTAGTTTTTTTCTTTTTCGGGGAAACATAATTATTTCAACCAATTTATAATAATTAAAAGTTTACTGTGATAATTAAAAATAAATTTATCTTTTAAGAAGTTTATCATAATATAAAAGAGTTTATCACAGTAAAAAAAAAAGGTAAATTAATTCAAATAAAAGTCTAACATAATAAAAAAGGATTTTTCTAATTAAAAATATTACTTTAAAATTCAGTATCATGTTAAAAAGAATTCTATTATAATAAAAAAAATTAAACTAAACTAGATATTAGCCCCATACGATGCACAGGAGTCTAATATTTAATTCAATTTGAAGACAATACAAAAAAGCAAGAGGAAGGTTTTAATAACATTAGAAAAATAAAATAAATAATAATATACTACATTGTAATTTTTGAAGTTCTATTGTGATCAAATAATGATCAAAATTAATTTTTATTAATAGTAAGAGTCAACTTGTATCATTTTTAAAAATTTAAAAAAATATTACATAAAACATGAGTTTATTTAAGAATTTTTCTTCTAATTTATGCTTTTTATAATTTTTTGTCCATGTCAAAAATTTAAGTAGAATATTTTATTCTCAAATTTATTATATATGTATATATTAAAATTTAAAATTATATTTAAACTCTAAAAATTTATTATCTTATAGTCCTTCTAATTCTAGCTGTGGAAAACATTTTTGAAATAATTTTTGATCAAAAAAATAAAATTTTTTGTTATACTTAAACTATTTTTTAATTTTATCCTTTACTAATATAAAGGCATTTAATGTAGTTATATTATTATTATAAGGGAATATTTATTTAGATTAATGAGCAAATAAAATTATAAATTTTTGCTTGAAAGTCGCCTTAAACCCTGAACTCTTAAAATATACTTTAAAATAAATTCTAAACTTTTAAATTTATAGCAAAATAAACCTTAAAATTTTAAATTTATAGCAAAGTAAATTCTAACTGTTAACTTTCTTAACGCCGTTACTGCTCACACAAAAACCGTTCAGGGTTTATTTTCCTACAAATTTAAACTTGACTGTTACAATACTCATGTGAACAGTAACAGTGTTAAAAAAATTAATGGTCATGATTTATTTTACATATTTTAAGAGTTTAAGGTTAATGATAATTTTTTAGTAATAATTCAGAGTCCTAGTTACTCATTAACCCTGCTTATTTTATCCCAAATATAATATCTTATTATATATTATAATAAAATATGATTTTAAAAATATATCATTAAATATTAAATTTTTTAAAATATTTTGTCAATATCGTGATTGACAGTTTGGTGCAGGCAACAAGATTGATATAATTTTTAAAAGTAAATATGAAATTCTTTGTATGCCTGCATTGTGGACCAGACATGTACTTTTCTTATTGAGCCTCACAATTATGTTTACAAAATAATTATTAATATTAAAAAATTATTTTAGTGTCCTTAAAGTAAAATTAGAAAATAAGAGAATAGACAGATAGATTATAAAGTTAAAGTAATAATTTAAAATTTTTGACCATAAATACAAGTAATAAATTAAATATTTTAGAATACTTAACATAATATTCCTAATAATGTTAAAAATGATATTGGAGTATAGGTTTTACAAATAAAAAAAAAGTATTTGTAATTCTAACAAAACAAAAGGGATGTCAATATCTTTTACTTTTATAATTTATTAATTTGTGTAAATTAAAATATAAAGAATATTTTATTTTAAAATTTGTTATGTTCATACATGTTGAGAATATAAATAATAACTTATTTTATTTTTAAATGTGTTGTTCCATTTAAATTGAAATTTAATGAATAACTTTTTTTTTTATTTCACAAGGTATCTTTACAATTGGAAACTACGAGATTAAAATTTTAATAGAAGGATACCGTGTCATCCACATGTTAATATACAGTAAATTGCTTTTGTCTAATTCATGTCATGCCCATATAGATTATTTTTATCTAAACTATGTCATCCCATGCAAATATACCACGTGCAATGAGCGATAACGTTTTAATTTTAAAAATAAAAATAAAAATAAAAATAAATATTAAAAAATTATTTTAGTATCTTTAAAATAAAATATACTACCTTCCCCTTTATTTTATCTTAATTATTAAAATTTATGTGAATCCCCCTTAAAATAAATAGTTAAAAGTTATAAAATATAAATATACCTTCTACTTTTAAATTTTTATTTTTATTGATCCAATTATTAGTTGATAGTCACATATATGTTAGATTAAAATATCATTCGTTATATATTCTTTTAAATTTTAATTATATTTTAAATTTATTACTCATACAACTTGATTTATTTAGTATTTTTTAAAAAATTAAACATATACTCCATCTTTTTAAAAATGTAAGGCAATTTTAATCAAATTTTATCTTTCAATAAAATAGTTACTTATTTTTAAACTGACATCATCTTTCTATATTTATTATTTAATTGGGTGTTTAATTCTAAAATAAATATAAAGTAATTTATTTATTAATTTTTTTTAAAAAGGTAATAATTATACCTTTAAATACTAAAAATATCTTATATTTTTTAACATTCAAATCCAAATAAATAGCTCCTAAAAAATATCTTATATTTTTAATGAAAAAGTGAGTGTACTAAAATAATATTTCAAACACGTATCTTTGAAAAAAAAACTTAATGAAATAAAAGATAAATTATTTAACATAATTTGTGTTTATGTTTCTTTAAATTCATTACATATATAATATTTATTATTTTTACAAAAAATCTTATATCCACGTCTAATCTTTACCATGGATAGCACCTAAATTATAGGTCCCACAATTATTTTTTTATAATTGGTAATTTCTTTTCATATCTAACGCATGTTATTATTGTTATTATTAAAAATTTTATATCCATCGTTAATTTTTACTATGGATTCTACATGATATTTCAAAATATAAAAATATTAATATTTTTTAAATATTGTCTAAATTTTTAGCTTGTATAAATGTTGGTTCCACATTCACATTTTTTAATGGTAGATCACGCATCCACTTTTTTACTGAGTCTTGCAACTATATTTATTTTTTAACAAAATCATCCATTAACTAATTTTTTAAAAATTAATTTTTAGTAATTTAAATTAATTTTAGACAATATTTGTATTTAAATAGGGGCATTACAGTCCAACATATGTGACTTAATGGTCAACTAATTGTTAGGTAGATAAAAATAAAAGGGAGGCTTATATTTTATAACTATCTGTATTAAAAAATATATTCATATAGATTTCAATAAATAAAAGAGAGGTATCAATGATTAAGATAAAATAAAAAAATGTCAAAATATTTTACTCATTTTTAATTATAAATTTTATATTAATAATTTAATTTTTATAGGTCCCACATATATCTCTTTTATTATAAGGCCAATATAATTCTTTATCTTTTTTCTTTTTACTATATTATATTAAAAAAATTAACAAATATATATAGAGAAGAATTTGGATGGGTACTGTAGATCTAACAGCTACCAACCTAAAAAGTTAATAAAAAAAAAGAGAGAAAAGAAATCAGATTACTCAGCTCACGTGGGAATAAAACAAAACTGGAAAAGTTAGATTAGGTGATGTCAGTATTCATTGAAAGATTTCAAATTCATATAAAATATAGATAAACAAGCTTACCGTAATAAATAATAGTTTATCAAAATAAAAAAGTTCGCTAAATAGGATCTCATTTCTAAATATTTAAAGTCGGTTATTTAAGTATTCATCTAAAATAATACACATGATCTGTATATTGACTTTGGTTTGATATACAATTTTTTCAAATAAAAACTTAATTCACATAATTCACTTAACTCACAAATAATATTTTTCAAACACTTAATATCAACACTCATAAACAAGAACCAACACTTAGGGTAAATCACTTGGTCACTGTTATTTATTTTAAATAGCACATTTCAATCAAAATTTCAACCAAATATAATAAAAAAATGCAATTGAGTTATAGCAATATTCATTTTTTATTTTAAATTGAGATATTTTAGTTATTTAATCAAAATAAAACCAAATAAGGTGTTATTTTACAAAAAACTAAAACACCCCAACACATATCATGTGTCATTTATCACCCGAAATGCTAACGCTAGACTTAGAAAAATAAAGCCCCTATAGGGTGAAGGGGAATGTCCTCTTTAGATCCAACAATATAATTTTTTAAAAAATTTTTAAATTAAAATATTTTAGTCATTTCATAAAAAATTATAAATGTCAAAAAGATATATTAAAGTTTGAAAAGAATTATAACATTTCACTGTATCCTTTTATCATTTGCTTATTTTAAGGAATTTCCTTGTCACTTTCCCTATCAACAAATTTCAATAATACCCCCTTTGGTCCTATTTGTATGATGCTTTTAAGAAAATAATTTTTAGTTCAATATACAAGACACCTTATAATAATTAAATTATTTTTTTAATTTTACATTTTATTGATTAAAGTGAAGGTATTTAATGTAACTATATAACGATTTAAAAATAATAATAAAAGTGAAAGTACATCTAATTTTTTATAATATTAAAAAATAAATTAAATTTTTTTAAGATATTTAAAATGGTTAAAAGTATACTACAATAAAGATAGGAGAGAGCAATATTTTATAAACTTGCTTTTTAAAAATGTCCTTCATGTAATATAACTTTAAATTTTACATACTTAATTATTACACTATAATTATTTCTTCAATTTTAAAACTTTTTTGTTGTTGATAGGAAATCAAAAATACACAATAAAACAATAGAAAGGCAAAGTTAGATGATACCAGCATTTAAGGCGAAAAGAGGAGCAATAAAAAATCTAATGAATTCATAGAGCTATACCAGGAAATAAACCACTCGCTAAAAGGGTGAAGAAGATACACAATGTCACATTTGTAAGGTTCCAGCGAAGTGCTCCTAACTTCATCCCTTAACATAGTCCTGAACTAGAGGAAGTGAATCTACCTAAGGCTATCCAAATCCCAATTCCATCCTTTGTAATATTGATGAATCCAGTGAAGCAAGCTATGAATATATATAATTGGAAATCCTTGTAAATTTTAAAATGTAGATTTTTTTTTAAGATGATGCCCTGCAAAGTGAACTTCATTCGATTTTATTCCAGCTGCTATGAGGATTGCTCTGTTCTTCTTGAACTTTTGGCATTCTATCGTCCTTGAATATATTAGAACATTAGATCTAATTTGAGCCTACATGACAATTTGATCTACAATTCGTGACTAGAAAAGAGCTCTTACCAATATTAAGAGCCGGAATTTTTGAAATTTGAAGAGTAGGTTCCAAACTATAAGTCATTTTTATAAAAGCAACTTGACATTTGAATTCTTGTATGACCTTACCAAGAGTGATTTGGATTCCTTCGTGCATAACTAGGTTTCGTTTATACAAATTAGATCAATCAAAGTGAAAATACTTTTAAAGAGATAAAACTCCCTATCCATGATCGAGGCATTCATTATAACATTCTAGACTTCAATCACCAATAATAAATTAATTATACAAGCAACTTAGTTATAAAAAGAAAATTTTCAGGTGTAGGGAGGAAATTTCAAGGCACTAAAAATTTTGAAAATTTATTATTAAAAATAAGTAAAATAGTTTAAAAGAGAGCTTGCCAAAAGAAAACACACATAAATTATAAGATTTAGTTGCAAGAAAAATAACCACGTGGTTGAAGCCAACCAAAACGTGACTTGTTGTTGCAAGAAAAATAATACAATACATGTATAAAGGGGAGTGAGTGTTGGAAAAAGAAAACCAACCAAAACATATATAAATATTTAGTAAAAACATTACAGTAAAAAAAGCTCAGACATATATACACAAGATACATTTTATATAATAATAATGATAATAATAGAAGAAGAAGAAGAAGGGTTTGAGCCCAAAGGCCAAGGCCCACTCCCATCCCACTTATTGTAAAACATATTAGCTAACACCTATAGTACGCGCGCGTGCAAACACACACATTTAGCTTTCACGGTGCACGGCGAGTTTACGAGGGAGAGAGAACACCAGCATCATAGAGCAAAGGCAGATTTTGGAATATGGATGCTAAACACATAATTCAAGGGTGATTTAAGACTTTTTAAAATAGGTAAATGTTTCAAAATTTTTATTTTATCGAGTTATCTCGTTAGTTTTTAGATTTTTTAGGGTAAAAACCTGGAATGACCTATTTAGAATTTTTGGATCTTTTTGTTGACAAAGGATTGTTCTAATAATATAGCTAGATCTATTTTGAGGTTTTGTGACATTTAACATCTAAATATGAATTTTCTATCAAATCAAAGGATTGACTCTTAGATTAAGGCTGGGGCTTATGAAAAATATGTGAGATGTATAGAAACTTTAAATAGATACTTTTGAGCTATTAAAAAAAAAGGAAGATATACTAGAGTCATAAATATTGGAAGGCGACGTTTATACAAAGGAATATAGATTTAAAGGAGAATTTTGGATTCTCTAAAATAGCTTTAAAATCTTAGAATAAATTTAGAATAATTTTAGAGGAGCTTTAGGTTAATTTTATCATCATTGAATTATAAATTAATATTTTAATATGCATGTAACTCTTGTAGACTCTAACTGATAACTCTTATTTTTTAGACTTGTGGTGTAATTACTTGTAAATTTAAGAGAACAAATAATTTTGGGTTTTTTCATAAATGTGCAAACACTATGTGATAACAATGTGTATAACTATAAATTTATTTGTTGGAAATTCACTTGTTACTTGATTATTGTCTTGTAGATTAGCTATATAATTGTTAGTTTTTTTTCTTTTTTAAGCATGCTTGTGAATGCAAATTAATAAATTTTTATTATTAAAAATTGTATATTATTTAAGTGTAGTTTATTTCTTTCAAGTGTGCTTGTAATTTAAGTTGATCAAATAAGATATACGAATTTTTAAGCATGCTTGATGGTGATGGTGATGGTGATGTTGTGTATGTGTGATATACATTAAGGATGGGTTGATGAGGAGATGTTGTTGGTGTACCTATGATTCAATGACCACGTGGTTTGCTTCCACTGCGTGTACAATGGTTGGTTTTTTTTTAATGCCTATTTCTCAATACTTACCTAGCCAAGTTGGTAAAAAGGGGATGTGGTAGTGACACCTCTTAATTGAATTCTTTAAGAAGGGGAAATGTAGTCAAGGGCCTCAACATTATACCTTTTGCTAGATATATCTCAAGCATCAAAAAAGCTTTGGTCAATTCAATGTGTAGGCTAGACAATAGTTAAGCCTATGGTTTTAATTAGCAAGACGCGGCTAAATAGAGTAACAAGGGAGGTTGCTGGTTTTGCATATTAACATGTTGCATTTAGCGGGTTATTAACTATGCTCATAATTGAATGATCCTTGTGGACTTGTTTATATATCTTGTATATTTGTGCAATTGTAATTTGTGTTTGTATGGTAAAACTTAGGGTTACTGAGACATTAGAAGTAACCCATTTTTTTAACATCGTAGGTAAGCTTGGCAAAGTAAAAAGGAAAAGCGTCTGGAAGCTTAAGATTTAGCTTGAATAAGCCTTAAATTCCATTTCAATTTCTAAAATAATCAATTGCGAGTTTAGGACTTTCATTTGAATTAATTTGTTAATAATTTATTGATGATTTATTTATTTGGAGTAAACATTTTATAATAAAACTTTTACATTTAGACTTTTACAAAGAAATGGATATTTGAGCACGACATTGACAAGCCTACATATACTTTATGGAAAAAAAATATTAACCTTAAACTTTTAATTTAGTAGCCCTTTTTAACTAGTTTAATCACTTTCTACTAAGGTTAGTTTTTAAGTATCTATTTATTAAGTGAATTTTTTATATAACTATGGTAGCTCTATGAAATATAGATTAACTCTTTTCTATCATGCTTGCCTCTTAAAAATAAGTTTGGGAATTTTTTTTAAACTTTTATACAATGATGATTGTTTTAATTGGTTTAAATATTTTTATTACAATTGTCTCTTATTAAGTTTTTACTTAGTAAAGTTAACATGTTACATCTATAACTCTCTTGAGCTATGGAATGAAACCCTATTTAGTTAAGGAAGGAGAAGAGATAGAGAGAGTACCAAATCAGATAGCCCTTGTGAAAGAGCATTCATAAAAAATGTGTTAAAGAGAGCCTAAAGCCTTATAGCCAAAACAACAAAGTAAAGAAGAGTTGAAATAATGAGTATGCAAAATATCTCCTATGGGAATAGCCTTGTGAAGTAATTTCCAAATAAAAAGAAGAGTTTTACATGGAAGATGCAATTTCCAAATACCATTCACAGGTTGATTGGAAGGTCTCAGTCTTTTATATAAAACTCAATATCCTTCTTTCACTGTATAAGATCCTTTTCCCTAAATAAGCTTATCAAGAGACTTATAAAAAGATATTGGAGAATTAAAGATTTCCTTTGCTGCTTCTTTACTCTATAAACTCTTAACTAGATTAACATTCTAATTGACAGGACATTAGGGTTGAGAGTTTGAGATCATCAAATCAAAAACTCTTGAAATTTGTGAATTGAGTCTAAATGAGCCTTGTATATGTAACATCCTGATTTTTATATAATAAAGAAATTGTGGAATTTAGGTTTTGGGGAAAAAAATGATAATAATAGAATTTATATTATTTGAGGTTATTTAGAAATAATATTATGGTTAGGTATTTAAATATGAATTTAAAAATTTAAATTTAAAATCACATAAGCAATATTTAGTTAAGATATAATACATAAATAATTTTTTTATGTGTGTGTTAAAAAAAAGAGAAGGTAGAAGGAACAAAAAAAAGGGGGGAGGAAGGTTGTTGTTTCTAAGTCCCACATTGGTTAGATGAGGGAAGAGAAGAGGTGCCTTCATGTATAAAAAGGAGGGGGTGTATGCATTAGGAAGCATGAGAGGCTAAGATGCAATTTAGAGGAAATTGCAACTTATGGCCCAAAGATTTGAATAATTAAATTCAGACCTATAGTTTTTTTTAAATATAATTTTGGGACTCACAATCCCATTTTTATATTATTTTTCTCTCTTTCTCTCATGTTGCTCGGCGTTTTCTCGCAAGGAGGGATTATTTTCTTTTTCTTTAGGTATGTTCTAACTTTCCTGTTTAGATTAGCATTTAAAAATTTACTTAATTACATAATTAATTTTATAGTTATTTTCTAAATAATATTAGCTTTCTAGTGATATGATTATTTTGTAGGATAGAGTAAATATTTGATTAGAATTTTTCTATAGGATAGTTAATCCGATGATATGATGTATTAAAAATATAGGTTAAAACTCTTAGAGATATAATAAATATTATAGAATATTTTTTTGAGGTTGAAACTCATGTTTAAAAATTTTTGAGTTAAAATCTAAATCTATATGGTCGAATTTATGTGGAATCTAGATGTAGGGATGAACCTCTAATTATTAAATATTTATTTAAGTATGAATAGGTATTTTTGAGGTTATAGAAAGGTGATTTGAGGCTTCAGGATAATTCTAAAATTTTTAATTTATTTTTGGGTGAATTTTTAGAATATAGAAGGATGAAATTGTGATACTAGAAGTAATTTGAGGCTTAAAAATAGTTTATTAGGGTACGAGAATTTTAGAAAAGAATTTGAAAGTTAAATGAGGTATAAATCTTAAATTAGTGTTAATATGGATTATAGATCTAAGACTTTCTAACTCTTTAAATTAGAGTTATGTATTTTAATATAAAATTAATACATAGTATTATGAAATAACTATGTAGATTGTGTTGACAAAGATAGTGGTGAAAGAGGAGTTGTGAAGGGAAACTTGTTATTCAAGACACAAGGTAACCATTATTAATGTGTTGTGATGGGTGTGTTTGTGAATGGTTATGTGTTGTTTTATTGTTTGGAAAAAATTATGAATTAATGAAAATAAATACTGTATATATATACTTGTTTGAAATTATTGCTAAGTGGGTCAAAAATTTATTTTTGTTTATCATGATGAGATATTATTGTTCGGATATGTTCCTGTTTGGATATTTGAATGATGCATGACTTGTCAGGGTATTTTAATATATGGTGTTAATGGAATTTCTGTTCGGTTAATTATTACCACGTGGTAAGCCCTCATTGGACCCAATGAGTGGCATGTCGCTTGGTCCAACTCACCTTTGGCCAGGTGATTTGGCGCCCGAGCATGGCGAAAGGAGGATATAAGGTGCAGTCATGCAAATTAAATACTTGTTCGGTTTGTTTGAAAATATTGTTCGGTTAAATGTTTTGTGTGCTCACTTAGCAATCGCATGATTAGTTACATCCGCATGCATCATTACATATTAATTTTTGGTTACTGGGACTTTTAAGTCTCATTCCCCGTGGTTAATATTTTTACAGGAGTGAGTCCGGCTGAGAAAGCACCAGAGGTGTAACTATGGTGAATAAGACACCATCTTTTACGTTGCCTCTTATTTTGGATTATACAATGTATTTTGTGCCAACTTAGGACATATCTTCTTTGTGAAGCATGTAAACTTTAATCATTTTTATTAAAAGGATTTATATGACCAAGAGGATTATGTTTGTCCCTCTTGATTTATGATCTGATTTGAATATCATGCCATGAAGATTATGTTTGTCCCTCATGGTTCTAATTATTTTTTTTAGATATTTTAAGACCTGTGGTATATTGTCTTGGATGTATCATGGTAGAAATTTTTCTACCATGATAAGGTATGATAAGGGTTCAATAAAAAAAATAATTTGTTGAATTAATAATTTACGAAAAATCGGTTTATATTTTTGAGGGTGTTACAGTATAAGCCACCACCAAAAACCATGAGAATGAGGAATAGAAGTAACATCACCTACCTGCCATTTTAGATGTCATTTGATGAGATTTGAAGCTTTAAAGGTGCCTTTCCAGAACTATGAAACATTATAAGGCAATTTGAGTGAACACTCATTAGGGTTAACAAAGCATTTCAACTTCAACGTATTGCCTATAAGAAAGTTTAGTTCAGAACACATGGTACGCCTGATGTAAAATCTTCTAAATAGCAAGTAAGGTTATCCTTACTAATTTCATATTGACTTAAAAATTAAAGATATCAAGGGATTAATAAAAAAAATTATCAAGTTTGTAAAAATGTATGAGTAGGATCCTAAGTTGTTACAAATCAACACACTCCAATATAGATATATTTATCATAAATCAAAGTAAACATTTTTACGAAAGGATGAGAATCTTATTTGCATTGTAACATTTGCAAAAAGCTGAAAAAATCAATTTTTACCAAAAGAGCATGATGTGTTATAGCATGTTACTCTATGTGCCTTGGCTGCGGCATAAGCGTCATGCACCGTGGTATATTGCATGAATTTGATAGTATCAGAGCTATCAAACGATAGCTCCTTTGGTGAACTTCTGACACACCCTATTTCTTCATTCGATATTCGATTGAAGTGATGTAATGCTTTAATAGCAAGTTGAAATATCCTTATAAACTAAACACCATTAACAATTAAATCTATAGTAATCAAGAGATTAACTCCTAAGGAGATTACTAAGTTAAAGTTTCAAAATAAAGGAATCCTAAATTTTCACAATCCAAATCAAGTTAAAACTATTTATTAACTTTATAGTCAGAGTAAAAATAAGTTATAAAAGCATGAAATACCTCAGAGGAGTGAAAGAATTGAAAATAGTTGAAAATCTCAATGTGCTAAAAATGGAACAATGCACTGTGGGTTGTTGTCCTCTGTACGACGTGTTAGGACTCAGTTGCCATGTACCGTGACATATTGCACTAATATGATAACAGTTTCCGCTGTCTTTTGATAATAGAATCGGGCAACTTTTGACTTGCCCCAGATTTCCGTTCGATGTCCGAATGACATGATTTACGTGTCTGCAGATTTCACTTCTAAAACAAGTTACACCAGAAAGTTGGACATGCAAACACATTTTTACTACTTTTACAACTTCCACAATAAAAAAGATTGTTAAAACTTAAAACAAGTGCTAAAAACCACTTCTAACAGCTAAGTCATATTTATTGAACTTATGAGTATTAGTATAACACCACATGCACTTAAGATACCAGTATAGCACAAAATCACTCATCAACTTATTTAATACCAAAAACATAAGGGGAGGGTAATTCATTGCATTGCATTTAAAATAATTCATATAATGCTTGAAATAACTTTTCTATACTCGTATTAGTATTTTGGCCCTATCAATATAAATAACTCAATATATACAACCTCTTGAGGCCCAAAATACAATCCAGGCATTATAAACAATTTTATAGTACAAGTGTACTCAAAATGCATCCTAGAATTGACAATGTAAATCTATTACACAAAAAAATAGCTAAATATAAAGGCATACAATAAGAAATCACTAATTCATAAGCCTTTCGAGAATTATCCATCTTTGTATTGGAGTTAGAGCCTGTAAAATATTAAATGAAAGGGGTAAGTCTAGTCACTCAGTAACTAAGATAAATCTATCATATGTAATTATATATCAATTGAAAACAATATAAAAGTATAATAAGCGGACTTTTCTTAAAAAATGCCTTAATATGTAGTTTTACAGGAATCACAACACATTTTGTCTTAATCAATTCACTTCCGTGAAGTCATATGGTACATAGCCACAAGACATTCAAATGAGTCACCATGACTCGATATCAATACAACTTGCCATATCTTGATCATGTGACACGTCATATAATCACATAGGCAATGATCAACCATTCTTATTTCCTTTGATTGAAATTGTGGACTATAACACCAAACAAAGCTTCGTTCATGTAACTGCATTACCTAAGCTCACTAATTATGAGATGTGACCTGGTTAAAAATCACCTAACTCACTCTCAGACCATAATTTCCCCTGTTCTTAAATCTCTGGGCCATTATACACCTGAGGCTAACCTCCTCATACTAAACTAGTGAAAATAACTAGGTTTAATCCCCTTACATCAGAGGGCAACCGAAATATCATATGAATTTTCTCTACTTTCATCCATAAGCAAACTCCCTCCCATTGATCATGCCATGTAAGATGCTTAATCATTTTTCACATTCTCATTTATTCATTATCAAAATCAACACGTTAGGCTTATGATCGTGCGCTACTCGAGTGAGCATCAATACTTATTTTTACATCTATCACATAAATTGACTACTTTCAAACTCAACACATTTATCTTTATCAAAATCATCATCAACTATTCAACTTCACACCACATTGCATTTTGTATTCATTTTAAAGTCTTTTTTGCAACTTTACAATTCATCTTAAAGCAATTATGTAAATACAAAGTTTCATAGCAGGTTACACATATTCACAAGTCACAATTCACATGCTAACCACACATTTCACATTGCATTGCAATTAATATATAACTACTTAAAGTAAGATTTTCTTGGTTATCTCAAATTTTTGAGAGGTCAAAAGTTTGCCTTTCAATATTCTAGCTTCCAAACTTGATCTCCTAAGCCTCAATGGTATCCAAGAGCTCAATCTATAACTAACTAGTTTTAAATTCATCAACATTGTCAAGAGCACCCTATCAACTTTCACACTTCTGTTTATACTAAATCATTCAATGCCCATATTGTTCACGTTTGGATCTAGCCATTAAATTTATTATCTATCTTTAACTCCCAATATCATCAATGAGCTATTAAACCTCCTATTAATGGCATTACAACTCTTGCAGCAACCCTTATTAATATCATTTTTCAAATATTTATGATCTTACCAATCAAAGATATAAAACTTATTATTTCTAGATTTAAATATCTAAACAACTCCCATTATCTCTATCTGAGTCAATGGTTCAGACCTATAACCTATTTAGACTGAAAACCATCATTCCTATTCAAATCCTAACTCAATATTTGAGAAAATGGAAAGGAATGGAGAAAAGGGGTTGAGAAGCCTTACCTTAGGTGATTAGGAGCCTCAAACCTTCTCCAATCCTCCCTAAAATAGTGCCCTAGCATAGCAAAGACAAGCTCCCCCATTTTCCCTTTCTTTTCCTTTTTTTTTCACATTAATTCATGACTTATTTCTATAGAACTTGTACTGTGAGCCACGGCACCTCTCCTCACGCGCCACGTCATGTGGCACAGAGAAAATAGCCTCCTATCTCTTAGCCCGAAAATAGCCACAGCCCATCATGCATGCAACGTGGCATATGGCACAAAGGCCTTTCTACTTATTTTTCTCCACTTTTTTATGTCACAAAAACATGAGGGGGATCTAAATTCTCATAAATCAACATAATATTTATGATATTCATTCATTTACATGTTCCTTTACTTGTACTAGTATGTTAGCCCTATTTAACTTTATAACTATATTGCATGCAACACAAAACACAAAATACGCATTCAAATCATTTTACAAATAGTGTAAGTAGCAAAAAATGAATTCCTAGTTGGCTAATTATCAACAAAATATACATAATTAATATACTATGAGGCTTTCTATTAGGATTTACATAAGATCCTACGCCTTTAGATTTTTTTTCGATCCTGATCCAGTGAGCTAGTCCCTTGTAATATTAAAGAATGAGGGGTGAATACAACCATTCAGTAACTAAAGTCAATCTAGCCTGTACAATTGCATATCAATCAATTATAAATGCAAATTGTAATAATAAACCATTAAATCACTATTAATAACCATTAAACACCTCAACCATGTCATTTATGGTTATTTTCTGGTATTTATGTGACTTGCTAACCAAAAACTTGTGCAACCATAAATGCTAAATTTAACTAACTTGAACGACTCTTACTAACTCTATTTAAGTTAGTAAGTTTAAAATTATAGCCATTATGGATTGAAAATCATCAATCCAACTCAAACTCAAACTCTAATATAGAGAAAATAAAAGGATGGAAATGAAGGGCATAATGGACTTACATTTAATGTTAGAAAGCTCTAAAATATCCCTAAGGATCCTTAAACTCGAACTCTAGTAGAGCTTAGTGAATGCTCCTTGTTTTCTCCTTCCTTTTCTTTTAATTTTGCAAATTGATGCAGACTTATTTCTACAAATTTTTGACCGTGCGTTGCAGTGCATGCACCTTATATGGCGAAACGTGGCAAAGAGAGGTTCTTCATTTTATGTGCACTGCATTGGACGTGCTACATGTTGTGACATATGACATATAAGCTCTTTTTTTTTCGTTCATATTTCCTCCCGTTTTGATGTGTGGGTGACCCAATTTCGAGTTGAAACCACAATCAAAATCACTCATAAGAACTATTTGACCATACACCTCATTAATTAACTCAATTACTCTATTTTATTTTACTTAATTTGATTTAAATTTTTGAGATATTACACCCAGACTTAATTGGATAATAAGGCAAGGTTCATAGTCATGGTATTCCAAATACCCAAAACTCTAGACCTGATACGGTGGAAGAGAGTTTCCTTTTTAAGTGAGATGAATATTTTTTTTACGATCACGGAGTTCCCAAAAGAAGTCAAAAAGCCTACCATTAATGAGATGACAAGTTTTTTTAGGAAGTAGTGAACAAGGAAGGATGTGAATATTAGAAGAGGACAAAACCGACTTGACTTAAGTAAGTTGAGAAGTTTGAGAAAGTGACTTGGTTTTTCAGGAGGAGATTTTGCTATTCATAGAATCCATAATATTTGGGAACTTGAATTGACGCAGGTAAATTCAAAGGATATTATTTGAAACATATTATTAATAAAATTTGATTTTTTATTATATTTTAAAACAACGAAATACTTTTAAGATGATCGTTTAATTTGACAGAGAGAGCCGGAGAGGGTATAACCAAGATCTAGTTTATCCAGCGCTGAAAATGCTTTCCCAGTTAAAATCAAGCAGCTGTGTTTGCCAAGACATAACATGCAAAAACGAACCTTGGGAATAACTCCATAAAATCTCGATGGGATGAAACACGCAAAAAGGTGATCCGTGAACAAAATCAGCTCTCGTATACTTTTGGAGAATGCAAGAATTAATGATCACATCCCATGTAATCTCCCCGTTAAACGTAGGAAAATTTCAACAAATTCACGTGATTTAAAAAAAATAGTTCACTACAATAATTACGTTTGAAATTAAAATGTTTGTAAATATTATTATAATTAATAATTTACTATTTTTTTCTCTAATTAAATAATACTATTTATTTAAGAGGGATAATTTGAAAAAAATATAATTAATGCTTCTTAAAGTTTATTTTTTTATAACAAACAATGAAATATATGATCGTTTTTTTTTAATTTAAAAGCGAAGTAGCAATTTATGACAGTTGAGAAAGAAAGACACTTAAACCAATGATCATTTATAGCAATCATGGAATGGAGTTCAACACTGGAATTTCACGGCACGACATAAGAAGAAAGGTAATCGAATGTGATGACTTTTCCGGGCACTTTTTCCCCCCCAGTTTGCTCGATGAGTTCACGATGGACTGGGCTTATCTTCGGCCCCTTACACCCTCTAAGACTAGGACTCATCACACCCTGCAGCGTGATTAATATTCATATAATTAGGATACAATCATATAGATTTATAAGAAGCTAAACTACCGAAATCATAATCAATTTGTACAATTTATTTTGCAGATATTTTGCTATGCTCATCAAAAGTAGTATCTATCCTTGGTATATTCCAACAACAAAAATTATTAAAAATGATTTTTTAAAAAAATTAACAATTATATGTCAACTTATCAGTATCATTGGCCAGAAATTTATTTTTTTTATTCACTTCAGGGGAATTTGAATTCTCAACCTTAATTGATACTCCATTTTATATTTATTATTTGATGATTTAGTTTTTTTTAATTGGTGCCAAAAAATACTAATCTTATCTTCAGTATCAATTAATATATATAATATAAAATATAAATTTATAATAAATTTTAATGCTTATAAATTATAAATAATGTCATTTATTTATCATCAGAGAGAGTCAGAGAGATATATAACATCTTTTATGATAAAAAATACATTTTCTGGTTACAAGAAATGAAGATAAATCTTATTTATTTTTTGTTGTTGTTGTTTTCTGGGCTCAAGATAATCTTATTTAGTTATTAACATTTACCATCTCACAACTCCTAATCCTAATCCCGCACTCGTCATAGTAGAGGACAACCGCTCATAATAAAGAAAGCTATATATATATATATATATACACACGCATATTGGCTCATCCCTGATTGAAAAGTGCCATGCACTTGATCCGTTTGTAGTCATTGATGAGCATTCATACGGAAGCGACAAAACCTTGCTCTTCCCGCCCCCCTCCCTATTCATCTTCCTCGTTGTTCCGATTCAATTGGCAGAAAAAGGTAGGGCCTTGCAATGTCAATTTTATGCGATTTCCTCTCTCACTTTATGATTCTTAGCTTATGCGGTTTCTTTTCGTTGGCATGTTTAACTGCTGAGAATGCTAGAAGACTGGAAACTGCAATTAGATTGCAGGTGAATTCGGTGTCTAATTATTAAAACATTGTCCTCATTTTCTCATAATCGATGGAGTAATTCCAATCACTGAATGAGAGGGGAAGGAGATCGAGGGGTAGAGAGAAAATATATAGATATTTCTTCTATACGTGTCATTGGTCTGTGATTCGTTTCGTTTTGAATTTATGGTTATTACTGTCAGTACTCAGTAGTGATTGTCCAGTCAGGGGTGTATGCTGGCTACCATTATCAGGGCCAACTCTAAGAATTTCCTTCCCATCATAAAAGCATGTGGTGATCAGATATCATCTCTGACATGGATGATTTCTTATTGGAACATAAAGGACATTCCACAGAACGCAAAGCATTAAAACATGCTTTAGTGGATATTTGTGTTCCTGAATGAGAATATGTTTAGATTATTTACATTATCCATCTTCTATCGCCTTTCAGGGGTCAGAAAAATTGATTTCGTGATCTACGTTTGACAACATTTTCCTTTATCTGGGGCTGTGACGTTTATTGCTACTCATATTCAAGAAAAATTCTGCACTATACCTACATTCTGATTTTGCTTTACCGGTTTACCCCTCGTGTGCTTTGACTTTTTCGTAGCTGTTGAGCTTTTTACCCTGATGTGTCAACACACTTAAAAATTCAGCTCTTATAGTTGCATCAGTATCCTGAATTAGTGATTGCTTTTTGAGTTCTTCATGGATTAGTCAAGTTTACTATATTTAGATTTATTGGCAGGAGACTCTGAAGTTCCATATCCTCCACTTCTCTTCCCCCCTAATCGAGAATATCATAAACCCTGATCTGTGCACGGGCAATTTTTCTTTTGTTCTTTTGCTGGTTTCTTTCTTTCTTTCTTTTTTTGGACAGTGGAGATCCGAATAATTGGTATGCTGGCTGTTGCTAGCTTTTGTTCTATAAATGTCTCATCTCATCACAGAATTGTTATTCTGAATTTCATTTGCTTCTTCAAGCAGAAGGCAAACTCACTTTTCGACTTGTAATCTAATTTAAGTTTTCTGCTTTGCAGAAGTGAGTTACAAGTTTGTTAACTTCGAATTATTTTTCTTTTCAACTCTTCGCTGGTTAAGATTGAAGATCTGGTTGTCAGGATAAGTGAAACATAAAGAAAATTTCTTATTCATATATGTCTTCGCTCCCCATTATTTGCTATTCATCAGTTGTTTATCTTTTAATAATGCTGACTCCAGTAAGATTGATTGGGCTGAAAATTTTCAAGGATAATCTTTAAACTAAAATGGCATCGGATCCATGGGTTAGACAATATAACGAAGCATCAAAACTAGCAGAAGAAGTCAGGGGAATGATTTCTGCTAAGAGTGGTCTGCCCCCTTCTGGGCCTGAAACGCAGCGTCATCTATCAGCAGCCCGGAGAAAAGTAACCATACTGAGGACTAAAGTCGAAATTCTGCAGTCACTTCTCACAACGCTTCCTGGCAAGCAACCAATGTAAGTATTCTTTTGAAGTTGACTTTTTCCTTAAGGATGTATAATCAGGCTATGACTGTGAAATGTACCAATGAATGACAGATGCATCCGCTGATAGCCTTCCCTGACATTTGACTGACCTCAAATGACAAGAAGTAGAAAACTAAATTGCATCTCTGTTCTTTATCATTTATAATTAACATGTTTTCTAGTTGCATTTCGATATATCAAGAGAATACGGTAAATAGATATCCATGTATGTCTTTTCTGAGGCCTCTATATGTGCAGAAGATATATTCTGTGTAGCAATTACCTTGTTATTTATGGGAAAATATCAATTGTTATCCATGGCATTTAAAATTGATAATTACTGCAATTTATATTTTGACAAATAACGGATTTGGTCTAGCTTAGGATTCATATCAACTACAATTTAAGATTAGAATGCATGGCTTGAACATTAAATTTTTCAAGTTCTTCGTGAATAACAGAACAGGAAAAGAAACCAATCGACGCCAAGACTTACTTGCTAATATAAGCTCCAAAGCAAATGAGATGGCTGCTACCCTTAACATGTCTGGTCTTGCTAATAGAGATAGTTTGCTAGGCCCTGATAAAAAATCTGAAGAAGTCATGAAGAAAGCAGCTAGCATGAACAACCAAGGCGTTGTTGGTTTTCAACGACAAATTATTAAAGGTATGTTATGACAAAACTTAATATTCACGTAGGGTTCCTGGCTGTTGGAAGATTTTTATTTTATTTTTCTCAAGGCAGAACAAGATGAAGATCTTGAAAAATTGGAAGAGACAGTTACAAGCACCAAACACATTGCATTGGCAGTTAACGAGGAACTTAGCCTACATACTAGGCTTCTAGTAAGCGGAGTTGTAATTCGTCTCCATACTTTATCTTCTTCCATGACTTCTCCTCATGATTTTCTCACCTTGGAAAATTTTCAGGATAATTTGAATGAGCATGTGGATACAACCAATTCCCGCCTACAGGTTTGGCCCTTGGTCCTTCACAATTCATGTATGCTATTTGTTAGTATAAGCATATTGTTGACTGTTTGATGTTGAAAAATGGTGCTAGACTACTTGCTTTCAGATATGTTGATATTGGAAATTTTTGGATTTGACAGGCAGGACTGGATCATTTATAGAAAGTATAAACGGCATTTTGTTAGGATAAACTATATTGAGATGATGTACGGAATATAACTCTAAGAAGTAAAACGAATTTTCAATTGCTGGGAAATGACCATTCCACGTGTCATTTTTTACCCTTGTATAAAAACCTTATTGATGATATGTTCTTGAAGGATTCACATTCATCATCTCAGTATCATCTTTCTTCAATTTGTGGACTTGCTTTGTCTTAGTAGAATGAAGATAACAAGCTAATTCATAGGAATAATTATCAATATGTAACATTTGATAAAACGTAGAGCTAGTCCTGATGTCTAGAATAGATTTTATTCTTCATCCAAATGGAACTAGTACACTTAATTACAGGTTGCAAGAGACTGGTATTTAGAAGTCACAGGACAAGGTCACTCTAGAAATGAAAAGAAAGAAGCAACTCAAGACACAGTCCATTGAGAACAGGAGTAGATTTGTTACCTTGATTTTTTTCCTTGTTGCTTGAGTAATGTTTGCATTACTTACTCTTCGGCTCCTTCATATACGCTGCTATTGCGCAGATGCTGGACAAAAGATGCAAGGTCACTTGCATTTTCAATAGTTAATCGTATGACTGTTGAAACATCCTTCCTATGAGACCTGTTACTTTGGATCTCTCTGTTTTCAAACAGCAGTGATCTTCTATGACTTCAAAGTGGTTTGAAAAAAAAAATTACATATCTGCTGCTAGTTGAGAAGTTAATATCTTAGATGAACTTTTTTGCTTAAGATCTCAGGAAACAACGATCTCGTTCTTTAAATGAATTTCAACGGTAGAAATTTTACTTTGTTTGAAAGATACAATCTGCTGTTGTGATCATAACCCTCGACAAGCTTGAATGTGAGAAATGTCGAGGATGTGTGTATTGAACTTTTGAATAATATGCGTAATCAGTTGCGATAACTTTCATGCTGGACTTGATGTTTCTCTTGAAGCAGATGGTACAAAGGAGGTTGGCCGTGTTGAACAAGGGCACTAAAGGCGGTTGCTCCTGCTTGATCTTGTTAGTCCTTGTTATCGCTATTCTGATAATTTTTGCATGGGCACTGGTTAAATATTTGTAGCACACGCGAACTTCCAATCACTTTTATCCCCCTCCAAATCAGCAATGCAGCATTATGTGCATGTGTCAACTTTTGATTGCTATGAAGTTTTGAGAGTTACCGTACCAGCAAGGGGAAAAGCTCATATTTTCATGCATGTTTATTTAAGTTATTGTTTCCCAATCAAATTAGAATAGATGGATCTTTTTGCGTGTTTACTAATGCTGTCCTGACTTTTATTATAAACTTTTCCTGCTTATTTTTAAATTTTTTTCTTGCCAATAATCTATCGTAGGGGAGGTGCTGTGAAAAATTTTGACCATCCATCTTAATAGACAAAGAATTAAATGAATGTACGATTTTTATTGAATATTTATATTTAAATTAAATATTGTATTACTGATCAATGATCAATTGGGAAAAAATGCTTGTTCCTTTCGTATTTTATTTTATTCTTTTAGTAATTGGGCATCGCTTAATTGTTAGACTCTTCAGTGTTTCAGCTTTAGACTTCCATTCCCCCCCCCCCCCTATTTTCCCACTCTCCCAATTAAAAGACCGTTATTATTTTTTTGGGAAAAATCACATATAAGAACCTTCGTAACCAATATGGACCAGGAAATTATGAAATTATATTTTAGGACAAGTTCTTTTTTGTAGTTTAAATATTTGACTAAAATGTTTATGTTTGGTGACCAAGTTTGTGAGTCTTAAGAGTAAATTTTTTTTTTCAACTCAAATAGAATAATTTCATAACCCCTTCAACTATATTTCTAATTCAATTAATATGATTTCTGCATTAACAAATTTTAAATTGGCTAACTATAAGTTTGGAAGTAAAAATATTTTTTATTCAAATAAAGTAAGTGATTTCAAAGTTCCTTTCAACTAAATTTCTAACTGAATTAAAATAATTTTATTCAAGTAATAGTAAATGTGAAGTTGGTTAATTGCAAGATTGGGACTAATTTTGCATGTTTTAAAGGAAAAATATTTTTCAGCTCAAATAAAATGATTTTATAATCTCTTCAACTAAATTTTTAAATTAAGTAAAGTGATTTTAATACTAACAAATTTGAAGTTTATCATTTACAAATTTAGAAGTGAAAGCTTAAATAAAGCAATTTCATAATCTTCAATTAAAATAAATTATTAGTTTCCTTATTTAAGATTTATATGTAACTCTCCATTGAAACTGCAAGGTATTTCTAACAATCCTTTTTAACTAAAACATAGTTGATATCATTAAAAATTGCATGCTCTTTTTAATATCTGCCTTTATTTAACCGTGTAATTTAATCATGATCACAAATTGATATTAAAATCTTATTAATTTCAACTACTCATTAAAACTCATTATTTACTCGTATAAAATACTGAAATATCTCGAGGAAAGAGGGTGGCCAAAACGTGCCCACGAGGTGGGATAAATAGATGGAAGCAACATCACTCGGGTGATTAATGTACTCTCTTGCAGCAAGGTTCCTCAAAATCGTCAGAAGGAAGAGTTTTTGAAAGGTGGGGACAAAAAGGAAGACAAGGAGACATGCGGGAGTTGAATCTAACGAACTAATTGCTTCTACTCATGAAATAGATTTCATGCATCGCAAGAAACAGAGGTGCCTTGATTTTTTCACCAGGCTGCATTCTCAATTTTTTTCTCAGAAATAGATGTCCAAAGTTTGGGTAAATCAAGATGTCCACAAATGAATGTACGGCAAGGAGAAGCTCATTTAAGTTCTGGTAAATCCTTGGCGCTCTACTTCCACTTACAAAGTCCCTCCCGTCGGGATTCCTGGACTCTCCTCTCGCCCTAACTTCGGAACTTAGACGCAGCCGGGCCGCCATTGTTTCTGTGTAAGCTCCCCTTACTAACCTGATAATTTGCGCTTAAACATCTCAGGCGGTCTGTGTCTGGACTATCACACTTGATAGTTTTGTGTACTTCCGATGTCTGTTAAATAGGAATTTATATATATATATATCTTTTACGCATCTGAACACTCCGCTGATGAGGTTTTAGATTATCGCTTCTTATGAAGTTATTAATATGTATAAAATTTTTCTTGTCCAATTTGTAATGATGATGTATTGTTAAATATTGTTGTCTTTGATAAATTCTGTTGCGTGTCACTTTGTTTTCTCCTTCTACTTGTTCCGTGGAAGCGTTGCATTTGTCGCGGGCTATTATTAACTGTTGCAGTGCCATGCCATTGTTCAACGCCTTAAGATGTAGGGACGGGGAGTGAAGTGGGTACCCAAGGCTATCTCTTGTGCGCATCACAATGGCTGGTGAATCAAAGTGATTATATGGCCGAACGTTTTGTTTCTTTTGAAATGGGGAGGTTTCGCTTCTAGAGCGTGGAGAAGCAGTTGGGTAGGGATGAGGGCATGAGGCTATTTGCATTTGGTTGCTTTTGTTGCAAGAGATTTCGTATACTTCAATTAGATGTTTAGTGCCGCGCATTCGGCGTTAAAGTTATTCCCTCCCATGCTTTAGTTTCAGACAAAAAATACGTAAAATTTCTTGTATATTTCTTCCTGAAGTCATTTCTGATCGTTTGTGTCTTTTCTCTTTTATCCTAAACTGCTTCTTTACGTGCCCTTGAAAAATGTAGATGTGCAAAACCATCAAGTGTTATTGCTTCTAAGGAGTTTTGGTGACATACTATTTGGAGAGCTTTATCATATTTAAGACTCCCTATCATTCTGAAATATGATTAGAGAGCTCTAACATGCTGATGTGATTATATCTTCTGATTTTAGCTTTCTTATCTTTTGAGTGGATGTCTTGTACATCTGCTGGAGAGCTAAATCTTGCAATGAGCTGTAGACTGAGTGGTCACAGTGCAAAAGGATAGTATATTGAAATTCTTAATAGACAAAATTGAATCTTCGAGAACAAATTGTGCTGTCTTTTTGTTGTTTTATGGAAAAGAAACAAGAAATGAGTTGAAGTAAAGAAGCCATTGTGTTAAAAGATTTTCTCAATCTTCCCTTGATGATCTCTTTTATGATATTCATTGGAAGCTAGAAATTCCCATGACTCAAACCTGGAGATGAATGGTTATCTAGCTTCCCCTTCCCCTTATTGTGATATTCATTTGTGGACATATAAATTTACCATCGCTTTGGAAATCTATTTCTGAGAAAAAATTGAGAATGCAACCTGTGAAAAGAATCAAGGCACCTCTGTTTCTCATGATGTATGAAAGGTCAGAATCATGTATTTCGTATATCTTATTTTATGCCCAAATGTTTAAGAATAGGCTTCTAATTATTTGAGAAATTAGAATATCAACATTCAAATGCCATTTTTATTAAATATGTTGTTTTTCTTAACAGGAGTGTTTATCTTCTTGTCAAGGCATAATCTCCCAATTTTCTACTTCTTTCTTAATCTTCAGCTGTACACCACTCTTAAGTTTGAAATTTTTTTCTCTAGACAATATGGACACGGGATAAGCACAGAATGTGGATGCAGGATTGACTGTCCCTGCTGCTTGTGGAAGCGCCAAGAACCAGGGGAACGTTCTGTGGATGCAGGATTGACTGTCCCTGCTGCTTGTGGAAGCGCCAAGAACCAGGGGAACGTTGCCCACAGAAGCTAGTCTACAAAATATGATCTATCTTCCAAGTATTCCAAATGTGTTAGCAACAGATGTTCAAAAATAGAAATTCCGGGAAGCTCCGTTCCAACATGTAATGCATTATGCTTTATCTCAAGTTCGGCTCTCAATCACCTTCTTTCTCATAGCACATGTATGTACCCATATTTAAAGCTTGGACAAGGTCCTCAAAATTCACTCTCCTGTTTTTCTGCTCTTTTAGACTATTGCTTGTCCAAAAAATCTCTAAAATTCAACAAAATTATCCATGCCCAGTTGATAAAATTGGGTTTTAATGTCTACACCTATTTGGGTAATCGCTGTCTCGATCTGTACTCCAAGTTTGGTATGGTGAGTGATGTCTTGAAAGGATTTGATGATATTAGATATAAGAATTCTACGTCCTGGAATATCTGTTTAAAAGGGTTGCTCAGAAGTGGTCATCTCGAGAAGGCCAGCCATTTGTTTGATGAAATGCCTGTGAGAGATGTAGTCAGTTGGAACACGATGATTTCAGGTTATGCATCTCATGGGTTTGGTAATCAAGCTTTTCAAATTTTCCTTGAGATGCAAAATATTGGCACGAGGCCAAGTGCATTCACTTACACCATTATGATGTCACTCTTGTCAAGTCCTTATCAAGGTAAGCAAATTCATGGCAGGTTGATCAGAAGTGGGGCAGATTTCTCAAATTTGGTACTTGGGAATTCTTTAGTAAATATGTATGGGAATTTCGGTCTTGTTGATTATGCTTTTGGTGTGATTCTGACCATGAACCAGTTGGATATTATATCTTGGAATTCTTTGATCGGGGCCTGCCATAGTGCCGGACATCAAGAATTGGCATTAGAGCAGTTCCATCACATGAGAAGCGCAGAGTTGTTACCTGACCAGTTTACATCTTCAATATTGATCAGTGTGTGCTCTAACCTGCAAGATTTGGAAAAGGGTAAGCAAATTTTTGCCTTTTGTTTCAAGATGGGATTCATTTATAATAGCATTGTATCAAGTGCAGCTATTGACCTCTTTTCCAAATGCAACAGATTGGAGGATTCTGTACAGCTTTTTAGAGAACAAGGTCATTGGGACTCAGCTCTGTGCAGTTCCATGATTTCAAGCTATGCTAGATATGGTTTAGGAGATGAGGCTTTAGGACTTTTTGTTCTGACCTTGAGGAACAATGTTAGGCCAACTGAATACATGGTTAGCTGTCTTCTGAGTTGTTTTTCCAGTATGTTAAAAGTAGAACTGGGTTATCAAATCCATTCTTTGGTTCTTAAATCGGGTTTTGAGTCAGATTCAGTGGTTGCCAATGCACTCGTTGAAATGTATGCAAAATTTGGCTTTATTTTTGATGCCCTGAATATCTTCAATGAAATAAGAAGAAGAGATTTGATATCTTGGAACACCATATTGATGGGTCTAACTTTCAATGGTGAGGTGTCTGTGGCTATGGACCTATTCAATGAATTAATTAGTGAAGGTACATCACCAGACCGAATAACTCTTGCTGCAGTCTTACTAGCATGCAACTATGGGAGTTTGGTTGATGAAGGAATTGAAATATTGTCGTCTATGGAGAAGGAATTTGGGGTTAAACCAGGGGAACAGCATTATGCTTTTGCTGTGGAGTTGTTGAGTCGTGCTGGTAGGCTGAAAGAAGCTATTGACATTATTGAAACAATGCCATACAGAACTGCTCTTATTTGGAAGTCAATTCTCTCTACATGCGCACTTCATGAAGACTTGGGATTTATTGAAAGGATGGCAAAGAAAATAATGGAGATGGAACCACAATCCTCTTTACCTTACTTGGTGTTGGCTCAAGCATATCAAATGAGGGGCAGGTGGGAGAGCATGGTTCGAGTTAGAAAGGCGGTGGAACATAAAGGTGCTAAGGAGTTCACAGGATGTAGTTGGATAGGGATAAAAAATCATACATACTCTTTTGAGGCCAATAAATTACGTCAGCATGGAGGGAAAGATATTTATTTTGTATTGAAGTTACTGCACTGGGAGATGGAAACTGAGGGTCACGCCTGAAAAATGTTTTGATAAAAGAAAATAAAAGTTGTAGCTATTGGCAATGAATATTGATGGTGGGCTGCATAGTTTACCACTCTTGAATTCAGTAAATGATTTTCGAAATTAGACCAATCTTTGATTAGTCTAGGCCCTGTGAATCTGCATCTGCAAGTTTGGCAGTGGTAGCCTAGTTATTGGGAAGATTGAGAAGACGAGAACCTTAACAAAAACTGGCGAAACATCTGAGGCATTACTGGGTCACAAATCATCTACATTTTTTGCCTCCGATCGTGAAACCCCCAAAGCTAAGGCACAATTTGGCATCAAATCACAACGATGAGGACAATCAGGTAACGATTTTAACTTCTCCATTAATTCGGTCTTTTACATCAGTAACTTCTTCACGCATCTAAGGCTGTTGAATTGCAGAGTATTCGTTATATAAGCCATCTGTAGCAATGGACATAATCTTTTGTATTAAAAAAGTTTAATTTGTCATACTATTTTACATACTTTGCCTTGGCAGTGGCACAGTCATCTTATGGTGTGTACCTATCGATCTGGACACTGATAATTTCACAGGCTTTTTTTTTTTCTTTTTTTTTTATTTCTTACTTTTTTCAATCATTACTTTGGGGTTGAAAATGGTTGGCCAGACAGTTGTAGGCTTACGTATCATCAGTACTTGAAGACAAAGGCAGATTTGAAATTGAGGATATGATTCAATGCTTATGCAAGTATTTTTTAAGGGAAAACACAATCATCAGTCCTTATAGTTTTATTTTTACTTTTAGTCCCTGTAATTTTTTTCCTACTACTTTCAGTCCCTATAGTTTCAGTAAAATTTTGTTTCTCAGATCGTTGTAGTTTCAGTGTTTTTAGTTCCTATAAGGACTGAAAACACTGAAAAAAAGTATAGGGACTAAAAGTAAAATAGGATAAAATTATAGGAATCGATTATTGCATTTTCTATTTTTTTATTATCCTGCTAAAATTGTTTTCCACAATGATAAGTTTGGTTATTGCTGCAATTTATATTTTGACAAATGACAGATTTAGTCTAAGTTAGGATTCATCTCAACCGTAATTGAAGACTAGATTACATGGTTTTGACATTAAATTTTTCAAGTTCTTTGTGAATGACAGAACAGGAAATGAATTGACGCCGAGACTTGCTGATATAAAAGCTTCAAAGCAAATGAGATGGCTGGTCTTGCTAGGCCCTGGTAAAAAGTCTGAAGAAGTCATGAAGAAAGCAGTTAGCTGGGACAACCAAGGCGTTGATGGTTTTCAACGACAAATTATTAAAGGTATGTTATGATAAAACTTGATATTCACGTAGAATTCCTGGCTGTTGCAAGATTTTTATTTTATTTCTCTCAAGGCAGAACAAGATAAAGATCTTGAAATATTGGAAGAGAGAGTCGCAAGCACCAAACACATTGTATTGGCAGTTAACGAGGAACTTAGCCTGCATACTAGGCTTCTGGTAAGCGGAGTTGTAATTCGTCTCCATACTTTATCTCTTCCATGACTTCTCCTCATGATTTTCTCACCTTGGAAAATTTTCAGGATAATTTGGATGAGCATGTGGATACAACCAATTCCCACATACGACAGGTCTGGCCCTCGGTCCTTTACAGTTTATGTATGCTATTTTTCAGTGTAAGCATATTGTTGACTGTTTGATACTTTGATGTTGAAAAATGGTGCTAGACTCCTTGCTTCCGATGTGTTTATATTGGAAATTGATAGGCAGGACTGGATCATTCATAGGGAGGATAAAACGGTATTTTGTTAGAATAAACTATAATAGAGATGACTTACAGATTAGAACTCTTGAAGAACTAAAATGAATTTTCAGTCGCTTGGAAATGATGCATGCAACTTGTCAATTTTTGCCCTTGTATAGCTACATCGTTGATGATATATTCTTGAGGGATTTACGCTCGTCATCTCGGTATCGTCTTTCTTCTAATTGTGGACTTGCTTTGCCTAAGTAGAATGAACACAAGAGGTTAATTAATAGGAATAATTATCAATATGTAACATTTGATAAAACATAAAGCTAGTGCTCATGTTTCTAATAGATTTCATTTTTCATACACAGTGAACTAGTACGCTTAATTACACGTTGCAAGAAACTGGTATTTAGAAGTCACAGGAGATCAGTCTAGAAATGAAAAGAGAGAAGCAACTCAAGACACTGTCTCCATTGAGAATAGGAGTAGATCTGTTACCCTGCTTTTTTTACCTTGTTGCTTGGGTGATGTTTGCGATACTTACTCTTCCGCTCCTCCATATATGCTGCTATTCCGCAGATGCTGGACATAAGATGCAGGGTCAATTGCATTTTCAACAGTTAATCATGTTAATTTGGATCTCTCTGTTTTCAAACAGCAGTCATTTTCCATTACTTCAAAATGGTTTGAAAAAAGAGTGTGTCCTTTTAGCTGAGAAGTTAATCTCTCAGATGAAGCATTTTGCCTAAGATGCCGGGAACAAGGATCTCGTTCTTCAAATGAATTTCAGCGGTGAGATTTCACATCATTTGAATGATACAATCTACTGCTGTGATCGTGACCCTCGACTGGCTTGAATGTGAGACATGTTGAGGATGCGTGTATTGAACATTTTTACTAATATGTATAGTGTGTTTGGATTAAAAAATTTTGCAATTGAGGTTAGAAAAAAGTTTGTGACTTTAACATGATTTACATTTGGATTTTTTTTTCATAAGTCAGTTAAATAAATTAAAATTTATTTGATGATTTGATTTAAAAGTCAATTAAAGTGTATAATGACAAAGATAAACACGATTTTTCTTATATATATTTTTGTGACTAATCTTTGATGTTTTTAAAGAGTAGATTACAAATAGAAAAACATGTAATAGAAAATTTTTACATAATTTGATTTAAAAGCTAGTTTAGATATTGTATAATGAAAAATTATATAAAAATGGATTTGCGTATTTTTGAAATTAAAAAAAATAAAGTGATTTTTTTTTTACTTGATGCTATCGAAATGAATGTAAAACTTAGTTAGTCTCAGTTAGTATAATTTATAAATTATATTATAATAAGCCTTTATAATGAGTTTACTTTAGGTCTCTAAATTTCTTCCGCCTTAATTTTTTTGTCATGATATAGTCTATTATTTTTTAATTATACACATACATTGAGATATGCTTAATAGTTTTCTCATTAGGAAACCACAATATTTCATTTTCAAATTTCATGTTATTCCTAGGCTGCAAATATAGATCATTATCTTGTTATTCCATCCCTTCAATCAAACATTCATGTCTTCCATTTGGCACAAAAATCCATAAACAACTCTCCCGCACACACAAGGAATCATCATCATCATCATCTTTCTATTGTTAGTAATATTGCTGAAAAGGCAAACTCATCGTGGAGCAAAATCACATATATGCGAAACTCGTCAGCTAATAAAGTTGCATGTTTCTGCAAGACCTAAAAAGGGGGGGAGAGAGTATTACTACAACTGATTTTCTTACGTAAAGTGCATCCTTGATTTATGTCTTCCATTTTCTAAAGGTTTGGAAAAAGAGTATATATATATATATGGGCAGGTTGTAATATAGTATATATACTTGCTTGAAAAGGCTAACCTATCACCTACTAGTTTGATCTAGTAGTTGCGACAGCACTGCAGATAAAGAGAATTAGCAATTTCTCAAATGTAACTTGTGAACTATCAATTCATCTTTATAATGCTCCTGATAGTTAGGGCGTAGAGTGAATAGATGGTTGCTTGCCTTTTGGCGATTTTCAGTTGAGCCTTACCATCGAATAAAGCTAAAGCAATGGAAGAAGGATCTGAGAGGTTTTGGTTATGGCAAAACACGTCGATGGTTCGGCACTTGGTGTATGCCTTGATATTGTAATCGAGAAGCTGGTGTATTATGCAGAGGAGATAACAAGAGAGGGAAAGTGTTCGGCCTTCTGTGGCCGCACGGCTGAAGTTAATGATGTCATTTTTTCAAAGATTCTCTACTTTCAAGATTGTTGCGTGGGTGAGTGGTGTGAAGCCATAAATACCCACCTTACCCTCCAATGAATACTAACTTAAGAAGATGGTAGGCAAGCACAACAAAAGCTAGCAAGAAGAAAGAAGGCATGATGGCGAGAAAACTCAAACATTATATGCAAGCAACACAGTTGACGGAAGATCAAATGGCTACAACGACAGTGAACACAATCTCTGGTCAGATCTACGGAGACGAGAAGGTGGTGAAGAGTTGACTCATGAAGACTCGTGAATGCTAAAGGCAAAGCAAATTCGAGCATTAGTGGAGATTGAAGAGAGAGTAGATTGATAAAACATTACCTAACATCCCCAACACTTATTACAAAGCTCTCTCCCAACGCTCATTCACCTTTTTTTTTATCCAAAGTTTTGATGGCTTTTGCCATCTCAACTTAGGTTGGAGCTATCCTAACCTAAGTCATAATGTAATCCAAATACACATGTAATCAATTGCAATGATGTTCATGCTAGACTTCATGTTTTTCTTGAAGCAGGTGGTGCAAATGAGGTTATCCATGTTGAGCAAGGGGCACTAAAGGCACCTCCTCCTCCAGGATCTTCTTGTCATGATTCTAATAATGGTTGCGTGGGTAGTGGTTAAATATTTGTAGCCCAAGCAAACTTGCAATCACTTTTAACCCCCTCCAAATCAACAATGCAATGATATTTGCATATGTCAACTCTTGATTGCTATGAAGTTTTGAAAGTTGCCTACCAGCTAAGGGAAAGGAAAGGCTCATATATTCCTGCTTATGTATTTAGGTTGTTGTTTTCCAATCAAGTTAGAATAGATGGATCTTTTTATGGGTGTGCTTATTTTGTCTTTACTTTTAATATCAACTTCTTCGGATTATTTTTAAATTTAAAATATTTTTGTTATGGTAGTATCTTAATTATAGTTGATCTTTAAAGGGATAGGGCCTAAATGAGCTGTCCTTAATAACTCTGGTCATCTTAGGGCTTTGTTTTGCAAAGCCCGACCCTATTTTTTTTAAAAAAATTGTTAATTTAAAAATAAAAAAACATATTTATAATCCTAAAAGAAAATGATTACACATAAGCCTAAAAAAATAAATTTAAATTAATTTACACCACAACTAATATGTAAAATGTAAACATTCAAGTCTTTTTTTTTATTTGCCAAACATAAATATTCAAGTTTAATATCCAACAGCAATGTCAAAATTAATATCAATAAAAATTATACCTTGCTAGTATTTATTAGTTAAATCTTGATAATAATCAATTATTATCAAATTAAGTTTAGCATTTTCATTTCTTTTAGTTAGATGTTTAATGTTTACTCTTTTATCTTTTTCATGTTGAAAATGTTTTGAACAAAATAATAAAAGTGCCAACCTTTAAAGGATCAATCCTTTTATTCTCAGATTATCATTTCTATCCAAAAGTAGCTATTTGGTCTTGGTTATTTTTAAGCTTGGTCAGCCTTGGTTTAGTTATAATTGACAGCTTTATTCTTGATCTTAAATTTATGGATGTAAGTATCTAATTTTCTCTTCTCAATAATCTATAATGGAAGATTTTTGACCATCCATCTTAAGATGATTTTCTTCTTCGATAGATTTTCATACGCTTCTCTTAACATTCTTTATCACCCTTAGGGACTACTGCTCAGAATGAATAAAAACATTAGTAGTAACCTCCTGGAATAAAAGGAAGAAAAGATTGCTTCTTTTTTTAAAAAATAAAAGGTGATTCATTCATATCAAAAGTTAGAGAACAAAATATATCAACAAGATCATTTCTTCCCCCTTCCTCTCCTTTTCTAATGAAAGATGGAGCATGGTTGAAGAAATGCCTATTTTTGGAGAAAGTGTGAGCTGTCCTAACAAGCACATAAATGTTTCTAACATAATTTCTAAGAATAAAATTTAAGTTAACAGATCAATCTCTTCTTAAAATTAGTCTAAAAAAGACTGCTTTAATTAGGGTGACCGCAACAGCCGCAATGATCACCATGAATCTTCAAGCCAGTTTATTTAATTTATTTGAATCACGGATGTCAGTTCATTAAACAAAATTTATATAAATTTGTATTAAAACTTGTAAGATTTCTATTTAACAGTGCGACTTGTAAATGATTGGTTTTTTGCCAAATAAAATTTCAACCACACGTTTATACGATATTGGCTTCTGAAAAAAGTTTTTGATCGATTAATAAATTCGAACACTCGTGTAACGGACGTGAAACAGGGTATGATATTGATAAATTAAATACTGTAATAGAGATCAACTGGGGGAAAAAAAACTTATTTATTTCATATTTTATTTTATTCTTTCAGTAATTAGACGTCACTTTTTTTTTTGTGTCAAAAGTAACTAGACGTCACTAAATAGTGGGACTCTAGTGTTTCGGCTTTAGACTTTCATTTTGTTCCTCCCCAATTTAAAAAGACCATTATTTTTTTTTCCCTGCCCAACTGCCCGAGTTTGAAACTTTCAGCTGACCCTGCAATTATTGTCCTGCACCATCACATACTCCGGTCCAATTTATAAAGCAACGAGCCTGCGATAAAAGAGTTTTTTTATTTTATTTTAAATTTCATTAAATTTTTATTATAAATTTTTTTTACCCTCTGTTCAATGTTAAAAAAATATATATTAATGAGGTATGTTTATTTAGTAGAGATGATATTAAAAACTTATTAAATTTTTGAATACAGTTAATGAGTTTTAATTTTTTTTTAATTTCAGTGAAATAAGTTGAAAGTGACTTCTAAATAAAATTAAAAATAAAATCCAATGCATATATGAAGGGGTGCCTATCACTCTTGAAAACAAATTAAAGAAAGACGATAAGTAGCTCTCTAGCTTTATTTTCTTGTCACAATTTGGAGGAGCGATTGAGATTTTTATTGTAAGTTGTAATTGAACTACCCAGACGCGTATTCTTGTAAACTATTTATTGGTTTTAAACATTGCAGCTCGTTGTAGGACGTCAAGGCATGTCCTGATCAAGACAAGGTAGCTGACTGATACTGATCCAGACTGTTAAGTGATTGTGAATATCAGCTGTGATTTGTGAAGGGATTATAGGATCTATCATGCTCATGCTTCACGGCGGCGCGACGCAACAAGTTGGAGTTATAACGAGAGAGGAGAATAGATAAAAAAAAACAAAAGTTCAGGTCCAGATAAATATTCCTCCTCGTGGTATTTATTGGCCCATCATAAATAATATGTACTCCCAAGTCCCAAACAAGGGGTTCCCTTATTCATTTTCATGCGTACTCCTCATGTTTTTTTTTTTTTTCCTTACAAGCAAAGAGGGCAAAAGCCCCAGCAGAATTATACTAAAATTTCACGCAAGACAGTGACGCCTCTTTTATCTCTATACAAAGAATCAAGTAAACCAAGAGGAGGAAAAACAAATTCCTTCAAATTAAAATCCTGTAAAAAACTAACATTAGCTAACTAATTAGTACAAGTATTTCCTTCCCTCTAACTATGCTGTTTGTGTGCTTGTCAATATGTACAAATTGAATCTTTAATCATCTTCATTACATTATTTATAACCAAGTCATCAACCATAACTTCCTTGAGCATACTAATAATGGCTATGGAGTTTCCTTCAATAATCAACCTCTGCACATTCTTATCTTTGGCCACCCTCAACCCACACAACACACCTCACAACTCTGCCATAACCATAGAACAAAACCCTACATGCTTGGCATAACCACAAATCCAATTTCCATCATTTTCTTTAAGCAACCCACCACAACCAACATTTGATTTAATCAAATTAATAGCTCTATCAAAATTAAGTTTGATCCAACTAACCTTGGGCTTCGCCCAACCCACTTGCACCTCTTGTCTACACAAAGCCAAGACGATCAAGTAAACTAGTCAGGTGTTTTCATTTCCACACATATTTATTTATAATCAACTCAAGCTTTTCAAACATTTAAAACCCCTCCTCTAAAAATGACTTGTTTCTCCAACGCCACAATCACCAACAAGTGACAGTAAACACCAGTCCCCAATCTTCGATCATATTAAGATTATTTAAAATCCACTCATTTTCCTGCCACACAAAAAAGGAATTAGATACTTTTTCCTTTCTCAAAGCCCTCCAAACCTTCCATGCCTCCACGCAATCTCTCGAAACATGCATTTTACACTCATCTCCATCATTGTACCTACCACACATAGAGGAACCATCCATCATCTTCGCCCTTCTAATAGAAGTGAACAACCTATCATGAGTTGCCAACCACATAAACATATGCACTCTCTTAAGTCCCTTCTACTTCTAAATCTTTTTCCAAACAACCTCCTCTGCAGCATCTACATCTCCTCTAATCTTCCTATACATGTCTGCCGCGACATACAAATCTCCCATAGACCCTTTCCATCTAATCTTGTCACTTTTATTTCCAGCCATAGGTGAAATTATAGCTTGTATCCTCATTAAATCAGCTCCACACAAGTAATCTTTTAAGTACAGCAACTCCTATTCCCCTCTTTCATTAACCAAATCAGCAATACTACAATCAAGCAACCTCCCTTCTAGCTTTCTCAACGCCCTTTCATGTAAAGAGCGCTCATTATCTAACCAAGAATCAGTCCAAAAATTTATTTCTTTACCACTCCTACATTCCCATGCAATATTATGCAAAATCTTTAGCCATAAACTAGCCAAATTTTTCTACAAAATAGAATCAAAATTCTTAACAATGATATTAGAAAACAGATCAGCTCCCCTCTCATACTTCTCATAAAGAATAATAAAACACAAATTATTAGGATTAGCTAACATATTCCAACCCACCTTTCCCAAGAGAGCCTCATTCATAACTCCAATTTCCTTCAACCCATAACCTCCCTTCTCGTTCAGATAACATAATACTTTCCAGTTCAATACATGCACCTTCCTCTTCTCTTCTGTAGAACCCCAAATGAAGTTCCTCTGCATTCTCTCAATCTCGTTACAAATACTAGCCAGTAATTTCTTATGTTGCATGTGAAAATTTACCGTCTGAGATGTAACCAACTACACTAAAGTGATTCTACCTGATAGAGAAAGAGTTTGTCTCTTCCAACTAGTAAGATTCTCTCGCACCTTATCAACCAAAAACTAAAACTTACCCCTGTTCCAACTAGTAAGCTTCCTTTGCGTACTCCTCATGTTTTATTTATAAGATAAAGAGAAAGAAGAACATCTAATATTTTTTACAGGGTATTTATCAATTTTCAACGCCCCTTTTTACATTTTTATCCCTCATTAAATGTTTTGAATAAAAATACCAGCAATAAAATTTAAGAATATTTATTAGAAGTAGAGCTAAAAACTTATTAAATTTTAAAATAAAGTTAATGAAATTTAAAATTTTTCTTTATTCCGGTGAAACATACTGGAAGTAACCTATAAGTAGGATAAGAAGGAGTATTTCTTTTTATTTTAAACAATCCAATTTATTTATTTTATGAACATTTATTTGATGCCCTCAAATGCAGTCATTTTTTGTTTGTTTGTTTGGTCAAGCTAGTCAGTTTATATACTGTCGTTGAAAAACTCGAATTTTTTTGGACAAACTAGGAAAAAACAATAATGACAAAATCCTCTTTGTATCTTTTCATTTATTTCAAAGTGGGCATTGTTAGTTAGATGCAATAAATCTAGATTGATTGATAGATATTGAGCATTTATTAATTGTTGTAATGCAAGCAACCTCCTGTAATCACCGCTTAAAATCTCAATTTTCTATCTGACAAAAAAAAAATCTTAATTTTCTATTAAAATAAAAACCTGAGAAAAATTGATTGGAAACATATATATACATATATATTAGAGTTTATATTTGATTCGATAAAAATAAATCAAACCATTTATTGGATCATTGAATGCTGCAATTGAAGAAAGGGTTAAAAATTATTATTACTACTCAACTTCATTTGAAAAATCAATAGATATTTTAAATTAAGTAAATTTTGTCCTTGATCGTTACAAATTCGGTTATCCATAGTTCCAAACCCTGATATGATTTCCTGTTGGGCGCCCATGTCTAAATTTTTTAAATGTTTTTTATGATAAAATATTTAAGTGGATCATACAATTTTTTTTTTTCAATATTTTTTCCCACTCTCTTTCCCCCTGTCTCCTTCCCTCCTCCGTCTCCTCTATTCCCTCCCTCTCTTTCAAATCTGCAACAACGTAAAAACCTCGCAGAGCATCATTCTTCTGAGTTATGGCGGGTTCGTGGGGTTAAGATGGCTGAGATGTATAGTGACATGGTGAAGTCGGTGGTGGTGAGTGGGTTCACACTGAGTTGGTGGAATCGTTTAGTGGTCTGGCGCTCCAGAGGATCGGAGGCCTCTCGAGCCCTCGTACAGCGGATGGAGTTAGATTCCGATGCACTTTTACTTCTCCCTCATGCTGGCTGACGTGCGTGGATGTTGAAGAGTGAATACCACACAACACATGCCTCACCAATATCCAGACTCACCCTCTCCCTTCTCTCTCCTCCATTCAATCCAGCTTCGACGGTTCTCCACCTCAGCCAGTCGAAGCCAAGCGTGCTATTTTAACTCTAGAGCAAGCGGTAATCCTGCAAAGGCGCTGGGCTAATTCATCTTTTTCTTCTTTGGAGGAACAAGAAGGGTCCAAAGATTCGTCGGAAACATAACCGAAACTGAGCTCCACAATGCGTGCAGCGAACAACGCCAACCATTTAGTGCCGCCCAATTCGACGCCACCCATCATGCGGTGCTCTTGGCTAATTCCCTCATTCTTCATCTTCAACCTCTGGCCATCGAATCCCTGTGTCGTTCGTCATCCCGTATGTACGTCATCCAGAGAGAGAAAGTGAATATAAGGGGGGGGGGAGAGAGGGGATAGGGAGAGTGAGAGTGAGGCAGTGGAGGCTGGTTGAATATGATGTTACGCGGCATTCTTGAAGTGCATGAATTAGAAAGAACAGGGAGGACCGTCGAAGCTATTGCACCATCATAGCTGCAAAAGACACATTACTATCGGAGACCCTTGCATGGTTGGAGATGAAGAATGAGGTAGAGACGAGACCGGGAAGGTAGAGAGCCGTGTGTGAGTCATGGAGAACCGTCGAAGCTGGTCAACCCGTGCGTGCGTGCTCTTGAGATAGAAAGTAAATGGAGGAGAGAGAGGGGAGAGGGAGGGAGGGAAAGGGGAAAGCTGACCAAGGACGTGGAAGCATCTGCAATGAGACAGAGAGTTTGCATGCGAGTGGGAAAAATATTAAAAATTTGAATTATGAAATGTTTTATAATAAGAATATTAAAAAATTCACACGTAAGACCAAGGAAAATAATGAATGAGGCATGGATAACCCAATATTTTCAAAATCAAACCAATGTCAAACTTAAGCAGTCAGCAGTTCATAATTGAATCTCAAATGAACAATATAATAATTAAATAAAAATAATATTAAATATATATATAAAATGAATAAAAAAATAATTTATTGTATGTTAATAAAATAACAGTAAATTAATAATATTATAAATTATAATTTTATAACTTGTTAAATATAGATAAATTTTAGTTAAATTAGATGTGAGTAAACTCAAATATTTATATTTATATAACCTCTTTATAAGAAATAGTTTCAAATTATATGTTATAAATGTAAATTGCTTGAAAATAAAGTTAATTTTTAATATGATTTAATTTTTATTTTTTCTAGTTTTTTAATTTTTTAAGCTTTTTAAATATTATGATTAAAATTGTTTGATTTTTTGAAATATGCTTTGATCCCAAATTCAACTCCATCTCAATTATGAAAACAATTTTTTGATTCTAACTGAACTATTAATAACTTTAGTTGATGATTCAATTGTCTGGTTTGATTTGGTTTTCAAATCATTGGGATAACTAAATTTCTAACATTCCAAGATAAAATTTATTTATAATTAAATTTAAAATCTTTTGGATAAAGTTAAAAGATAAAATGTCTCTCAACCTTGAAAAAATCCATATTCATCACTCAATTTTTTTTATTAGAATTGCAAAAATGACAAAAAACTTGCAGGACAAAAACACCATTAATTTAAAATTATTAAAACCTTTGGTTTTAAAGAAATAATTAACAGTTAACATCATCTGAAATGCAGGCTCTTTTCATTATCATTCTTATTTAACAATTTAATTTAATTATAATCGTGAATTAATATTAAAATCTCATTAATTTCAAATATTCATTATGATATCACTTATTCTCATATAAAATATCAAAATACTTCAGATTTTTAAACATGATATCCTTATTTCATATATTATTTAAAAAATATTTAACAAGAAAGTATTTTGCTATTCTCTCCATTTAAAAATATAAAATATTTTTTGAGAAGTTGAATGTTAAAAAATGTAAGGCATTTTTAATTTTTTGATATGTAATTTTTTTTTAAAGTGTCCGTATCGATAATAATTTTATATTTATTATAAGGTGTTTAATAAAAATAAATATAAAAAAATAATATTAATTTAAAAATAAATAATTATTTTATTAAAATGTGAAATTTGATTGGAGGTATTTATTATTATTTTAGTTTCCACGTTAGATTTTTTTTCGGACAAGTGTTGAGCATTTAGCAGACAGCTACAAGCCTGTAATAACAGAAGGAAAGCCCGTAATTACCGCCGAGCATTCAATCAAAGTAAATAACCGCAGTGGCCGAAGAGGCGTGTCCCGTGTGTGCACAAACGGCTGGGTGACTCGTGGCCCCGTGAAAACAAGGATGGAGTGCGTGCGCTCCACGCTCAAATTTCGCGCTATGTATATGTGCGTGCGTGCGTGCGTATTTCCTTGGCGCTCTATTTTCACTCCCGAGGTCCCTCTAGAGTCTCGAGTGGACTCCTGGACGCTCCTCTCGCCCTAACTTCGGAACTTAGACGCAGCTGGCCGCCATCGTTTCTGTGTAAGCTCACCTTACTAACCCGATGATTTGCGGTTGAACATCTCCGGCGGTCAGTGTCTGGACTATCACACTTGATAGTTCTGTGCACTTCCGAATATGTATAAATATCTGTATCTATCTTTCAACACGCATTACTTGTGTGTATTCGGTCAATCTGAATACTCAGCCGATGAGGTTTTATATTCTCGCTTCTTATCAAGATCGTAATATGTATGAAGTTTATCTTGTTCAATTTGAAATGGTAATGTATTTGTTAAATCTTGTTGTCTTTGATAAATCCTGTTGCGCGCCACTCTGTTTTCTCCTTCTACTTGATCCGTGTAAGTGTTGCATTTGTCGCGGGCTATTATTTACTGTTGCAGTGCCATGCTATTGTTCAACGCCTTAAGATGTAGGGATGGGGAGGGAAATGGGCAACCTAAGGCAATCTCTTGTGCGCATCACAATGGCTGGTGAATCAAAGTGATTATATGGCCGAACGTTTTGTTTCTTTTGAAACGGGGAGGTTTGGCTTCTAGAGCGTGGAGAAGCAGTTGGGTAGGGATGAGGCTATTTGCATTTGGTTGCTTCTGTTACAAGAGATTTCGTATATTCCGTGCATGGTTCATGCCATGCTTTTGTTAGCTGTTTAGTGTCGTGCATTGAAGATATTGCGTTCATTCAGCATTAAAGTTATTCCCTCCTATGCTTTAGTTTCAGACAAAAAGATAGGTAAAATTTCTTTTATATTTCTTCCTCAAGTCATTGTTGATTGCTAGTGTCTTTTCTCTTTTTTCATAAACTGCTTCTTTATGTGCCCTTGATAAATGTTGATGTGTCAAATTATTAAGTGTTCTGAAAGAAGTGTTATTATTCGAAGGAGTTTTGGAGACATACTATTTGGCAAGCTTTACCGTATAAGACTCCCTATCGTGCTGAAATACGATTAGAGAGCTCTACCATGTTAATGTGGATATATCTTCTATTTTACCTTTCTTATCTTTTGAGAGGATGCTGGAAAGCTAATTCTGGCAATGAGCTGTAGACTGAGTGATCACAGTGCAAAACGGATTGTATATTGAAATTCTTAATAAACAAAATTGAATTTTTGAAAACAAATTGTGCTGTCTTTTGGTTTTTTTATGGAAAAGAAAGAAGAAATAAGTTGAAGTGAAGGAGCCATTGTGTTTAAAAATCGGCTTCTAATTATTTTAGAAATTAGAATATTGACATTCAAGTGCCACCTTTTTTCAATATGCTGTTTTTCTTAACAGGAGTGTTAATCTTTTTGTCAAGGCATAATCACACAACTTTCTGCTTCTTTCTTAATCTGCAGCTGTAAATCTCTCAAGTTTGAAAATTTTATTTTCTATATAAATGAGGTTATTGAACTGGCGGTTTTCTATTTATGTGTTTTTTGCCTATTATATATGTACATTCTTCTCTCTATTCACATAGACATGCATACAAAAACGTTTGTGTATTCAAGTAGTTGCCTTTCATCCTTTAATGCTTCTGTCCTTTACAAGATTACTTATCTTAAGTCTTCTATATGCTTAGAGCACTTTATTGCTCAAGAAATAGGACGAGAATGGTAGTTTTTTTGGGTCTCTGTACTTTATATATTCTTGTGAATATAGTTTAATTTATTTCAAGGTTCTCAATCATCAATGCTACTTCATTTGAGTTTTTAATAATTTTGACTTTGTTTCTATCTCAGGATCACACTGGCCGCATGTCTGGACCAGTGCTATTGTGGCTGGATGTGCTGATGAATTCTTCCATTGACCTTTTATGTGGAGTTATCTTTTTATTTTAGAGCATCTCTTGTAATTGAAACAATATTAGATTTGAAGATGTCTTTAATGTCTGTAAACTATAAATATTATAGTATTACTTTATCCAATTTAATCATCTTTGATATTCTCAATTGATTTGTATAGAACCAAGGCAGATTTACATTCTTTTTGTTTTTCCTCCTTTAAAATATTTTTGCATTCGGATGAAATTTGTATACTGACATTCGTTAAAATTGTAAAAGGAGCTTAAACTGAAATATTGGACAGTCTTTCTGAGCAGTGAAGGATGGAGAGTTTAGCGCACTTGGAAACTTTGTGTGAAAGGCTTTACAAGTCACAGGACTCTGTTGAGCGAGCACATGCAGAGAGTACCCTGAAGTGCTTTTCCTTAAATGTTGAATATATCACACAGTGTCAATATATTCTGGATAATACATCATCTCCTTATGCCTTGATGTTTGCTAGTTCAAGCTTGTTGAAGCAAGTGACAGAGCACAGCCTTCCTTTACAGCTTCTACTTGACATTCGTAATGTTCTTGTTTTCTTGCAAATGATTTAACCCTAGGACTGTTATAGGTCAATCTATAGATTTTGCTTTGATACTTGTGGTCTCTTAAGTATCAATAGATTGTTTTCCATGTTAACTTCTCAAGTTGCAATTATTGTATATTCTATTCTGTTGGACCATTTATCAGAGATATTCCATTTCAGGTTGGGTTGTAGGAATTTGGTTGCATCGTTTTAGATTATCAACTTTTTTTTTCTTATTATTTTTCTTATTTCAACAGTTTTTGTCCCAAAAATTGACCAAATTGTGCTTTCTGTGAAGGAAATTATCTTATAAACTATCTGGCCAGAAGAGGAGCTGATTTGGAACCCTTTGTGCTTGGATCCTTGATACAACTCTTCTGTCGCATTACAAAGTTTGGGTGGCTAGAGGATGACAGATTCAAAGAGGTTGTTAAAGAAGGGATGAATTTCCTAAGTCAGGTGATACAATATGTTTCTAGAACATAGACACATGCCTGTCAACATGTGATACTTTGTATTTCTTGCAGCTATTTTATCGTCTTGGTATTTTTCATTTCCTATCCTAGATGTCTTGGATGTTTAGCAGCCCGAATTTCATATAGTATGATGTCATACTCTGGTTATTCAGTAAAATACATCTTTTTTCTAGTTGCTGTCCTATAATGGCTTAGATTTGGAATGTAGTGCTAATGCTATCCAATGTTTTGGTTTATTTTTAGTTTTGGTGTTTCTTATTTGTATTTTCCTAGTATTTATATCGGAATCACATGCTCAAGCTGTGTCAGCAGGCACCACCTCATTGTGCTATTGGTTTGAAGATTTTGGACCAGCTCATTTCTGAGATAAATCAGGTTCGTATGTTAGCATTTTATGTATCATCAGAGAAGTTATTTCATGTTGATGCTAAACCAGTATGCTATCTTTTTGCAGTTTTTGATTTCCATAATTAAAAAACTTACTTTAGATGTCTGCTTTTTTATATTTTGGTTTACTGTGAGGAATGGTGTTCATACTCTGTAATTCGATTTTGCTTCATAGAACTCTTCTTATGTATTGTCTATCCATCCATCCATCCATCTATTGTTTAGGTAATTGTTTAGTTGTGCATTGGTTGCAGTCTTCTCCATCTTCTTACTTAAGTAACAATGTAAATAGTGTTTATAGTCCCTCTACTTAAGTAAAATTGTAAATAGTTTTCATAGTGTCTCTCAATGTTTACGTTCAATACCTATTTTGAGCTCTTGACTAAGGTCTACAATTCAATTGCTACTTTGGCAACTGAATTAATATTTGTTTTATCCCAAAACTTCATTTCCTTTTAGGCTTCTGATGATCTTGTCATCTATTTTATTCGTTTCCATTTTCAGCCTATTCCTCGGATACCTCCTACTCGTCAGCGTAGGATAGCTAGCTCTTTCAAGGATCAATCACTCTTTCAGATGTTCCAGATATCATTAACTTCTCTTATCCAACTCAAAAATGATGGTATGCTAAACTTATGGCCATGTGAATATGTGTGTACCAATGTGTTGTTCACTTTAGAAATCTTGAATAAGGTCACTTAGTAAACCGTTTTTTTTTTTTTGTTGGCACAACTTTTAGTTGGAAGCAAGTTGCAAGAATTATCTCTTTTGCTTTCTCTTCGGTGCTTATCATTTGATTTTATGGGGACATCCTATGATGAAAGTTCGGATGAGATTGGCACAGTTCAGGTATATTCCTGTGCTAAACCTGCTTACCGGTTGAACTCATCAATATATATTATATATATTTAAATTTTTTATAGGGTTCTTGTTTTCAAAATTAGATTTGACGGTGCAGGTTCCAACTTCTTGGAAGCCAGTCCTTGAGGATTCCTCAACACTGCAAATCTTTTTTGATATTATGCAATGAATCAACCATTTTCAAAGGAGGTATGGTTCCATAGATGGGAAATTCAACGCTCTCAAGTATCCTTCAATGTATATTTTATTTTGATGCAGTGGTTTTTTTGACCTGGATTGGTTTAATAGGTGGTGAAAAATCTTCGTCAATTTGGTTTACTCTTGGTCCTTCTTTTTTTTTTTAAAATTTTTACACTTGATAAAATGATTTTCTGAAGAATTTTTTGATAGAATATCAGTAATGATTCTTGTCAGCCCAATCTCTATGTTGTTTATTTTCATTGATACCGTATGGCATGCTAGTGTTGCTTATTAGGTTGAATCAGGAGGTTGAGGATCATGTGAATTTCATTCTGTTCCTTCACTCATTTCTTCTACTACAAGTTCAATTTGTTTTACTTTTTAAATATGCTTGGTCATGATTATATCTATTAAGCTGGTTTATGCATTTACAACATGATATATTTTTTTGGAAACGCATGGCTAATATCATTTCCTTGTCCTTAATCGTATATTAATTTTCTGCCTCTGACTCATTCATATCCCATTCATGAGGTTTTGTTTTCCTTATCATTCCAATTTTCAAATAAGGAGTCAATACTGCTTGTTGAAGCATGCATTCTAGTTTTCTTGAAATAAACACGACTTTTACAAGAACACTCTCCAAATATATTTGAAAAACAATTGTGTTAGGAGCCGTGTGAGGTTTTTAACTTAAGCTCTCCGCAATTAAGTAATTGGAAGTAAACAGTTAGTGTAAAGGAAGCACATCTGGGGATCATTGGCTGATTTCAGCCAAAACCCAGCACCTTTCTTACACTGAGAGGCCAGAACACAACCCAGAGATACGAGGTGGTTAAATCAAAATAGCATAGAGTAGTGAGCTGGCACTCCAGAGGCTCCATTACTCTCCCTTGTTGAGACTTCTTCCAGGGGAAAAAAAAAGGTCTGATCTCCCTCCGTGCTGGAGCTAGATTTTTTTTAATTAAAAAAAACTTCCAACTTCTCCCAAACACTGCCCATTCCCTTTGCTACGCCAAACCTTCATCTTCTCCCCTTCCTTACCCCTGTTTCTGTTATGAACCTTATCATATCCTTTCTTCGTGATCAATGGTTGTAGCCTTTTCTAAGTTGCTTCCTCCCCTTGTGCATCTCCTGTACTTCATTATGAGGAGTGGCTCTCAGTGTGCTTCTGCGTTAAAATTTCATTTACAAATGTTTTTTTTATGGGTTTTTCAAAGTCATGTCTGGCTCTTATTTTCATTTTGAAAGCCTTTGTTTAAGCCTTAGCCATCTTTCTCCTGGCAAAAAGAGTTGACTCTGTATTCTAAAGTCGTAAATGCATGTATGGAGACTGGTATTGACTAACCGTAGCATATTGTGATTCCAAATTCACATTGAAAATTATTGATGTTTGTTCTATCACTGCCATCTCATAGATGTTATATGATTTGGCCTTTGTTGTTTTTGAAAAATCTAGTTAGCATATGCTAGAATTTTCCTTTCAAGTTGTCTTAATTTCTTGAAGCATTTTAATGAATGGATATAATATGAAAGTTCATATGAATAATACTATTTTATAAGTTCTAGCTATTATAAATTTTATAATGTTACTGGTGTTTTCATCTCATACTCGTAGCATGGTAGTTCAGATTTTGATCTTGAGAGCTATCTCCGTTAAGTCATTTTATAATCAGTCTGAACCTTTACATCTCTGCATTTGAGCTCCTATCATTATCTTAACTGGGGTTCTTTGTTTTTTGTTCTTTCATGATGATGTTGAAAATATCTTCAAATCATAACGTGTTAGCTTATTATTCTAACATCATGAAAAGCAAATTTATGGTTGATTCTCTTACTCTTGATAAATTCTTTTTGGGAATCTTTCCTAATTTTATCTTCAAGTTATGGTATTATCATCACCTTATGAGCTATAATTTTTTAAGGCATTGGAGTGCCTGTTGCGATTGGCTTCTGCAAGGCGATCTGTGTTTGCCAGTGATGCTGCTCGACTAAAGTTTTTGTCACAGTTAATGCAGGGAACCAAGGAAATATTGCAAACAGGGATAGGTTAAGTGACTATTTCTTTTTTCGCTCTAGCTTAGTGGTAATTTTCTGCTTAAAAGTACATGTGTGTTGAGCTTTAACTGGTTGTTGTATCTCTGTTGATTCTTGATTGGCTCATCATGTTTACTATTTTCAATCTTGATAGGAACATGAATGATGCAGTCCTTTTTAATGATTGTGACATGTATCAGTCAATTCATATTATCCTTTGCCTAGGTTAAGGATACTAAAATTTTTTAGTTGATATTTTCTAACTTTTATAGTTGTTTGTACCTTCGAATTTACAATGTAATATGTTCACTTCCAATTTTCATGTTTCCTTTTATTCATTGACATCTCTAGGCCTATGTTTCATAACTTCCATTTTTTATCCTGTAATCATGCATGGGCTCCCGATTATGAGAAGATTTTGGACTCAAATTTTATGTTTTGAGAAAAAAAGAGTGAGATCCTTCAGAAGATAAGCTGGTTTCAACTGTATGGTTATTGAGTTTTCATAAACAGTTTACAACCTATTTTAAATGAACTGCATATATCTACTATACAATGACTTTCTACTTGTAGTTTTTGTACTGCTTCCAAGTTTTCTTACTTCTCTAAGGTATAGAAAACTTCATTAATTTTTTTGTTTGACCACTCTTAGAGCATTTTTGTTGTATATCTGTGACAAAGTGTGGTCTCCTACCTGTGCCATCATGGTAAATTTTTATCAAGATCATTAAATGAAAATTTCAAATGTCCCCCTTATCATTCCCACCATATATAACATTCTTATCAAACTCTGCAGACAAGACTATTAAGAATATGTTAGTGCTCATTGAAGTTGACATGAAGCTCTTTCTGAGTTCTGTTTTCTCAAATCAGTTGGATATCAAATATCTAGCAGCTACATACCGTATATCATTGTTACTTAAAAAGGCATTGATAATACAATTTAATGGTAAAGCAGGTCTTGCAGAGCATGATAACTACCATGCATTTTGTCGTCTTCTTGGTCGCTTTAAAGTGAATTATCAGGTGAATCTTACCTTCTTTTAGGTTCTGTAAAAAAATTTTCTTGTATTATTTGTGTTAATAATTTATTTATTTGCCCCATTATACCTTCTGTTTGAATTAAAGGTCTCTCATTTTCATTCTCAATGATTAAGTTGAACTTCATGGTTGCCGGCAGCTTTTAGTTATACATGTAGTTTGGTTAAACATACAAAAGATTAGGTTTAGAAATTAATAGTAGACATATTCATATGGAAATGGGAAGTTCTGTCAAAGAATCATATGTTGTTAATTTCATGAAGTTCACGTGACACATTTGATCTTACTTGTATCATTAATGAAATTCATAAAATCTTGGCTTGTCGCATTTGCTAGCTAACCCATCTTCACTTCTGTGTCACATCAATTTGGAAATATAACGTGATGACAGGTATAGTTGATTGATGACAATCTTGTTCTCTTTTTACTTCCTGTCCTCTTTGTTGCAGTAGGTTTGGTTCATGTTATGCTGCGCAGTTAACTTAAGTCATAGGCATACTAGTGGTGATTTTATTTAATAGTGAAGGCAATCTCATGTGGCTCTTCTAAGAATAATGCAGTTATCGGAACTTGTGAATGCTGAAGGCTACAGTGATTGGATACGATTAGTGGCGGAGTTCACATTGAAATCTTTGCATTCTTGGAAGGTAGACTACTTGATATTTTCTTCTAAGAAATCATAGTTGAATGTTTTTTAAGGGAATTTAGGAATATTTATTTGCAGATATGACTGGGGATTAGATAGTCTTGAAGCTGATTTGTATATGTATATATATTGTTGTCTCATTTTCTTTTCTTTTGTGTGATAATGTTTCTTATTTCAGTGGGCTGGCAGCAGTGTTTACTACCTTCTAGGTTTGTGGTCTAGATCAGTAACATCTGTGAAGTATCTGAAGAGTGACAAACCCATCTTGCTGGATGAATATGTGCCTAAAATCATAGAAGGTTTTGTTACTTCAAGATTTGATTCATTGCAGGTCAGGTGGAGTCAATTCTAGTTGCAATCATGCCTTACATTAGTGAATTATGTGCATATACCCTTTATAACCTTTTACTGCAGTCTGAACAGTCTGATGAACTTGGTGAAGATCCCCTGGACAATGTGGAGGTGCTTCAGGATCAGCTTGATTTCTTTCCTTACCTCTGCAGATATCAGGTGCTTCAAGCTTATGTGCTTAAAATTTAAATATCATATATGCAGTCATTTCTTTTCTATTGATCATGTTAACATCTCTATGACTTTCCAGTATGAAAGTTGCAGTTCATATTTGATGAAGATTGTGGAACCTATCATAGACAGCTATATGGTATTCTCTAGCATTCTTTTGGACGTGTCAACTTTATGTGTAATTCTCTTAAAAATAATCTGACTGTACTTCTATCTTGATTTAATTTATGCAGAATGAAGCTAATGCCCAAATCTCTGTAGACAACTATGAAATATCTGTAACAGAAGCCAAACTTGCTTGGTTCACTCACATAGTTGCTGCAATTCTGAAGATTAAACAAATTTCTGGTTTTAGGTAATTGTTAAAACAAATTGGGTTGAGTAAGCATTTCTGGACAGTAATAGCTCTTTTTTCCTTTTTGTTTCTAAATTGCAGTGGAGAATCACATGAGATACTTGATGCAGAGATTTCAGCACGTGTTCTGCAGTTGATTAATATCACTGACAGTGGATTACACAGTAGGGTATGTGAATATTTTTTGGATTTTGTCTGCAAAATTGGCGGGTAACTTAGTCTGCCCTGTGGTAAAGAGTTTTTCATATATAAATTTTCTGCAAAATGCTTGTGTAGATTCTATCACAAGATCTTCATGTTTGTAGGTTGGGTCTAATGGAATCTGTCAATTTTATCTCGGACCAAATAACTCTCTTGATCGTTTAAAACCTATCTGAGCGCAATATAATGCGCTCCTGTTTTTGAATTGCATATTTAATGCTTTCAATTTGGAGTAATTCCCCACATTCCATTTCTCAGCTTCAACCATTATTGTGTGATATCTTTTAACTCCATGTTATAAAGTATAATAACCTTTATCACAGCTTAGTTATAGTTAGAACAGTAATTGATGCAGAAGTTATTATAGTTGCTGAAAATATGGGCCCAAGATATTTAAATTGAGTTTTTTTCCCACATCAGTTTCTGACATTCTACTAAATTTGGTTGTTTTAAAGGATATATATGATATGGGGGTGTATATGATTGAATTCATTTAAAGACTTAAGATATGAGATACTTAGGTTGTTTCTTTGTGGAGTTGATTTGAAGTGAATAGTGCCATTTGATTAATTTCCTTTTTTGTGCACTAATGTGATTGGGTTTGATGAGGTTTGGGTGCAAAGGCTTCGTGACATTTTCTGTATGCCCAAGGTGTTTCCCATTTGAGTTTTTGGAATTAGTCTAAAGTGTAGGGCAAAATTCCCCCACTTAGTGCGATAAGGCTTGTTGTTGAAGGGCAAAGTTGTTATGAGCTTTGGCTGCTGCTATTTAGATTATCTGGTTATAGTGTGATGCTGGATTTACTATGCCTTGCCTCCAGTTGCTTTTAGGGGATAGAGGTGTATTTGGCATCTTTAGGACTTTGGAATCGTAATCTTTTGGTTTTTTTTCTTGTAAATCCCATTTTTAGTAGAATGGAACTGTTTCTTGTTGACAAGCCAATTTGGAACTGTAACGCTCCTTTCTAAAGATCAAATCCTTTTTGACAACAATAGTTAAAAAATTAAACACTAGCATGTTGTAAGTCCAATAGCTTTTTCCTGATGTGTGTCATGTGCAGATTCATCCTTCCTCAGTGAACATGCTAAAGTTCTTTTTTTCCCCTATATGTTCGGCGGCTAAACTTCAGTCCTGTTCATTATTTTTCTTGTCAATGCACTGCATCCATGGTTCTGTTGGATATTTTCAGAGGTATGGAGATATTAGCAAGCAAAGACTTGATCGAGCTATACTAACCTTCTTACAACATCTTAGAAAGTGTTATATTGGTGACCATGCTGTTCTTCCTTCCAAGGTAGCAGCATAGATGTATATTACTTTTAAATTTTTTTATGATTTTGAGAAGGTTTAATTATTGCCATTTCCTTCTTTGGACTCCATAGCAGTTATATGCCCGATTATCTGAACTTCTAGGACTCCATGATCATCTACTACTACTGAATGTTATTGTGGGAAAGATTGCTACTAATCTTAAATCTTACAAAGAGGTGATGAATAATTATATATTGTATATTTCCTTGCATTTCAAGTATAATTCATTCATTAACATTAGGATCTCTTTCCAGTGCAAAGAGGTTGTTGATCACACTTTAAGCCTCTTTTCAGAAATGACATCTGGGTTAGTCGTGTTCCATCTCAACTTCCTTATAGTATCATATTGCCCCTCCTTGTTTCGTACCATTTCATATCTTGTATCCTTTCTAGGTTTATGACAGGAAAGCTGCTTCTTAAGTTGGAGACAGTTCAACGCATAATATCAAACCAGATTGTAAGTATCATCTATTCCATTTATTTTTGGAAGCACTTTCGGTAAAGAACCGTGTAGTTACTACCCTAGCAAGTTGGAGATGCTCAACTTCATGGCCCAGCCCAAGCTAGTTGTAGTAAGGCTATCCATCTCTTATATGTTAGCCAATACTTGCTGGTCCATCTCCTCTCTAACTACACTTCCTAAGATGAGTTGTTAAGCATCTGACCTCAAGGTTGGTTCATGGATGATGTTCTAGATATCTTGCCCAGCCATCATCAACCCAACTGTGTTGAATGGGTTAAGAGACAATCTGTATCAACTTCACCAGCACCAGATTTTTAACATAAAATTTTGTTCCCTACCTGGTGACAACCATTCTCCATTGACATATTATACTATCAGTGTCTAAACTCGCATTATATGTCTTTGTTGGACATTGCAGCATCGAGGATGGTTTTCACATAGGACATGATCAACAAAAGAAGTAATAATAAATTTCAATGATGAAGAAGATGCATCTTTTTGATGTGCTCAGGCATATGCTGTTATTGCTTTGGTTGAAATTATTGTTGAACTTGAACTTCAGATAAGAGAGAGAAATTATAGTCAAAGGAGAATGAATATGATTTGTTATTTGGCACCTGCAAAGATGTAGGACATTTGTATTTTGTTTTACTTACTGAAGATGAAACTTTGGTGAACACACTGAACTGGAACAAGCGAATGGGAGCTGAAGATCCTTCCGGGCTAGGTTGAAAAAAATGAAGCACAAAAATATAAAAGCGTAAATATCCTTCTGTATATCTGAATAGAAATCTATCTAAAAAATATCTCCCACATGGTTTGAAGCCTGGAAAGGTGCTACGGTTTTTGATGGGTTAAATTGCTAAGAGATTTAGAAGCTTGGAATGAACCCTGCTTTAATTTGGAAGTGCATGGCCCAAGTGGAATTTGTACAAGGATTGTAACTGATCTGAGAGAAATTGATTTCATGTATATAAATGTGTGTGTAATTTGCTTTCAGATTCAGATCACCAAAGCACAATTCATCTTTCCTTTTTCAGGGGGAGCAATTCCCATTTTTAGAAAATGTAGAATGTTTCCGCAGCAGAACAATGTTTTACTACACACTTGGCATGTTAGTGTTCATGGAAGATAGCCCCCTGAAATTTAGGTCTTCAATGGAACATCTTCTGCAGGTTGGTTGTTTTTGTTTGCCATCCTAATTCAAGTTATAGAAATTGTTTATTTTTGATGAAAGGGCGGAATGATTGAACTAGGAAAGTTGTTTTCAGCTCCTAATGTGGAGCGATAATTATTAATATTGCTTAAGTGATATGTAAGGGATCCTGAATACCAAGCCTATTGGATCACATACCCAAGAGTCAAATAACTCAACGATTTTCATGTTGACTAAAGTGATCCTGCTGCGCGTTCCTTTGATTTCTGAATCTGATATGATAGATCAAATTCAATATTGGCCTGTGCTTTTAGTTGGAGAGTGTGGCTTCTCTCACCCCCTCCTCCCAAACCGGAAAACCAGATTTATGATGTTTTCTCATAGGTAAAAGATTCATGTTCATTTACCCAAAAGAAAAAACTTCCTGTTAAGACTTGCTGAGTAATATGGTTTAATATTTTGAGAAGATGCTCATCAATTCTGATTATTATAACAACAACAAGCTTATTCCACTAAGTGGGCTCGACTACATGGAGCATGATGCAATTGTGCCCTTTACCAACTGTGAATCAACTGCTAACAGGTTTCATTGATAAGATCTGGGTTTAGGAAGAGAAATAGAGGGAAATTCTACTGGAGATAGTAATGCCAGAATCTGAAAACACTAATGACTTCAATAGATCAAGGAGAATCTTCAAATACAATGCAAATTCAAATAAATCACAAGTTGTATGTGATTAAGGAATCTTGGGGTTTGTGGGACTCTATCATTCATGTACTTTCTAATTTCTCTATTTGAGTTTGACCTTTTCTTCTATCCATAGTTTGTTAATTGGTGATAAAATGCTTCAGATGACCTTATGTGACAAGTGATAAATGTTGCACCTTCATATCTTGGCGTGTAATTGTTTTAAAAAATTTGAAGTATGATGACAAAACATGTGATTTGTGAGATAATTGACATTTTAATACTCATTCATCTATTTGGTTAAATTTCATTCTAATTAATAGTTGTCATGTACAAGGTTTTTCTTAAGTTGGAATCAGCGCCTGATGCAATTTTCCGATCAGATGCTGGAAAATTTGCTTTGATTGGATTAATGCGGGACCTTCGAGGAATAGCAATGGCAACTAACAGGTTGATAGTCATTTAACACCTGAATCTTTGTTTTATTTGGTGAAGATTTTGTTGTGTTATTACATCTTGGATCTTTCATATTATTTTCCCCTTAGTTGCCTGTATTTATATTCTGTCTGTATTTGAATTGTCTGTTGCAGTCGTAGGATGTATGGCTTCCTTTTTGATTGGCTCTATCCAGCACGCATGTCTATTCTTTTGAAAGGCATTTTGCATTGGGCTGATTCTCCGGAGGTAAGATTCATCCTTTTTAATGCATTTTATTGAGCGATCACTGAATTTCATTACATGGATTAAGGATTGAGACTGCCCCCTGCATTTTTTCTTTGCAGTAATTTCTCTGCTAACGAACATCTAATTCTATTTGAATACCGCATGGAATCATTCTTGGTCTATTCATTTTTCTTTGTATATGATAGGCTGCTGGATCCAAGATGAAATTCTTCCTCTGATGATTCTATTCTGGATCTTGAGGGGAAGGAGACGGGATGAAATTCCTCTTTATTTGTTGGGATGTGCACTATGAAGGACTAAAGTTAACAAGAAAGAAAAAACAATGAGAATATTCAGAAAATCCAAGATATGTGCCATTGCATAAAAGGCTTGGTGAACCATGCTAATGCTGCAAAGCATTTATCAAGTTGCCGTTTAAGAGAATGGCCAGCTCCTTCAAGTTGAAATTTTATATGGCTGCAACCATATATTATTAAATATTGGCTGAGTGTCATTGTAAGAAAGCAAAATATGAACTAAAACTCTTCAATGTCTAATACACAAAATAAACATGAACACATTTTAGCTAATATTATATATGTTTTCAATTTAACACATTGCTGCTATAGGCTTGTATAAAATTTGCCTGTAATTAAAAAAAATTATTATCATACTGGTATACTTTCTGATAAAATCAAGCAATGCAGGTAACAACTCCGGTGTTGAAATTTGTGGATGAATTAGTCCTGAACAAATCACAGCGATTGATCTTTGATTCATCTTCCCCAAATGGTATACTGCTTTTCCGTGAAGTCAGTAAACTGATTGTGGCCTATGGGTCAAGAATATTACCTCTTCCTAATAGAGCGGATATGTATACATTTAAATACAAGGGGATATCAATTTGTTTGTCAATTCTCACAAGAGGTATGATCATACTTTGCCAACATTTTCATATTATCCAAATGTATATTTTTTCCTCTTTCAATCTTATTTTTTTTACATTTGAAGAGTTAGTTGACGATAAAGAACAACAATGTCATGTGATCCTTGTAACTGAGAGGGCTGATTAGTTTTGTTGTTCTTATTGTTATTCTTGAGGGTGAGAATGTGGCAAAGGTAATTGTTAGTGTAGATCCTTGCATTATTTTCTCCACAACAAGTAATTTAAACGTGTCTTGTAATGCATGAAATCTTGCAAGTCTCTGGTACTTTTCAGCATGTTTTATGTATTCCGTGAGCAGGTTTTAAAATTGTTGATTATCATCCTGCAGCATTCTTTATGATATTACTTAACCACCTATTTTCCTTTCAAAAAAAAAAGAAGAAGAAGAAGAAAGAAAGAAAGACAATTTAGTGATCATTGGTTATAAGGGAAAGTTAATCATTGGATCTCTATACTTTTGACTTGATTGTAACTTTGTCCCTATAGTTTGACTTAGTGCAACTTGGTCCTTATAGTCTTAGCCATTTTAAACATGTCCCTAAGCTTTATTAATAACATTATTTTTTATAATTTTATTTTCTAAAATGCAGAGAGAATATTTTAAATATAGGAAACTACAGGAACTGAATTACAAGAGTCAGTTTAGGAGCTGACTTGCGTCAAATCAAAGTTTAGAAATTGAGTTGGTAAAAGCTATAGGGACCAAATGATTAGTTTTCCTTTGTTTATAATTATATTCATTTTCACATCAACTCTGGGCTTAACTTTTTTTCTTTGCATGCCAGCACTATCTGGGAACTATGTCAACTTTGGTGTTTTTGAGCTTTATGGTGATAGAGCGTTAGTGGATGCTCTAGATATCATTGTAAAGATGATATTATCCATTCCTTTGGCTGATGTATTTGCATTTCGAAAGGTATTACTCATAGCTTGAGATTTACTTTGCCTCTTTGGTGTTTTGAAATTTATTGTTGCATTTGAACTTTTGAAGATTTACCACAAATTTTTTTAAGATTTTGTTGAAATAAATCGTGCAATTTTGGCTGTTTCTATTTTGTTAATACTAATGTTTATTGATTTATTTTTTAACTTTCTAGCGATGGTTAGATTATCATGTTTGAGTTCAGTTTGCCACTTTTTTACAGTTTGGTTGATTGCATATTAGCAACTGTTGCTTTGATAGCCTTTTTTTTTTAATAAAAAAAAACTGGGTTAAGGTTATGAATTGTTTAATCGTTTTGTTCAGAGGAATTTTCTATTGTTTATGGAGTATGGTTTATTTCTAAAGTAAAATTTACATTCATTAACGTTTAAGGCATTGGAATATTTTGGCTACATTTGGGGTGAAGAGGTGACTTATTTTGGCTGCAACATGGAGCTCCGAGTTGCTTGTTACATGATGTTAGAATAGGGAACATGATAGTTTCCTTATCCTTTTTTTATGCACAAATTAGCGTCTCTGTTTATTATTAACAATTAGCCTTGCTAAAATTGTAAAATTTCGAAGGAATGACCAGGGCACTATGTCCTTTGATCTTTAGCTTATTGGTGATGCAAAAGAGTATGTGAGAAGAAGGAGGAAGACCTAAATCTTCATCCCTCCGTCCCAATTTTTTGGGAAATCTTGCTATCAAAATAAAACAAAAGATTATGAAAATTTGAAGGGAAGAAGATAATCTAATTCTACGGATCTTATTTCATTGGTTTCTGCTGTCAAAAGGTAATGTAATGCAAATATACAAGTCTTTGAAGGCAGCAATCCAGCCTTTCAAAATGGCAAAAAATGCAGAGGTAAAACTCACCTATGGACTAAAGGTTCGTTTGGTTTAACGGAGGGGAAGGATTTTATTTTATTTTTAATTTTTTTGGGGGAGTGGTTGGGGAGGATTTTTTTTGTTTGGTTTAGTTAGAGGGGAGGGAAGGGAAGGTGAGGGAATTGAATGTCCTTTGTTTGGTTTGGAAGGAGAGGAGAGGGGAAATAATAATTTTATTGTTTTGTTCTGTCCTCCCTTTCTAAATGCCATGTGATTTCAGCGCATGGGGCCAATTAGAGAATCAAAATTTTTTCTTCATTCCTCAAGGGGCTTGCATTACAAAATATAAAGTACGAGCCATGAATTAACAGCATACAGAGAAGGAAGTGTTCAAGTGCTGCCTCATGCTAGCAAAAATGTTTAGAGAATTGTAAAAAATATTAAGATGATCACTGCTCAGGAAGGTAGATTAAAGGAACTCGACCATTTTCATAATACTTGAAGAAGCAACAGTGATGATGTGACGTACTAGAGAGTGCAGACCTTGTTGCTCACTTGATGCAGAATGAAGAAGCAGGGCAGGAATGGTGGAAGAGCGATATGAAGGCGCAACTGAAATTGAGAGATACTGAGGGTAATTTTGGAAATAAAAAGATTAGTATAATTTACTACATGTATAAATTGGCTCAAATTGTCCAATTTCGGAGGCATGGGTAGGGAAAATTAACTCCATCACCCCCCAAAAAAAAAAAATACACCTCTCCTTCAAACTTCCTTAAACATAACAGCAGGTAGAGGAAGAAGGAAACTGTTTGAAATACACCATTGGAAAGAGTATTTAAAAAAAAAAACACAGAGCATATATATAAACAAAAAGTAATAGGACACTAAAAATGACAGCTATTTGAACGCTCTCAAGGTTGGATATGAATATATTCACCATGCTTTAGCAAGGCTGCTGCTTGAGACAACAGCTCCATAATTTGTGACTTAAATTTTTCTTTGATGAAGTTTTAGTCTATCTGTTTTATTTTTTGGTTAAGATATATTGGGATTTAATCAATCCCAATTATGGCCAGATTATTACCATAAACATTCACGGGATCATAGAGAGGTTACTTGAGGTCTCCCATGATCATGTTTCTTCACAAATTCCAAGGGCAGGCTCTTGGAACTTAATTTCTGCGCTTCTAATCATCACAACCTTTTTCCACACTAGGGAACTCTACCATGCAAAAGTACTGTTGCTAGCTCTTGATCTTACCAAATCAACATCAGTGCCAATTTCCAAAACCTTTGTAAGGTTCTTTTTGTAGAATAATACTTGTCAAGTGATTGGGGACGAGATTTTCTAGCCGTTTCTTTCTTTCTATTATATCAGGAGGGTTTGAATCCTTGGCCACTATTCATACCAGATCCCTTCCTTTCTAGATGAGCTAGCCTGTGTGGTTCATATATAAAAGATCTAATATAACAAATTATAACAAAATTTAATTTTCTTATATACATGCATACAGACATATATGCTTATGTACATATTTTTCCAAAAATTCCCTACCTGAGGTGGCATTTGTCCCTTGTCCTTTTTGGTTTTGGTCCCTGTTTATGTCTCTGCCTGCTTGAACTTGTGATATTGCAGTTTAGTTTGTGTATATTACCTGTTAACTTTATCACACTGGTTTTGGTTAGTGTGATACACAGTATCACACTGCAATATCATAAACCTTCCGTTAGGAAAGACCCAATCAGCAATCAGCACTCATTTTATACAAGAAGATGAGATTAGATTTTGTTATGTTAGATCTTTCACCTATGAAGTTCTAAGAATATATGTTACCAGTTAAATTGGTTTAACTTTAAAAGTATCAAGTGATACCCGATCATAACATCACAAATAACAAATCAATCACCGACAATATGTATGTGTGCGATTGTATGTATATATCTCTTTAATGCACTTATCACAAGATTTAGTAGCATCCTAACTCGCATTCATTGTTATTTAAATTATGTCTGTATTTTAAGAATTCATTTATTGTCTCTTCTTTCCCAGCTCACAACTGCTTACTTTGCATTCTTGGAAACCCTCTTCAGCAGTCATTTATCATTTGTTTTGAGTTTGGATAAGTCCACATTTATGCATATCGTTGGATCTCTCGAATCAGGCCTTAAAGATTTAAATGAGAATATATCATCACAGGTTGGTAGAAGCACCATTTTTTTGTAACTCTTGCAGTTAAGCTTTCACATTTTTTTGCCAACCCCTCTGGCCTTCGTTAAATTATTAGAAGCAAATCTTTGATCCATGAATAAAATTTCCATCGTCATGTGCTTGTCAACTGAGAAACAACCATGGCTAAGTCAGCATGTTATCTGATTTACCTATTTGTTCTGTAATTGTCTTCTGTGTTTGCAGTGTGCCTCTGCTATCGACCACTTGGCTACATTTTATTTCATGCATATTACTGTCGCAGAGTCAATTGTGTCACCAGCTGCGTTGAATATAGCTCAACTAGTCTCTGACTGCTCTGCTTTATTCTCTGGAGTAAGTTTATCTTGGGCTGCTGCCAAGATGCATTGTTCACTTTTGGTTTGCACTGTGAAAAGTAGGGCAAGCCAGCTTGACAGTTATATGATGTGAATGAAAAAATGATCACAGATAAGTACGGAAATGATTTAGGTTTATACATAATTAATACCTTTTCTTCATCCATATTGCATAACAACTGGTCATTTGTGAATAAATCATACGATAACTGGACACAGCAATTTATGTGTGTTAGTTTTATCGATGAAAAGATTGTTTGTGAGGGAACCATCTAAAATTAAATTTAAGTATTATTTTTTTTATCATGTTGTAATGTAAATAGTATTTTAGAGCATCTTTTGTTGATATATTGGGTTCTTTTGCCTTCCCCAAATAATGTCTCAATGATTCTACCCGGACCCAAATACCAGCAGCAATGTGAATGAGGTCTAGAAGGGAGCTATAATAATTTGATGCATCTATATCTTCACTGAACCATGCAAGTATAATAATAGAAAATCATGCTTGACAGTAATAAATCATAATTCATGCTACGATTGTAAGTCCTTTGGCTTCTAGGATCCTTTTCCCCTCTTCTCTTTTACATTCAGTAGTTATTGTTGTTGATGCAAATAGTTGTCAGAGCCAAGTATAAATTCCATTTTTGTTTTCGGCCTACTCAGTAAGTTAGAGGCATAGAAGTTAGATGATTGCATTCATATCCGTGTTCTTTCTAATTTGACTCAGTTCCATCTTAATTTTTCTTGCTTTGTGGCGGTTCTAATTTTTCTTGGAATTTTCTTCTTAGATATTGAAAACCTTATTTGAGATTGTTTTGTTGGAAGACCGTGGCAATCAGTGGGGTCTTAGCAGAGCAATGCTGAGCTTAATACTTATTAGTGAGGAGGTAAATGATTGTGATAACTGGCTTCAAATATCACGTCGTAGTTTGTTTCATGAACTCAAGCTCACAGTTTTGTTGTGATATTGCTATTGAAAATATGAATTGCTAACGTAGACTTTGAACATTGGTAATTCAAAGATAGGGAACTGAAGTACAAATTGGAGCCTTTGTTCTGGTGACTTTTTAACATTGTTGTTCAATGGCATTGGTATGATGAATCTCTGAAAAGAATGCGTTTATTTGATATGATAACACCATGCTTTAATGGAGATGTAAACTGTAAAGAATTTAAGAAAATTCTTGGCCATACTATGACTATAAAATTCTAAAGGGAAACATACAATGAACGATAATAAGATATCCTCTTCAAGAAGGTAAAAAAAATAAAGAGAGGTTTCTGACACATTTTTGAAGATTTAATTAATTTAATGAGTTCGCATAAATGCCCTCAAGTTTATATTACTTCCAGTTTTACTTTCCTCGGATGAGGAAAATGGACAAGGCCTGTTAGGTGAAGAATGCTTCTAGGAAAAATTATGGAGTAGAAATATGGTGCAATTAAATGATCAACAACACCAACCTTTCATTTGTGTTGCTTGTGAAATTTGAGTGTGATGCTTTTGGCTCGATATTTGGGATTGATGTAATTATCATGAATATATTATATCAACACGATGGAACTCTGTAGGTAAGTGTAATTTTCTATAGTCTTCCCAGTTTTCATCATATCTGTTACCCATCCTCTTCACGATAGTTTTGATGCTTCACCTTGTAAACATTAATGAGTGTATGCTATAATATTGACTTGCCATTTTGCCTGCAGATGTTCACAAGTATCAAGGCACAAATTTTGGCTTCATATGTAAGTTAAATGCTGTTTATCTGTGCCTCATTCTTGCTTGGAATACATGATTGCTTATATTTATCAGGCTCATGATCCCTCCCTAATTGGTATTCTGGATCAACATTTTTTATGGCCCGGCATATGTCTAGTTGATCATTCTTGTTATCATTTGTTTTTTTTTTTTTTCACTGACAGCTTGTCCCATCTAATACTTTTAACTGAATCCAAGTACTGGAACTGAACAATGCATAATAATCTGTAGCATAAAATTGTCAGTTTGGTGCTGGCCAGAGGGTGCCCCATAGTAATTTGAGAAATCACTATATTTAATTCTAGTCTTAGCAACTATATTAGGAATTCAGCGGTTGACTCTTCGCTACTGCGACAAGTTACATTAAGAAGCAAAGTTCCTGCGTATTTACATACTAAATTACTAAGGTGACCAAGATTTTAATTGTAGGCGTGGAAAGCATTATTAAGTTGTCTTCTGTAGATCTGGATTCTCGATATTTGGAAACAAATAGAAATTATATGTAGGGTAGATAGAAAGAGAGGAAGTGGTTCTTCTGCACGTTTTTAGCCGCTCTCTTAAATGTATATGTTAGTGCAGAGAATCACGATCTTAGTGCAGGTGTTAAAGTGAATTGACGGTATTAAAGCCATTACCGTAATCTTGTTGACTGGTCATGCAAATTCTTTAGAATAATTGGTTCAAGCGTGATGGAACCCTGCCCATTCAAATTAGTTATACTCTGGTGGAGTGTAAATCTAACGAGGGAATAAAAAAGAAATAGCAGTAAAGACACCAACTCTAGCCATTCAAGAGTTGTAGGCTCTCCACGTACACATACGTACTAATTTCTTAAACCCTCCCTAAACCTCACTGCCTAATAGATATCCGACCAATAGACCTTTTCAAGATAATCTGTATCTAAAGGGTCCTAGCCTCCAGTCAGTTTGGTAGAGGTTCTACTTGCCATATAAGGAAGCAGTAATTTCAAGGTTTTCAGATCTTAATGTTTGGAAATTATTATGCAGCGGCCAGAACAACATGAGCGACTCTCATTGTGCTTTGAGAAACTTATGAGTGATGTGACGCCGAGCTTGGATTCAAAGAATAGGGACAGATTCTCACAGAATCTGACAAGATTCAAGACTGACTTCTGTGCAAATTGGGACCAATTCTCTCATGCTCTGGCGCAGATCTTGTGAATGGTTCGATAGTTTGTATGTTGAAATGCAAGATACAGAAAACGAAGATATGGCAGCTGATGCGAGAAGAAAAAAGGGATTATGGGGAATAATTGAGGCTGGCTGAGACTTCTAGTTGGTGGTTTTCCTCCTTTGTATTCGAGGCAAATCTGTAAATGCGAGGCCCTTTGTCACGGATGATTCAATCGAAAATATAGAATTTCTATTTTTATACCTGTCTTGTTGGTTCGTTGTCGTCCATGTTCAAGGTATCTTGTTAATTTCAGCCATTCATTGTTGAGAAAAGTTACTTTAGCTGAAGATGAAAGAAAGCATGATAATAAGCTGGCATATTGTTTTAATACATGTCAGATAAGTTTCTATTTTTTGTGTTACATCACAAGAACTTCCGTTCTAATCACTTGCCCACATTCTAGCCCGGTTACCGCATACGCTCATTTGTTGTGGTTAACTGCATCTTTTCTTTGGGAAAATAACAAGCAAGGATTTCGTATAAAATTTATATTAATCAAAGAGTAGTTAAAATTCATGTTTGTTAATGAATTAGCGTTTATTAATAATATTTATTAAGTTTTAATAATTTATTTAAATTATTAACAATTCATTTGAATTTGTCTTTCATTTAAATTTTACAATAATTAATTTTTTATTAATATAAATTTTATATAAAAGTTTTTGGTTGTTATTTTTCTCTTTTCCTTTTAGGCCTGGGTTAAAAACATCTATGTTTTTGATACATTAAATGCATCTATTTGATACTAGCTTCAAATATAGTCAGACAAACAGTACTGACTAGTCACTGTACATTGCAAGCATCAAGCCCAAAATAATTTATAAGCTTCAAAGATTAGACCGACACTTCAATCTTCTTGTTCCATATTATCTTACGTCCTGCACGAGCAAGACCTATCGCATATTTGGTTTTACACGACACTCGTTAGCGTACATCAACATGCCAGAATGGGGAGATTTATTGTATTGCGTACTCCTTTTAATGATTATGTAAAGTTTTACTTTGTTGTGATATATATGAAGAAATTTATTGTAAATGAATCTTACTTTGGAAAAAAAAAACTTTTATTATAAAATTTTAGGATATATTAACTCACTGGTCATATGGACTGAATTTTTAAAAATTGAGTATGGTTGGTTCATATTGATATACAAAATATTTATTATTGATATATAAGAGATTTATCATTAAAAATTTATAAAGGATTTATCATTGACATACAATAGTATAACATTAACAAATATAATAAACTGATCATAATGTAAAATATAATAAATATTGAACTGTTTGATTGAAAAGCTCCTAATTTTAAAGTCACAAAGCAATAAAGCATGTATTTAGCAATAAAGGAAGAATAAAAGAGAAACTACACAGCCCTAAATCGAAAACCTTCGTCAACAGTTAAAACTAGTTCCCACAATGAATTCAAAATTTGATTAAAGGTACTACGGAGTGAAATTATCTGCTTCGAGCTTGGCACTAGCAGCAGGTCTGTAGTCGTCATTCTCATATGGTTGACAAAATCAATTAAAAAGACTTACACCTCACTTCTCCATTTAAAAAGGACTTTAGATATCCAAACCATCTGTGGTCTTACTCAGATATGTCAGCAAAATCGCCCGCAATATCATGGCGATCAGAGCTCTCCATTAAGGGAACCAACCAATCTCCTGGCCTTCCACCATCCTCATTTTCTGCACAGATTTCATCCTTGAATTCATTACAAGCCAGCAATTGTTTTGTTTTCCTGCTCCTTAACAATACAAGACCCAACATTTTCCTACGTGCAGTGTATATGGGATTCGGTTCAATCAAACACTCTTTACTATATGCCTCCCTGAGAAACACAGTTTGAGTTTTCCCTATGATTGATATGTAAAATATCCCCGGGTGCCTTAGCAGTACTTCACGCACATTTACTTCAATAGCAAAATCCCTACGAAAATGAGCTAATTGATCAACCTCAACCATCTTCTCCACTGTCAAGCTCAACAGCTCGTGAATAACAGCAACGGCCCTCTTCTCATAGCGCTCAACTCCTCCACATGTCCGTACACGAATGGCTTCTTTTCTCTCATAAGGCTTTGTATATGGAAGCCTTTGCCAGTTCTTCATCTTGTCTCTATAACCTCTTTCAATTTTAAACCCTGTTGGGAGATTGGTAGGAAATGAATACTTGGTCTCAAATTCACTCAACCATTTCTCTCTGTACTCTTTCTCCCTCCATTTCTCGATCTCAGCCACTCCCAGTCGTTCATCTCTATCTACTAATTCCACAATCTCTAAATCGACCAATCTGAAATCTCCATTGTATTTTTCAACTATGGAGGCTCTGAAATCATCCGGTAAACCCAATTCTCTTCTAATTAACCTCAATGCATGTATATGAAGAGTCCCATTTACCGACATCATCAACAACTTCTTCAACCTCTTCACAGCTTCCAGTTCCTGCTGTTTTATAGCAACCTCTTCCTCCTTTATCAAGGCTTTCATTTTCCCGGTAAATCTACAACACAAATTCCTCCTGATTGGGTGTGTGAAAACCTCAAAAACGTGGGGATATTTGTGAATAAATGACCCGATGCTGACATTAAGCCCAATGATGCTCCTCCATCGGGACATCAACTGTACGGACACAAAGGGACCGCGTTTGCGATTTGACATCAGTTGGTTGATTTTGAGAATAATCTTGAGTCTATTAAGGTGGGTCATGAGTTTGTCTAACTTGGAGTCTCTTACCCGATCTTCCAAACGGGTTTGGGCAGAAACAGTGGGTTTCCTCCATCTCTTTTGAATGAAACAATTAAATAGGCTAAATGAAACCGTGGGGGAGCTTGTCGAAGGTTCAAGCGAAGCCTCGGATGGGAAGTTCCTATATCTCAAACCGGACAAAACCTTCATCTCATTGATTCAAACTGACATGGGCTAAAAGAAGGAGGAAGTTTCTTACTTGAAAGGAGCATGACTGAGATGGTGGCCATTATGTTTGCGTCCAGCTAACACCAATCCCTTAATGCTCGGATTATTAGAACCTACGAAATTGCTGACTTTGGTTCTTCCTTTCAACGGGCTGAGTGCCATAAGGCGACCAGAGAGTTGAGGGATTCGGGTGGGTTAATGGAGTTCCTAGTTTCTATCCCCTACTTTGCCCCTCGTTGTCTGTATTAGTTTTGGCGATTAATGTTCTGCATCATTAGGAAAGCACCGTTTTAGCATAGCAGCTGATTTTGTAGTCATTTTATAACCATAAAATACTTACAAGCAGAAAAAGCCAGAGCAGCTAGAAGGATGAACTAAGAAGACCAAAAGCATAGGAACAACAGTAATTTAAGACCTGTTTGAAATTGTTTTTATTTTATTATTCTGAGAACTGATATTCTGTAAAACATGTTTTGAGAACAAAAAAATAAAAAAACTTGTTTGAATAATTGTTCTAAAAAACTATATCTGAAAACAAAAAAATATAAAAACTTGTTTAATAAATTTCTCAAAATATGTTTTGAGAATAAAAAACAAAAAAAAACTTGTTTGATAACTTGTTTTATATAATTAATATTAACATAATTTTTATATTTATTTAATATTATATTATAACTATGAATTAATTAGTAATAAAATTTGAATAGAATCAACAAAAAAAACATTAAATATATAAAAGTCTAACAACAAAATCAAGTCTTAAAGTAACATTGTTTTAAGCAAGGTCTCCAAAATATTGATATAAGAAACACAAGGCTACACTTAACTAGGAGGAGTGGTAAAATCATGCCACATTTGAGATGCAATATGATCACGATGTGTTGCCATCTCTATTGCACTTTCTTCAGATAATCTTGACAAGTTTTCTAGATTATAGTTTGTACCTTCTCTACTTATGTTTTCATTCATTCCTTCCATTGATAAATTTTCCATTAGTTCAGAATCCATATTCTCCCATTGATTGAATAACATATCACGACGACTCCATTTACGTATGTAATTGTGAATAGCACAACATGCCACCACAATAAGGCGTTGTCTTGAAGGCTTGTATTGTGGCATTAACTTGAGAATGGGAAATCGAGCCTTCAAGACTCCAAAAGAACGCTCAATCGTCATTCTTAATGAAGAATGTCTAAAATTAAAAGCTCTCTTTGACTTGTAGCTTGGCGGCCTTTACCTCTATATTCTTCTGCATGGTATCTTTCTCTTCTGTATGGTGGAAGAAACCCACCACTGCAAGGATATCCACAATCTACAAGATAATATTTACCTATATGTGGCAAAAATAAAATTTTTGAAGTTTATAATTGAGCAAATAACATATAAAAAATATTTTATGTTAAAACATACCTCTAGGGGGCCATGGAAAATTTGCTTCAGGATTGGTAATTGCATCCATTAAAACCTTAGCATCATGAGCACTACCTTCCCAACCCGAATAAACATAAGTGAACATTATGTTAAAGTCACATATACACATAACATTTTGTGTAACAATTGTCTTTTGTCCTCTATATGATGCTTGCTTTTCAAAAGGTACCCAAGCACTTACATATGTACCATCAATTGTACCTACACAATTCTATATGGAAAATATTTATAAATATATATAGTTATGATAAAAAAAATAATGAACAAAGAAAAGTAATTATTAAGACTTACCCTAAACCAAGGAAAATACATTGAGTTATTTGTAACATGGTTTGGCAACTCTACATTCTCTTGTTTTATGAGCTCTTTCCCCAATTGACATACTGCTCTTAACACTCCCTTGAAATATTTTGATATAGTTTGGGTAGAATGTTGAAAACAATCTGCAACTACCCTTTGTCTAAGATTATGGCCTATAATATACAAAAACATTGCCACATTTTCTTCCAAATTTAAACATCTCGAATCATCTAAGTAATTTTTATTCCTCAACTCATTGCATAATGTAAGAAAACATGTTTTTTCCATTCGTAGCAATTCATAGCAAGTAGTTCCAGATCCATTAATGAGCTCATTAACAAATGCTTGACTTGTTGGTGCAGATGTACGGATTAGGACCTCATTGAGAAACATACTTTCATACTCACATAACATTTCAATTGACATTAATTCTTCTATCTCATGGTCTTCTTCGCTTGACCCTGATGAAGATATAGATCCATCAACTGATGAGTTATCATCTACGTCCATTCTGATTAAAATCAGTGAACTGTAGAATACAAACCATGAAAAAAAGAGAAATGAATAAAAAGTGCACAAACAAACATAGACTAGTAACATCACATTGAATTAACATTAAAAAGACCAACAAAATAGTTCAAGAAATTAACATGAAAAGCACCAAAAAGCACGTTCATGAAACAAGAGATTCACCACCTAACATAAAAACTACCAACTCACATACATCACTTTAAATTATACAGCCATGCCTTCTTTCTCTCTAAACACACTGTCATAAATAATTCTCTATAAATGCCTTAAGTAAATTTTTCCATTGCTTTGGCATGGATATCATCAGGGACATCATCAATGGCATCAAGGGCAGTAATACAATTGACAACTGAATATTCAGATAATGAAACTCCAGTACTACTACTTTCAACACTCCTTGCTCTCCACCTCTCAGCCTTAGCAATTTCAGCTTCAGCCTTTGCTTTAGATGCTTCAGCCCATGCTTGAATTGCATCTCCCATTTGACTAGACCTATATTCTTTCCTTTTCTTGCTATTAGAGACTTCAACAACATGTTTTTCACTACGAGTTACACGCTCTATTGTTTCTGGGCCAACATCGTCATCCCTACTAAGGTCTATATGAACTCCAGTATTTATATATTCATTTTCAAGATTGTTTTCATCATCAGAATTAGGTGGATCTTGTGTAGATGAATGATGGAGTACACCCGTGGCGGTGCTTCTATTAAAAATTACACCTAATAGGTTGTAATGTTCTAGTCCTTGGGTGCAGCCTCAGGATGTACCTACATACATATACTCATGTGAATTAATAACATATATAAATATTATATAGACTAAATAAAATTCATATGATTACATACCATAATATAGTTCTTCCAAACTTCCTCATCAGCAATAACAGTGTTGCTTTCAGCATCCCAACTAAATCCAGTGTGTTATAGCAGTTGAGAAAATTCTCTATGCTTTGTACGCAACCTATTAAACTTTTGCTTGACTTGTTTCAAACTATAAGACCGTCCACATTTAGCATTCAAGTTCTCTAGCATACTTTTCCAAACTTTGGGAGAATACATACCGTTATTCATATTACCTTTGGTAACTTCTTCAACCATGATATCAATGAAGCATTTAATAATATGCTTAGGCCAAATTGTATTTTCAACATGCTCACTAGTTGCCATCTATTAATATATATAATATGTTAGCAAAAAAATATCAAGTTCAGTACAAATAAAATGAATAAGAAAAGCAATTTTGTTAAGGTTAGATTCTAAAGTTCAAATACCCTTTGTAAAGAAAATTAAAAGTAAAAGAAATCAATGAATATGTGCTAAAGTTCAAATTCCCTGTGCTAGAGAAAATTAAAACTAACCCAAATCAATGATTCTATGTTAAAGTTCAAATGCCTCATGCTAAACTAAAAAATAACTAAAAGGGCACAGATTTTCATCAATTTATTAATAAACAAAGTTGTTCTTATTCATTAATAAAGAAGGAAAAGAGTCGGTCCCTACAAGTGCAGTAGTTGAAACATTCTATTCATTCGTAAACAAGGCAAAAAGACAAAAGAAAGAAATAGAATCGGTCAAATACAACTCAGGTGTAGTGCAGCCACAAAAGAGTAGAAACAAACAACCTAGAGCATGAAGTGGAGGAAAGGCAACCAGAACTCAAAAGTGCAAAACAAATATAAAATAAAAAAAATGAGTAAAGCGTCAGAACAAAACAACTTTATTGAACAAAAAGGCATAAAGAAACAGAGCAAAACGAAGAAAGAAAGAAGAAAGGACACACCTGAGTCACGAGCATGAAGTCGATGAGCTGGGTTCTCTCAGACGAAGAAGATGAAGCAAGCTGTGACTACACCTGAACTTCGATGGTCAGAACTCCGAAGCATGAAGCAGATGAAGAAGCTGTCTAAAGAATGATGAGAAATAGAGGCATTTAGGGTTGAGAAAAATTTGGATTATTTACAAGCTTGCCATTAATGAAAACAGGTAGTTCTCCGCCTCACCTTTGTTTTGTAAAACAATAACTTCAAAACATTCAAAAGTTGTTTTTGCTTTTCTATTTCTGAGAATAGAATTGTGGTTTTTTGTTTTCAGGAACACTTCCCTAAAAACACTTTATCAAACAAGTTTTTTTTATTTTTTTTACTCTAGAAAATAAAAAACAGTTCTGAAAACAAGATACCAAACAGGCCCTTAAATTTCTGACCTATAACCTATTTACATGAAAAAGAAGGCATGCGAATTGGAGATCGAGGTGGACAGTAAATTATTCATTCAACATTATAAAGAAGCCACAGAAAGAGGAACCATGCTTATACATTTAGTCAATAAGTGGGGAAACCACCCAAAAAAAAACTCTCGGAGCTAATTTGGCTCAGGTTGAGGACCCCAAAAGCAAGCTACAGTGAAACTCCAACTTCATCACAATACTTTGAAGAAGCATTTGTTCATTCGACCACATAGAGAGCATAATGTCACGAATGATATCTTCATGACCGTGTAAAGACCAAGATAATGAACGATCCGCTGGTTAGCCTCGCACAATATAGGTAAAGGGGGCGACATTGGTATTGGGTGCGTCTGCCTTAGTGTGTGGACTAAGTGCACAACTAGTCGGGGGCTAGTGCCACCTCCCTGATGAGCCAATGACAGGGCGAAATCAGTAGGATTCATATGTGGTGAGGCTTGTCCTGAGAATTATGAGGTCCTCCAGGACGCCGCACGGGCGCCGTGTGCTGCGCCAGACTCTAAGCCCATGACAGAGTGATATCAAAGCAGAACGTACTTTACTACCGTGTGCCTTTGGAGTCCTACGTTGGGACTAGTTGATCTCGGCACCGCTCCAGTAGGCCTGCGAGGTGTAGGTGGGTCCAAAAATAGGGACTCGGGCGGGAAGATTGGCCGTGGTCGACTCCACTCCTGTTGGCTCACGGGTGCGAGTGGGTCCGAAGAGTGTAGGACTCGGGTGGCCATTCAGCAGTAAGCTGATGTGTTTGTGGTAGTACTGTACGTGTGATCTTTGGGTAGAGTCTTTCCCCCTAGCACGAGGGCATGCTAGATTGAATATGGGAGAATGTCACGAATGATATCTTCGTGACCGTGTAAAGACCAAGATAATGAATGATCCGCTGGTTAGCCTCGCACAATATGGGTAAAGGGGGCGACATTGGCATTGGGTGCGTTCTGCTTTAGTCTTTGGGCTAAGTGCACAACTGGTCGGGGGCTAGAGCCGCCTCCTTGATGAGCCCATAGTAGGGCGAAACCAGTAGGATTCGTATGTGATAAGGCTTGTCTTGAGGATTATGGGGTCCTCCAGGACGCCGCACGAGCGTCGTGTGCTGCGCCAGACTCTAAGCCCGTGACAATAAGTAAGAATCAAGAAGCTACACTACATTTTCACCCATTTCATCAATAACAACATAGCAAACATGGGAGTAACCAAGAAGAAACGCAGCAAAATCTAATTCATTCTATCAGTACATCACCAAAAAAGTAATAAATTGTAAGGGCTAGAAGAATCAGAGAATAGAAGATGTATTTAATCATTACCTCTCTTTTATCCCATTCTCTTACTCCCTATTCAACCCCTTTATCTCTCCGTCTCTCTTCCTTCCCCCATCATTCGACTCTGTGATCTTGAGCGGCTGGGTCAGTTTTCTGGTCAGAACAGCTATGAGCCCTTCGTTCTCTTGCTCTCTTCACTCTGTTTCTTTGTTCACCTTCTGGTTTGAGTGCTCAACTCACTTCTTTTTTCCTCAAAATTAGGTGATTTCAAACGGATATTCAAATGGCCCCTCAGGGCAAGCCACCGCATGTGAGTTGCACGTGAGTTGCGGCTAGTGCTGGAAAGCGTGAGAAAATAAAACAATGGAAAGAGCGGGAAAGAAATAAAACCCCAAGATGCTAGTCGATGGAGCGAAACGCTGATTTGAGCTAAAACCCTACACTCACTCACGATCCCTTCCAAATCCCGATCTGACATGCCTTCCTTCCCTCCTCCTGGTTCTGTCACCATCTGCGAAGTCAATCGCGACCTAAGTATCACTATCTTTCTAAATCTATATTCTATCCGCCGTCTCCTCATTCCGAGTTCTGCTGGCCGTTGATTTTTTTTTTTTCATTTCTAATTATCAGCTTATTTCTTTCATTCTGCAGTTACTGCCGACACGCTCTCGGACGATCGAGCAAAGGACACCTACGGGAAACTTCTAGTAAACTTGGCTTATTTGGAACATCTTAATTGAATTAATGTGTCTTGCTGTGTTGTGTGATTGAATTTGATAGGGGGACTTACTTGGATTTTCTTCTCTCATTTCCGGTTTTTTTTTTATTATAGGGATTGGTGTTTAGCCCTGTGCCATTTCAGCCAGAACAGCTCGTATCACCAACTACTGATTACGATGCGGAACAAGATGGAAGAACTGCTGGGGATGGGGTCCAAAGGAAAGGTCTATTGGCTGTCTTGCTAGGGCTAGTCAATGAGTCCCTTGGGCGCCTTTTTCGCCCTAATGATGTATGGCGTCCTCTCATTTATTTATTTATTTATTTTTTGAAGTTCAGATGCGTTGCATTTTTTAAGTTACATGTACGCTATATTGTTGTATAAATGATTTGCAGGTGCATCTGCTACCAGAGGTTGATATTCAAGGAGTAAGCTGGCACCAGAATAAGCATATAATTGCGTTTATCTCTGGGCCAAATCAAGTTATGCTTCGTGACTATGAAGACTCAGGTAGCTTACCTATTTAAGCTATCTGGCGTTTCATGTGTGTTTTAATAATTTCACTTTTTGGCTTCTTGGGTGATTGCCGGCTGTTTGACATAATGAACAGAAGGGAAGGATCCAATCATTCTGACCAATGAGTACCAGAGAGATGTTAGAGTACTCGAGTGGAGGCCTAATGGTGGCCGGATGCTCTCTTTGGGTTGCAAGTGAGAACTTGCCGTTCATGCGTGGTTTTTACTCAAAAGTTGTTCGTAGCCCACCAGGGTATTGTGAATTTTTTATACTATATCAGTGAATCTATTTTTCAGGGGCGGAATATTCATATGGGCTGCTTCTTATCCGGGGAATGCAGCATCTGTTAGATCTGGGGCAGCTTCCTTTGTAGGAAGTTTATCAAGAGGCACTGGAATTCGGTATATCCTGGCAGATTTTCTTTGCAGCGAGGACAATGAACATATTAGTGCTCTTACATGGAGCCCAGATGGGAGATATCCTAAGAAATATACTGCTCGCTTTATTTGTTTTGCTTTATGTTTTCCATATGAGAATTCATATATGGGTCTCTTTTGGTTGTTTTTTCCTTTGCCCTGGAAGCACATGGAAAGTATCTTCTTTTTTGGCGGTTTTAAGAACACTGACTTGGGGCATATACTTTGGTTTTCAGTGAAACTTTAATTTCTATTCGTACTTTTCTTGACTTGTTTTCACATACTTAGCTTCTGCTTCATATGAGAGCTCCTCTTTCACTGTGTGGGATGTTTCTCAAGGTATGGTCAAGATCACTGGTTAATTTTGTATAATGTGACATTACCATTCCCTTGTTCTTGACGATCAACTATAGCTCACTGGATAGGTTTAGAACTTGCTCTATGCAACTTGACTCTGTTACTCTAGTCAGCATTTTGAGGCCAAGACTCATCGGCTGTGGCCTATGGAGACATAAAGATACAGCATAGCTCAACTACTTTCACCATAGCCCTATTGATACGTTTTCTATATTTTTGTGAGAACTGAGATGTTTACCTCATTTAATGAATGTCACAGGAAATGACAATAATAAAACTGAGCCCATAGTCAAGAGTAAAACTTGGGTTTCATTGATCAAATTCAAAACGTTTCCTCGGAACAAAGTTTTGGATTCTGTATATACATGTCGAATGCAGTCTATTCATACATGTGATACATTAATAGTGGGTTGCTCATAATTATGTGAATGGTTTGGAAACACCCTATCCCTTGTACGCATACACTGAAGATCTTTTAGGTAATTTACCTTTAAAGAATTTAGATTTTATCCAAATAATATTATTTTGAAATTTTACTGCTGCCTTGAAAATTAAGAAAGCATATGGAGCTTAGGGTTTAATTTAGGAATGCTAAACATGAGGTGTAGAAGATGAAACACCAGTATTCTGGTTTGCGTCACCTAATTTCTAATTTTAGTTCATCATTAAATAAAGATGAAATGTCACCAGGATTCTGGTATGCGTTACCTAATTTCTAATTTCGGTTCATCAGTAAATATTATCACTTTTATAGCTTATACGGTTAAGTTTTTTTTTTTTTTTTTGAAAAAGAAAAACTACAGCAACTATGGCAAGCAAGAAAAGAGTTAGTTGTGAAGAAACAGGTAGAATGTTGGGGGAATAATATAAAGATTATACTGATAGTTTATAATGACACTTGAGACGAGGAAATAAAATTGGGAATGATACTGGGTCCATTGGCATTTTTAGCAATTCAATTTCTCACCGTCAGAACTTTATTGTCAACTTGGAACTTTACATAGAAAATAAGGAAATTTATTATGTGCACACACTTGTGCCGCACCTCACAAATGTTTGTGAATGTTTCCCTGCTTAGGGTAATTTTATTTGGAATGCTTTAACAAAATGAAAATATTTGGAATTGTAATTAAATAAACTTGTCAAATATCTGTTGCCTTATTTTATGTTAGGATTATGAGTTGATTGTTACTCATCTGAGTACTGGAAGTTTGAGGAGTGGCAGCATGAATTTGGATTGTCTTTATGAATTTATTATTGCAATCAACATGTATTAAATTCCTCCCATCTCTTGATTATTTTTTGGCATATCATCTGTAGGTGTGGGGACACCCATTCGGCGGGGATTAGGGGGCATATCAATGCTGAAGTGGTCACCAACTGGAGATTACTTCTTTGCCTCAAAATTGTATGCCATATGCTATACAAGTCTCGTTTTCATTTGAACATTGAAAAATTAACTAATCATAGATTATTTTGATTCATATCTTGATGGTTATGTTCTTTAACAGTGATGGAACATTTTATCTTTGGGAGACAAACACTTGGGCATCTGAACAATGGTCGTCAACCAGTGGGTTTGTAAAGGTATGTAATATCAAAATTCATGTTTTGGTGCCTTATAATGACTTAAAGCCATAAAATTTAGTTCTTGATCATTAAATTAAGAAGTTGGTATGTTCATCAATGTCATGCCAAATTACATTATCTTAACGATCATATGCAATACTGAGATTCTTCAGTTTCTACTTGGCAAATATGAGATCACTTAGACATGTAACAGTTTTTCTCTAAAAATTATGTATCAAACTAGTATTGTTGATGCTGTTTAGTATTGCAGCCCGGATATAGGACTTAATCTGAGGCTTTAGATTTTCAAGTGGATAGTGGGTCTTACAAGAATATATCTATTTCTTGGGGAGGGGGCAATATGAAGATTTGCTTAGCATGGACAACCCACATAAAAGATTTTGGACTTGAAATTGACTTTCTATCATACAAACTTATATTGTTCAAGTTTAATGTGTGTCATATTGGAGGAATCAAAGTCCACACTCCAGATCCGTTCTAAATTTTACCCTGCTATTCTAATATCCTCTAAAGAAGAGTAAGAGTTGTTGATTCCCCGTAGTACATACTAATCTGTCAGAATGCATATTTGATGCTTAACGTTATGAGTATTTTGTCTATTTTATGCACTTTTGGGGATCATTTATTCATTAGATTGGATTGCTATACTGTACCAAGAAAAAGGCAATAATATTTTCCTTCAATAGCCTTTATTTTATTTGATTCAAGTTCCTGGCTTTTCCCCCTCAGAATTTTAGACCCAATATTACATGCATTATTTGGGGAAGAAAACATGGGAATCCGCAACAGACAATCTTTCTTCATTTCCTCCTAAAATGATTGGAGTAGAATTAATAATATAATTCTCCTTGAAAAGTTTGTCGAATAGTATCATAGCCATATAGAAGTTTCTTTGCAAGTTGGAAATGGACATTAACATAATGTCTGAAGCTTCACAAGTCTAAATAATAGAAATTATAGGATAAATTTCTGAGAAATTTAAGAGAGGAAAGTTTAAAATTTTCTTTTAAATGATAAGACTCGTAAGCTTGATGAGTCTTCATAGTTAAATTGTATTGGAATATCCAGATGGTAGTTACTTTTTTCCTTGCATGTTATCCTTTCGGCATGAAGTCATCTAACAATACAGGAACCACTATAACTTCTTTTTTCCTGATGGCCATCACATAACTGTATTATCTTCAATTGTACCTGCTGTCGATGATGTGCTATCAGGGTGCAATGTGGGATCCTGATGGACGTATGATACTGCTTGCTTTTTCTGAATCTTCAACCTTGGGATCTGTTCACTTTGCATCAAAACCTCCCTCGTTAGGTATATGGCCTTTTGTTTGGAATTTTTATTTTTATTTTTTTTTTGTTGAGTTTCTTCATGTAATGCTTATTTGGTCTGTTATGGACAGTAAAGATGGAAGTATTGGACACTAAATAGTAAATCGATTAAATTAGTTGATAGTTGATTAAATATTTTCTCAATTTTGCTCAGATGATATATTATGACTCATGATATTTTAAGAAAAATGTATGCACGGACAAGAATGAAACGCCCAAAAAAAAAAAAAAATCCTTGTCGAGGAATCTGCTATTGTATATCAATTGATTATTTTGACTAGGGATGGTATTGGTTGAATCTGATTAAGATGAAATATCGTTTTCCTGTAGTGATAGTTGAGTTTGTGGTATCAAAATAACGTCTTTTCTGTCATGTTCTGCCTATTGCTTCTAAGCTTGGAAAGGTTTTCTTTAAAATTAGAGCGTTACACTGATAATTGCTTGTTGATTATTCTTCCAGATGCACATCTGTTGCCTGTCGATTTGCCAGAGGCGATGTCACTAACTGGCAGGTAGAGAGAAATTTACAGTTGATATATTTATAATAGTTATGGTTCTTGCCCACGTTCTTGAAAAAAACTCTTCATAAAGATAGAATGAGATGTATGTATCAGAACAAGGAATATCTTTTTATCTATATTATTGTCGTGCTTTATTTTCTCAATTTCTTTTCTCTTCTTCTTCTTCTTCTTCTTTTATTTTCGGGAAACCCCCCTCAAAAAAAAAAAAAAACGGTTGTATACTTCCAAAGTGTTTCCAGCAACTGGCATAATTCTGCTTTTAACCTTTGTTTTAATTTGGGAGGGGATAAAATCCTCTATCAGTTGGTTCTGCCTGGTACGATTCTCATTGATAGAAATGGGATCACTATTTATTCTCTTGTTATTTCTTTTTATTCAGTCTTGGCATTGAAAAGGTAGCATGGGATCATTCAGGTGAGCGATTGGCTGTTTCCTTTAAAGATGGAGATGAGGTTTATAAAGGCCTGATTGCTATATATGACACAAGAAGGACTCCTCTGATATCTACATCACTAATGTGAGTTAATGTTTGAAAATAGTTGACCTGTTAATCTCGCTATATTTTTCCTATGTAAATTTTAATGCCAAATTATTTGGAAGCAATATTGTTTATTGATGACATGTCAAGGTAGTGTCATTTGCCCGGGACTGATCTACACTGTCTTGCAATTACATGTTACAGTGGATTTATCAGAGGGCCTGGGAACAATCCAAAGCCAATTGCATTTTCGTTCCATGGAAAATTTAAACAAGGGCCATTGCTTTCTGTGGTAAGTTTGAATTTAGTTAACTGCTCTGGCAAAAATAATAATAATAACAATAACAACCAAGTTTAACTAATTTCTGTTTCCCTTTGTTTATGAGGAAATTTAAATTTCATATTCATTGTTATATTAAAAAAAAATGTTACGCTTTTATCTATAGATTTCAGTTTTCAGGATAGGATATGCTCTCCCATTTAAAACACCTTCAAATTGCAAGACCTGAGACCTTTTGTTATTTTTGTTGTTTGTGGCAGTGTTGGAGCAGTGGATTTTGTTGCTCATACCCCTTGTTATTTCGTTCCCATACGCTTCCATAGGAATCCGGTTTGATGTTTGATATTCAGTTGGTTGGTGTTTCGGGTTAACCTTTGAGGAAAAGCATTATATGCATGTAAGTATTTAACTTGATGGTTTCTTTGACAAATGATATTATTGTATGTGACATTTTGAACTGTTCACGTGATTTAATCATACATAATATTTAATGGCACGTTTGCATGAGGCTATTCTACGACGTGAACACAAAATCTTGGCTTTGTAGTTGATAATCCTAGATGGGATGTGTCCAATAATAGATGTAGAGAAAATGTTTTTCAACTGTAATGGGAAAATGATTTTAAACCCGGTAAATCCATTTTATTTTCAGTGGCCAAGTTTTTCTCCCAAATGTAGTTGTCAATCACTGAAACAGAACAGATCTTCAACTATATAAAATCTCTTTTTATTGTATGCCAAAAAAAAAATCTTTTTATTAGGTATAGGTATACAAGATGAACAAACTGATGTAATCAATTACCAGGAAAAGGGGTAATTTGATCTACATTGAGTAGATTCTTTAACTAGATGGTCCCAACAAAGGAAATCTACGCTGTGTACGCTTTAACCTGTTTATGTAGGATAACTCTAATGAATATGCAGGATACCTCTTCTAATGAATATCCACTTGAACTAACTTTAATGTACTCGCAATTTGATTTATAAAAAATTTAGTTTATTGTAAATATTAAGTTTTAGAATAAGTAATGAATGTATTTGAGTTATAGTAATACGAATAAAATTAGCAAGATCTTTTTTTTTTTTGATAAAAAAATTGTTTTCCGGGAAAATAAAAAACGAGTAACGAGTAACGACTAGAGAGAGACACGGGTGACGGAACCTTATCCTTAAGCCTTCTCTCAGCCTCTCCTGCCATCTACCGTCCATTGCGGAACTCTGAGCCATCATTTTAAACTTAAAAAAAAATTAAAAAAAAAAATGGCTCCGCTCTGTTTCATTTCTTTCACCCTTGCCTCTTCCCTTCGCTTTTCTTGTTCGACAACAGCCACGGCTATCCCCCACTGCCACTGGTAAGAACCTTTGTAGTCTTGCACTCTCTACAATCTCTTCAAATCGTTGAGGCATCTTATCCTAAACTTATCCTTCCATTTCCTGATTCTGATTTCATTTATTTATCGATGCGTTTCTGTTGATATATCTTGTTTATTAATTATATATAGACCTATTTTCTTGGGAAAACTTGTATCGATATCAGTTTCCAGATTGCACGTTAGACCCATTGATGTGCCTTCCAAGTATTTTAGTGGAGTTGGAATTTCACCACCATTCCCTTTCAAGAGAACAGCTGCATCAGTTGTGAGAGCGGCTTCTGTTGGTGCTGATGGAGCAACTTAAGCAAATGACGGTGAATTGCCTCCACAAGGTGCCGGAGAGGTTGTGCCAGTTGACAAGCTTCCTTTGGAATCGAAGCTGCAAGAGAGGAAGTAGCAGAGATTGAGTATGAAAATGGCCAAGATTAGGCTTCGGAGGAAAAGACTTTGTCAGGAAGCGCAAATTGAGGAAAAAAGGAAGATGGCTACCTTCTAAAATGAAGAAGTTGAAGAATATTTGATCGTGAGCACAAGTTATCTTCCAAGGTTTAATCCTTTTGATTTGCTCTTAGCCAATCCACAATGTATTTCTATGTCATGAAGTTTCAATGGAATGCATGAACCTATACACGGCGTTTGGTTGGTTGAGCTTGGAATTCTTGTTGCCTTCATCTTCATGGATTAATTGATTCGTGTTATTTGATTTTCAGTCAGTTAATAACCCCTTATTGCACTGTGAATTCGCATCCTATATCTGTAGCCACAACGATGTTTCATGCTCGCCGCAGGTTTTATGACAATTACAACATTTATTCTCCATTTTGTGTAGTGAAAGGTAAAATTTATTCAAATAATAGAAAGAACAAGATACGAGGTTGCAAATAAGACAATTAGACAGCTAACCACTAGTGCTAAGAATCCTCAGCAACCCTTGGCTTTAACCAGATGATCAACCAAGGTGCGTACAACTATTACAACATTTTGAGTGAAGAGTCTTCTGTTTCAAAAGTCAACGTCCAAGTCTGGTCTGCGCCTGTGGGTTTGATATTTCGCAGAAGCCTATCTTGAAAGGCCATGGAGAGGAACCCGTGGAGTTTATTATTGGGAACAATGAACGGCCAGCGGGAGTAAGCGAAAGGACAGGGTCTCAGGATGCGATTGGTGCCTTCAGGATCATGTCACTCGTTGGCTTCTGTTTATAACTTATTTCTATTAATTTCATCAATATTAATATAAAAAATAAAAAAATAAAAATACATAAAATTTTAAATATACTCTTATATAATAAATTTAAAAAATAATGATGTTAATTATTTTTCTCTTGTGAAGTTTGATTTTAAAAATATTTTTTAAATATTATTTAAAAAACTATATCATAACTTATAAATAATATCAAACAAACTTTTTAAAAAAGACCTTATCAATGAAACTGGAGGGAGCAATTCACAAGTAACTTCAGCATCGATTCTCGTTGTGATGAGCTTGTTGCAGTGGAGCAAAGTAAAACATTTCAATGTATAAAAATATTATATTCCTTTTTACCCAAAAAAAAAATCCATTTGAATTGGGAAAGTTTTGTTTTTCCCCTTTGTTTGCCCAAATTTTGCTTATCGGAACCTGAAAACATTCAAAATTCTCTTGGGTGGACATGTGGCAAAATAAGCAATAAGAAATCATTTCTGTACGAATCATTGATTTGATTCTATGATCCTCGAAATCCACCCTTTACAATATATACATTCCTGATTCCTCTTCATGAAAAAAGGTTCAGAAGGCAATAACAACATTCTACTCGAAAGAAGTTGTGCTTCATCCGAAGGAAGGGGTGGGGAAATTCTTTTTTTTTTCTTTTCTTTTCTTTCTTTTTTTTTTTTTTGGCCTCTACACATTTTATTTACCAACCGACGTCAGCAGACTAGCAAATGCCTATCTGGATTCTTCATTGTCAACTTCTTTATAGATGATATAGCGACTGTGTCACGAGGAATGGTCAAACCAATGTGTCACTCTTGAGAATATTAAATTTGCAGAGGGGGCAGGTTGCTTTTGTCCGAAGCCATCTGCTGATGCAACCACAATGAAAATGGTGTGTGCAGGGAAGGCGATAAAGTTCTGCCCCTTCTATGTATGGAGAAAGGCAGATGCAGCATTCCTGCAATGCAAGTAAGCAGAAGCAACTTAACCCTATAAAGATGAATATTACACTTTTACAGCCATGACAAGCAGCGTCTATAGGGTGGAAAATCATGGAAAATGCCCTTTCAGATTCTAACCTTGTAGCCTTGAATTTTATTTCACCACGTGAATATTTTAACAAACATGGATATTATGAACATATAATTGAATGGCTCAATTTCTATGGTAAGGGATCAATAGAATAAGAGCCAAAAGCCTTAAATTGGTTTAATCACTCAGGGACATGGATTTGCAATGTAATTCAAGTACACATCCTATGATGGCATCAGTTCAGTTCCATGACAGGTTTACTAGGATGAAACAAAGTCCACAACTGGTAATTGATAATCAACCATTCAACCTGTGGGTTTAACACATGCACTGTTGATATGGGTTTCTTCAACCTTTAGCACAAACCTAAAATGAAAGTTTATAAGTTCAAGATTTTGGGAAGCGAAAAATCTAAGAACAGAGGAAAAGTTAATTTAAACTGCAGAGTTAATGCCAATAGATGGAAAAGTTGCGAATGACACAGGATGGACTATTTCATAATCTTAAAAGCTCTAAAATAGGTTAAATCTCAAACAAAATGCCCAAAAAAAAAAGGACTAATTACAGCTTAACGAAATCAGAGTCACTGAGTGCAAGATGTGATAAGATATAATACTCACAGAATCATCTGGGTTGACATATAATTCGCTGACAAGGTTACTATTGCTTGCATCTATTCTTGCTTTAGAAACTTGCTTCTTACTGTCATCAACCATCAACAATGAATTTGGCTGACTAAACTTATACTTAGGAAGAGACCTGATATCCTCTTCTGATGCACCTTCTCTGATTCTCATAGCATAAGCTAATGCTACTATCGGGATGAAGAAGAAGAGAGCAAAGAAAACTACACATACCATCCCAATGCAAAATATAATAAAAAATACATCAAAGGCTAGAAAGACCACTGTTAACCTGCAAGAATGGGATAAATACATCACTAAGTTCTCCATGTACTCATAAAGACGAACCAATACTTTCACTATATTCATGCTTTTTATTTTAAATTTTGGTGACAAATAAAGTTCCAATTACATCCTACACAGTTTACAAATTACACTATGTCAGGTTCAAATTATGGCCTGACTTCGCCTGGTTCCAGATCAAAGGTTCTTACCAGTAGATACGAGGACAATCTTGCAAAAGCTGCTGGCCACCCACCACAATCCAATAAAACCCAAGGACCCACCAAATAGATGATACCAATGTGTTCATAGACTCTAACTTCTTCACATTGCTGAAAACAAGTACAGTGAAATGAATGTTTAACTCCATGTCAATTTATATGCTTAAGAGCAAAAGCAAACATACAAGACACCAGAAAATCATCATTCACCTCACAATTTGGTTTTCAAAATAACTTGGACGCTGATCATTCAATTCTAAACATAAAATAAGAGGGTGTAAAGGAAATATTGCATCTGCTAAAGGAAAAAATGCCAGTAAACAGGGTCCAAGTTTAACTGATCCAAACAACATAATTGCAATCAACTGATGGCACCTTGGATTCAAAGAAACTTGGTGTCTACGCGGCAGTACAACTCAAAAACCCCGAGGGCCAAAGAAATATTGAGAGCCCCGCAAGTGAAAATTCACTATTTTTTCCACTAGCAGATCAATGATATCAAGAGAAGATAACATCTCCAATTCTCCATCATTTTTCCAACATTCATATAAATCTTTAGCAGAAAACAAAAGGTACATGGAATCACTTTAAGAGAATCTACTTCCACACTACAGCAGGTAAACATTGATAAACAGTACATGAAGTTGTCAAAATGATAACAGACTATAGAAAAAGCGATCGTCCACTACCTACAACTATAAGCTGAAGTTGATAAGATGATGAGAGCCTTTTGAGAGAGTTATGTTCCAAGGAAAAGACACGGTTTACGGTTTACAAATCCCGAGACTTAAAAGTTAGGCCCGAACTGTACGAAGCCCAAACAAGTACTGATAAAAAAGCTCATTTTTTTCAGGTATCTAACAGTTTTATCAGAACAAAACCAGTGGCCGATAGACCAGGAAGAGAAACAAGCCACGGCAAGCAACAAAAACGCCCGAAACCCTCAAAGGAGAAGCGGAAAACGGAAAAGGATGAATTCTACAAGTTTTTTGGTTGGTAATAACTGCAAAATCTGATCATATCGAACCAGAATAATGCTTCGACGGCCACTCGGATCGGCTTCTTTTATTCAGTTTATTAATTGATCATCTACTGATATAACCTATTGTTTGTGCCAGAAAATCTGAGAAGAAACTGAATACCTGTTCCAACTCTGGCAAAGCGAAAGCCCAGGCTCAGCTCGGTAAAAATCTCGAGTCCTCCGCCGATACTCAAAACACACAAAACCCATATGCAGAATACACTCAAAAGCATACCCACAGAGCCAAAGCCTCAGAGGGGTGGATGGACGCTCGCTAAGCGTGGAAAGAAGCACACCAGCAGTGACCAGTACAAAGGCCAGGTTCCATACAAGGTCCAGAACCAAAATGGGTCTCGAATAGGCGCAACTGCTGTCCTCAAGGGGCCGGTCCTCGTCATCCCCCGACAGGTTCTCCGTACAGTCGCCGAGGAAAATTCGGTGGTGCTCGGCCGCGATCAGACGGGTGGTGTAGCGAGTCAGAGGGAGGGTGAAAGTGGCGCGTAAGGTGGACGCGCGGAGCATGGGATTAGCCCCGCGACTGCGGCGAAGATCTTCACTCGGCAAAAGCGGCTCTTGTTCCATCGAAATTGAGACGAAGACAAGGATGCCGTACACGAATGTGGGCGAGAAAGGGGAAAATTAGGGGGAATTATAAAGAGAAAATAAATAGGGCAGAGGAAGCTGGTGAAGGTTGGTTTAGGTCCTTTCGGGGGAGAAGGAAGAAAAACGAGTGGGAGCGTAGTGGTGGAGGCACTACTGGCACCAAGCTCGGAGGGGTGTGAAACGACGTCACATCGTGATGCCGATGGATTTTGTATTTAAACTGATTACAATCATCGGTTCACAGGAAAGTGATCACCATCTCTGCTCCTTCTCGCTCACTGTATTTGACAATAATTTATTATCATTCATCCTTCTTCTTTTTTGGCCTAAATTATCATCCTTCTTCTTCAATACTCCTGTTTACGTATCTGGTATGTGTCTGTACGATTCAGGCAAAATACAAGACAAAACTTCATGTATTCTTTTTTTCCCCATCCTCATGTACTCGAAAATTAAAATAAAAAAAAACGAGTAATCAATATTTCATCAAAGTTGATAAAATCATTCATGGACAAGTGAAAGTTGATTTTTTATTATTCTAATTTTTATGTAGCATACACGTGTATAATTACAGATATATTAATATATTTATGATCAATAATTCGATCGCAGCTGGATTATGATCGGAACAATGATACAAGCATATAATTTTTCTGTCAATTATTATCAAGCCATCGTGCCGGTATTATTATCGTTGTTGGTGTTGTTCAATATTGATATTGAGAATTTGGAGCGGCAGTAGCAGCATCACTTATCTAGGGTTTGCTTGTTTTCTATTTTTAAAAGCTGTTTTTTATTTTAAAAAATTTAAAAATGTAAAAATTTATTTGAATTAGTATTTTTCATTTAATTATTTTTAATTTTTTTTTCATTTTTTACTTTTAAAAACAAAAAAATAAAAAATTTAAATTTTTTCAATTTTTTTATTTTTAAAATATGTTACATTTGATTATTAAAAATTATAGTTACATTAATTAATTTTTATTATTACTTATTATCTATAACTATCATGATCACTCCATTTTTAATTTTAAAATTATTTTTAAATTTCATAACTAAGCGGATCCTCTTTTTATTTTTACTTTAAAAACAATTGTAAAAATTATATTATAAAACAGTTTTTAAAAACAAAAAATGAAAACAAAAATCAAACATACTCTTAGTCTTCTTTTTTCTAAATATTGACCCTGTAATGTGGTAGGATTAAATTAATGTTTTTAATTTTAAGTGGCGATTTCTGAGGCACCGTCATTGCAAGTAAGAACACAATACTATTTTTTCTTGGCCCGAATCTGGAATATAACAATACCGTACTCGACCATTCCCAATTACAAAGCCTTTGCGCATCACTTCGTTCTTTCTGTTATCATTTTAGCCTGACTTGCTGTCATTTTCGCAGCTGAATTCATCTCTCTCTGGCTAAACAAAGATTTTTTTTTTTTTTAACCACTTTACTCAGTGGCCGCTCTGTTCCTACTCCAACTAAGTCTTAATTGTAGATGCCATCCCATGAACTTGTTTTGGGGCTTTTTTAAAAAAAGAAAAAAGAAAACGGCAAGTTAAACTAGTCTAAAATAGCCCTCATGTTCTGAGCATCAATTTTCAGGCCATGTTGCTAACTTTCTATTACAGAATGTAATCTTTTATAATAACATAGGGCACGGACAAGAAAGATCATATGCAAGGACTGTGAGTCGAGAATGATCACTGTGCCTGTTTGAATTTCAATTAAGCATAACAGATTATAAAAATAATTGATTAAATAGTAGATTTTAATTATAATTGATTATGTTAGAACGTAATCTGTTTGTATGCTATTTTTTTAAAATTAATTTTAACAAAATTGAAGATATTTGAATAATTTTTTAGAATCAATTTTAGTTATATAAATTATCATAAAGAACATTACTTTTAAAAATTAAATTATTGATAAATTTATATCTAATAGTATTAAAGTTGTTACATTTTATTTAAGAAGTAAAATATATTATTTAAACTACATATATAATTAATTAAAAATTTAAATTATATTAATATTAACATTTAAATTTATGTAAATAAATAACTAAATATATCTTACTTAAAATAAATTCAATAAAAGACAAGAAAATTAAATTCTTAAATAAAATAGTAATTTTGCAATAACTAATGAAAATGATAATATACAAGTTGGTCCTTAATAATATCACGAATACGAGTCATAGCTGGTGAAGAAGATGTCACGGATGAATATTCATCAACATCATGGTCTTCTTGATCCTCATGGTCTTCCTGATCTTTCCTCTCATGACGCATAAAACCAGCATCAGAGTTAAGAGTGTCTTCTAATGAAATTATGTATCGCCATTGATGCAACAATAATTTGAACTTGTATGTCGTCATCATAGCTAGGCATGTTTCGTAGAATTACAAACCTATTCTTCCAAACTCCAAATGTTCTTTATGTTGTGCACCGAAAACTTGAATGAAAATAATTAAAGACCTCATTATTATTTGCAAATCCAGTCGATCTTTTAAAATTAGGAAGATGGTAGTGTTCCCGTCTATATAGATCAAGATATCCATTTGGTGTTGGATATCCAGCATCCACCAAATAATATTTACCTTGTAAAAAAATATTACTATTAATGCCTGTAAGTTAAAAAATCTAACACAATAAATTAAACAAACAAATATACCTGAAGGCGGATGTGGAAAGTTCATGGATCGAGTTGTCAGGGTATGTTGAAAAATACGAGCATTATGTGCAGTACCCTCCCATCCAATCAAGACAAAAGTAAAGCACATGTCCCAATCACACACAGCCATTACATTTTGCATAGGGATTCCTTTTCTTCCAATATATTTTGATTTTTCACTAGCAGGGACTACACATGGAATATGTGTGCCATCAATTGCTCCAATGGTATTTTTAAAGAATGGCCAATATCGCTTATTATTTTCTATTTTGTTTGATACATGATGAAAGGACCTGTCTTGTGGTTTGATATATTCCATTGCAAGTTTCGAGCAAGCCATTAAAACTTCATAAAAATGTCTGTGAATAGTCTCTCCTGAATGTTGAAATCTTTTTTGTGCCATCCTATTTCCCAACCTATGTCCAATTGTATTTAAAAAAATTGCAATCATCTCCTGTACTCTCATTCGCCTAGTATCGTTCAATCCATGTTATGTCAATTCACTGCATAATTGATGAAACACATGGGTTCCATTCTAAACATTTCATAGCAACAAATTGGGTGTCCCTCTAAAATTTCACCCACAAATGACCTGTATATTCACTATTTCTTCATGGCTCTTTGCACAAATATTTTGTTGCATACAACCCAATAAGAGCACTAGCTTTTTGTGCTCTCTTTAGCCTTTTTTAGGATGACTCTTCCATATGTCCTGCTACTTGTAGCCAAACTCATAAATAATACGTGCACTTAATTTCAATTATAGATATATCTAAATAAGTCATCTGTAGAAATACCAGTAACTTTTCCACAACATTGTAATACTTGACTATCATATATAAAAAGTACATAAGTAGTTCAGGAGGTTACATAAGTCAAATTCAATAATATAATACAAACATGTTAGACTACTCTTTAAGTAAGATCACATGCTCATAACAAGTTTTAAAACTCTAATAATCAATCATTTTTGTAACATTCATATCTCAACTGTAACAGCCCTTTGGGTCACCCCGCCTCTCTGAGGTCTTTTTTTAGCGCTGGACACTTTCCCCCCAAACTCCACAACAAGGGCGACCCCACCCTTTTCGGTGAGCATCAGGAGACAAAGGCTTCCCCGTAGTAGTGTGCAAGATTATTCCCCTTGCGGAGAGCCTCCCCAGGTTCGATCCACCAACCTCTCCTACATAACAAAGTTGAGGCTGAACCTGATACCATTGAGTAAAGGGGTGGGGTCGCCCTTGTTGTGGGGTCTGGGGGGAAAGTGTCCAGCACTGGGAAAAGACCTCGGGGAGGCGGGGTGACCCAGAGGGCTGTTACATCAACTACTCCAAAACACTTTCTTCGTCATCCTTTATTGTCAAAAACATCACCCTAACCTCTCGAGACATGAAGAGTGACATGCATCGTGAAACCTAATGTTCGTCAATTGCAACTTCTCCCCATTGTTTGACTATAGACATAACTTCAGGAATTGATGTTTCCTTGGCCTGTTGAGATTCTTCCTTTGTTGTCTGAGCTATCATACTTATTGCATCTGCTATTTGACTTGTACTAGGTAACTTATTCTTCTTTCTATTGTTATTACTTTCACCCCTCTTCCTCTTAGCATTGCCTCCAGTTAAGGTTCTTTGAGAAGCATTTAGAACTATTTTATTAAATTCACCGCTTACTCCAGTAGTTCTTAAGATCTCATCACTAACTCCTAAACCTTCCTCCAAATCAATACACTCATTTGCCATATCTGGCCGATACACCTCTTCATCCTCGCCTTCATTCCTATTGTATGTAAATGTTAGGCAAAACTTCACTTGAAGGTGCCCATGTTCTAGGTCCATTGGCGATAGTACATTAGAACAACTTGGTTAATTTATTGATAAATGGTAATCCTTTATGTCTGAATTTCTCATATAATAAATTTTCCTGTACATAAATTACCAATAATATTACAGAATACACAAATAAATAAAATAAATATAAAGCCTCATACAATAACATCATACTAATATTTTATTCTCTCACAAATCATCTGAAGCATCCACAGTATTGTTTGCATAATCCTAACCCAATCCTGTCTCACTTGAAACCAACTTATCCTACAGTACCCACTCTTTTCTCATGTTATCCCACTTATTCTTGAATTGTTGTCTGTCATATTTCTATCCAATCCTCTCATTAAATGTAGAAATTATGCTAAGCCATCTTGCTTTGGTAAAACTACCACCATTTCTTTGTGATTTTCGAGCTTGGTCCAAACAAATGTCAATAAATATTCTAATTTTTTTCGATCCCATGAAGCTTTTGATTTATTGTTACTCATTATATTATATAAAAAATTAACATGTTAGTTATAGGAATTGCAATTAAAATATTACATAATAAAAACTTGGCAATTTTTAAAAGAGCTAAATTCAACAAAGACTCACACAGCAAAAAATTCAACTAAATGATCCCTATATCTGCAAAACATACTGTTTGAGAATAAAGCTCCAGTAATCAGTGATCACACAAACCAAAACCAGAAAAGAGTTTGACTAGGCATAAAATTAACTTTCAACAACTTTTACACAATTTGCAAATGTACAAGATTTTGACTAAAATCAGGTTTCAATAGTTAAAAAATCAACTTTTAACAGTTCTCCCATATTCAGCACAAAGTTTGACAGGCACAAAACCAACACAGAAACAGCATGAGAACAAATCCACCCGTGCATAGATCAAAGTGAAGAGGAAAATAGAGTCTAACCAAGATCGAAACATTGCACCTGACCAAGATCGTCTAAAAAAAGGTCAGAGAAGATCATTTACCTCGGAGTTGGACCGAGTAAAGAAGACCGTGAGCAAATTAGTGACAAACGGAGGACCATGAGTAGATCGGGGCAACAGAGTATAGATAAAGCTGATTGCCTTCCTCAACTATGGCAGGAGATCATTGCCACTAGACGCAACTCGAAGACGGCAGACAGAGGAGGTGACGCCATAAGGACCACAGATAGAGTTGGGAATTCAGGCCGGGCCTATTCGAGCTCGACCTGAATAAGCCCAACCTGAATAGGCCTGAACTCGAATAAGCCCTGCTTCCTAAAAAGCCCAAATAGCTAAGCCTGGCTCGAATTCCTTCGAGCTTTGAGAGGCCTAAATACCCAAATTTTTATTTTTTAAATCATTTTTAATTAATTTTTTCACTTTAAAATTAATTATTTTATTTTATAAAAAATATCTAATATATTTTTTTGATACTGAAATGATACATAGGACTCAAATATATAGTATTTTAGTATAAAATAATCCAAAACTTAATTAATTAATTAATATTTAATATATTTTGAAAAAATAAAAAAGTTTTATTCAGGTATTCGGGCCAAGCCCAAACTCGATCAGGCTTGGCCCAAACATAAAAAAAGTAGATTTTTTTCTAAATCCGGCCCTAACTTTTTTGGGGCGGGTCGGGCTAGCCTGTCGGCTTGGCCTAAATTACCGGTTCTAACCACATATCTGCACGGAGTTGGCAGATGGTCGAAAGATCGTTGCCTCTGAGAGAACTGACTGTGAGATGGCACAATTGTTGGAGGTAGGTGGACGATGGTAGAGACGACATGACGGTGAGATGACAGACGGCAACTACGATAGGGGTAGGTGGATGACAGTAGAGAGATGGCATTGTGAGGAACGATTGGTAAAGATCAAATGAGAGAGGAGATCAGAAATGAGAAAGCTGTAGACCGAATGAGACAAATGAAGATCAGAAAGAAGAGAGAGAAAGCACGTGAAGGGCAACATGGGTTTTCAGTTTTCACAGAGAGAGAGCACGTGAATAATGGTAAAAAAATTTTAAGCTGAAGCTGATTTTTGCAGATTATGGATTAACGCACGTTTTGCTTTTTTAATTGATTTTTACGTTTTTGTAGTGTTTGGGTAATTTTATTTAAAAAATCAATTATGGGCTTAAAAATCAATTTTTGCATCTATCCAAACGCACGCTAAACGTATCTAATCAGTGCACCAACCAAACCATGTTGGAATAAGCTGGTCTTTGGGTTTATAGGTGTTGGTTTCACCGGGTGGTCCACCCTTGAAAGACCAAATCAAGCCCAAGCCCTTCTTGAGGTACAGGCATTTTTTCATAAATATAGTGTGGGCTTTTTTTGGACAAATATAGTGTGGACTTAAACATGTCATGTTCCTATTATTGTGGAAGAGACGGGGACGGTTATTAACTCCACGCATGACCAAACAAAAGGTCAAGTGAGATTTTTTTGGGAAACTGAAACCGAACGCGGAAAAACAATCGGCAGATTGTAAATATAATTAACGTCAATACGTAAATAAAATTTTTTTATTGAATTTAACGTTATAAAAATGATGTGCTAATATTGATGCACTGATTTTATAAACAGAGAGCAATCGGATGTGGCATGAAGCACAAGTGCACGCAAGAAAGAAAGTAAATATCAGTTCACGTATTTACAAGTAAAAAATCTCCAACTGTGAAGTTTTTATACTTTAAAATTTATTTGGTTGATAATTAATAAAAATGACCTCACTCTCCTTCTTTTTCTCCGCTAAACTTTCACTTGATCCGAAGAAAACACACGGTTACTCTCCCAAATCCTTACATGCAGAACCATACATGGCTTTGGTTTGGGCAAGATACATGAATGATCTTCGACGTTGTACAGCTGAAACTTGGAACACGCATCAGATTTTAGATCTACCAAGCTCATTTTAGGCATGCTTACTTTTGATTATGTCCTTCTAATTCTACTTTTTCACCTAATGTTACAATATTTACGCCCCCATTCGGTTTCTTACCACACATTATACCCTCATATCTGTAAAAACACCTTCATTTCTCTTTCAAATATTAAAGATGAAGCTTCAGTGCTCCTTCTAATTTCAATCCATTTTCCTTTCTCTTGGGCGGCCAAAAAAATTTCATAGTCTTGTTTCATGCATTCCAATTGTTTTGCTTGTTTTGGTAATAAGTTTTTTTTTTTTGATACAGTATAATGAGTTTTTTTCTTGCCTCATTTTTGCGCTCTTCAAGGTTTACTTACGATCTTACATGTGTTTTGGTGCACAGATATGTACGAATATTAAACTTGGGAGGAAATATTACACGTAGAAGAGAGCATTTTTTATTATTCAAAACGTATAAATAGAACTTAATTCGGATCAAGACTCTACTCGTCCAGCACCTATCTCGGTTGACAAGTCCGTGGTTCTGAATCCAAAGCCATTGCGAGCTCTTGTTCCTGTATTCGCTTCACCGTTTAATCCTTCTCACTTCAACACCCCATGATATCGCTCCTTTTGTTTCTATTTCTCCACTTGGGATGGCTCCTTTCCATCCATTCTTCTCCTCGCCGGAGTCACAGAGGCTCTCTCATCAAACCCCACAAAACCAGAGAGTGTCTGAGATGCATGAAGGTGAAATGGAGGCAAGCAGATCCCAGAAGAAGAGGAAGAAAAGGCAGGGAAAGCAGGACGGTGGTTCTGCATCAGCTGATATCGATGAAGATACACTGGTTGATGATATTCTCAAATCAATTAACCCTGTAGTTTGGATGCATTAATTGAACCAAACAGTGGCAAGGATTCAGTTGTATATACACTTATGATATATGAAGTACTGAGAAGAAAGATCTCACAAATTGAAGAGGCAAAAGAAGGGAATGTGGTAGCTGTAAAGCGATCTGATTTAAGAGCAGGAACTGTCATGCTGAACAAAGGGCTTAGGACCAATAAAGAGAGACGGGTTGGAACTGTACCTGGTGTTGAAGTTGGAGATATTTTCTATTTCAGGATGGAATTGTGCTTGGTGGGATTGCATGCTCCATCCATGTCTGGGATTGATTACATGGGTGTCAAAGTTAGTCAAGAGGAAGAGCCATTAGCTATCAGTATTATATCATCTGGAGGATATGAAGATAATGTTGAGGATGGTGATGTGCTGATTTACAGTGGCCAAGGTGGAGCTTGCCAGAGTAAAGAAAAGAGTGATCAGAAGCTTGAAAGGGGCAATCTTGCACTAGAAAAGAGTCTGCATCGAGGTAACGAAGTAAGGGTCACAAGAGGACTCAAGGAGTCTGCAAATTCCAAAGCAAGGGTATGTGTCTATGATGGTCTTTACAAGATCCAGGAATCTTGGGTTGAGAAAGGAAAATCAGGTTTCAATGTGTTCAAGTATAAATTAGTCAGGTTGCCTGGGCAGTCTGAAGGATATATGATTTGGAAATCAATTCAGCAATGGACTGACAAGTCTATTTTGAGAGTCGGGCTTATAATGCCTGATCTCAGTTCTGGGGCAGAAAATTTACCTGTTTGTCTTGTAAATGATGTTGATGATGAGAAGGGTCCTACGAGTTTCACTTACTGTCATACTCTTAAGAATTTGAAGCCAATATTATGTCCTGTGGAACCATCTAGCGGATGTAACTGTATTGGTGGATGCCTACCTGGAAATTCGAACTGTCCTTGCATTCAAAAGAACGGAGGCTATCTCCCATATTCTGCAAAGGGAGTACTAACGGACCTAAAATCTATGATATATGAGTGTGGTCCTTCTTGTCAGTGCCCTCCTAGTTGTCGAAACCGAGTTTCACAAGGTTGCTTGAAGATTCGTATGGAGGTATTCAAAACTAAGGACAAAGGATGGGGTCTAAGGTCTTGGGATCCTATTCGTGCAGGGACTTTTATATGTGAGTATACAGGAGAAGTCAGAGACATTGATGTCAGAGTTGAAGAGCTTGGTGGTGAAAATGATAGCGATTATATTTTTGACTCCACACACAATTATCAGCAGCTGGAAATCTTTCATAGTGATGCTGAAGCACATAAGATTCCAAATCCAATCTATATAACTGCAAGAAATTATGGAAATGTTGCTCGCTTTATGAACCATAGTTGCTCTCCAAATGTGTTCTGGCGTCCCATTTTACGCACAAATAAAGATCAGTTTGATCTCCACGTTGCTTTTCATGCAGTCAGACACATCCCTCCTATGACAGAGTTAACTTATGATTATGGGATAGTTCAGGCCCTCACAGAGAGCCTCATGAAAAAGGGATGCTTATGTGGATCGGTGAAATGCAGGGGATATTTTTGTTGATTATCTACAGAGTTTCAAGTATAGAAGCTTTTAAGTATGGAAAATGGTTAGTCTTTCAGTTTCTGTATTGACTTTCTTGCTTGCTATGTGTTGGATATTATTTCAAGAGAAATTATTCTACGTTAATAATATTAATCACTATTTAAATATATTTATTTCATAACCTATGTATTAAATCTCATTATTATCCGAAACTGTTTTTATAGTGAAATTAAGGCATCATTAATTGATGTTTTATTGCCCAATGTTTTATAGCCCTTGAGCTTTCGAGCATTTTCCTCTCATCCTCGTTCATGCTTTTCATGAGTTGCGTTATTTAATTCCTATTGTTTTGTGTCCCTGCTTGCTATGTAAGAAGTGTTCATTCAATTTTGAAGAATTGTCGCATTTAACTATGTGAGGCGGAATAGCTTTTAAAAAGAGTCAAACATGACTCAAATATTTTCTATTGAATTTTCCAACACTGTATATTGACACTTTTTTTCCCGTTGACCTGCCATGACAAAATGGTGCAAGCTGCAATTGAAACTAAACTAGTGGAATCATTAAACCTGTAAAAACTGATTAAATTAAAAGAAACCATGCTAATAATATCATAACGGAGAGATTCAAATGTACTTTTTTCAGGAAAAAGAAAGACCCAAGGAGAATAAAATGAAAATGAGAGGATAAAAGAAGAATCTCTCACTCAAGCTGCTCTCTTCTTTATCAGCAGGAGCTATGACAAACAGGAAGATGTAACATGTGTAGACCAGCTTTTCTTTTTAGACGACACTAGCGAATTGGAACAAGATAGATCAGGCTGTCTATTAATAATGTGACTCAGAGGTTGTAAATCTAAACTCTAAGACACGAATTACTTGTAATTCTGTATCTTTTCCTCTATTGGCAGGCTTTTCTTCTCTGCTGTGAGGTTTTTCTGAGGAAGTTCTGTTTAATGTAACATGTCAAGATGGACTTCGGAATGTGAATTGAATATTAGTCTTTTGGTGTCAATTTCAGAATCATCATAATATTCTGACAAGAGTTTAGGAGGTACGCCCTTTCTGTTTTGCATCCGTTTGGCATGTAATTAGTGCAACCTCATGGAATTTTCATGCAACAACGCGCTGCTATAGATTCTGCCCAAAACAGAATCAATTTGGTGGTGTTTATATAAGATTGCTCTTAAACTCAAGCATGTTCTCTACTAAGGAAGAATAGGCGAGCATTATAGCCTGTACAGGACTCAATTAACCATGGTTTTTTGTTTTTGCGGTTTTGCCAATGGACATGGCACCTTTTTTTCATCTTAATTTTTTTTTTTTTGTGTCCACGTCAAAACTCGCCTTTCCTACTACGTATGTCTTTAGGTTTTTGAATCCTGACTTTTTCCAGCGAATGCAAAGCAGGGGAGGAGCCTGGATGTGACAATAAGGAGAAGGGATTAAAAAAATATATATTGCAAAACTTTCATAAACTTTGGAGAGTTGAAAGTATGTAACGTTTATATTATATTAAGAAAATTTTAAAAGGGAGCGTGGCCATTGCTTACTAGTTCCCTTCCCTCCACCCCTAATATAAAGTAAGTCTAACTTAAATTAACTGGATTAAGTATTGATAATTCTTTTCAAATATCAAATTTTATTACTAAATTTTAACATTGTTGCATGGTCAAGACTATTGGTTAGTTGGAATAACCTTTTACCAATTGATTCAAACATTTGTTGTTGTTTTGCATGCTTCTTCTAGCTAGTTGGAAAGTTATAGTTATAAGAAAACTAATATTTTCACGTTTTCCCCATTTTCATGTTTTGATTGAAACATTCAAATTGATTATTAATATTTTGATAAGTAAGTTTGTTGTAATGCACAATCATAAACTACACATGGTGAATGAAAGAAACATAAGATAATAAAATGTAAAAAAGTAAAATACAAAATATTTTTATTTAGGCAATAATTAAAAAAATTGTTGAATAATTAACTATTAACTAATCAATAATAAAAATGCAATAGATATTTTCAAAAAAAAAATCATATTACTTCCTTCTAATTTCATTCCTCCCAGTCCTTGATTAGCAGTAGTAACTTTTTTAATATTGTAAATCACAACAGTAGCTTTAAATTAATTAAATAAAAACTCATACCAAATTAAAATAAATAAGAATAACGCTTCTTGATTAAATACTTATCAATTTTTCACTGTAAAAATTACAACATATATTAATATTCTACTTACACAAATCAAAATGGAAATGTAGTACTACAACTAGTTGACAGAAAAGGACCAAGTCCAAGATATTGCCTTTTCTCGACGGGACTATTAACGAAAAGCAGACAACAATAAGCATAATATGAACAGCTAATATACAAAACGACCAAAACCGGGCTGAAAGAATAAGAGTTAGTAAAAAGAATCTTTGATGTGGTTTTAGAAAAACTTGAAGTTGAACGAACGATGATGGTATAGTCTAAAATAGTTGTGCCCGCTAAAAAAGCGGTGGAAATAGGAAGCCGTTAGGACTGGTGGTGGCTTCTTTAGGGAGAGAGAGACGGAGATGAGAGATAGCCAGAGGGGGTGGCTGAGATTTGTAAGAATGAGAGGAATGTAAATTAAGAAGAAAAGAAAATTCCCAAGGCTATGGCCAATTGATCTCACTTCATTCGCTGACCCGGAGGGGGAAACGAAAACCCGCCCATTCACAACAACGCAAGTGGCGTGGGTTTTTGCGAAAGAAAGGAGATCATTGTGCAATAACACCGATCTGGCCGCCGTCTGGGAATTTTAAGCCGTTATGAGTAGCCGCAACAGCCACTCTCCCTCCGATCCTTTGGCCGTGGCTGTTGAACCTTCCAAGCCTAAACCCAGAAGGCTCTACCAAGTCTGGAAGGGAAACAATGTACCTTTTTACTTCCCTCTTTTTAACTGATTGTCTGAATTCTCTCACTCTCTCTCCTTTCGATGGGTTTCCTCCTCATTGCACTAATGAGGATTAAGAATGCAACTAGATACGGCAGGAATTTTTTTTGTATGAACGTTGCAATTTGTTGTATTGATATTGATATTGACGACGCTGATGATTTGCTAGTCCATGAATTTTCTCTTTCTTTAATTAACAAGTTGACGTGAAGTTATATGGGCAGTTTCTGATGAAGCTTCTCTTAATTCTCATGTCAGAAATTTCTATGTGGGGGGCGATTAGTCTTTGGTCGGGATGCAAAGTCTCTCTTTTTAACGACATTCATGATTGGAGGTCCTGCACTGTTGTTCTGCATAAGAATGCTTTTAACGTTTAAAGATGATCCTCGCTTTAGCCGTCCTGTACTGATTGGAGGACTGGTGCTCACATTTTTGGTTGGTAAAACTATGAGGTTTTTTTGGCAATTATGTGCACCATTGCCTAGCCTGATACTTAAATCTGACATTTGAATGGATGGTGCAGGATTTTACTTTTTTGTCCTTGACATCTTGTAGAGATCCAGGAATTATCCCCAGAAATTCACGTGTACTTGAAGCAGATGAATCGCTTGACATAAATACAGCATCTATGGAGTGGTTAAATTATAATTCCAACAGTCTGAAATTACCTAGAATGAAGGATGTGAAGGTCAATGGCCATACAGTGAAAGTGAAGTTCTGTGATACTTGCTTGCTGTATCGTCCACCGCGGGCTTCACATTGCTCTATCTGCAACAACTGTGTACAGAAGTTTGATCACCATTGCCCATGGGTTGGTCAGTGTATTGCAGTGGTAAGTTATCCAAAGCCACCCTCAATCTCATGGAATTCAAAGTTAATGCTATTTAGGAACATTATTTTGGTGGGGGGGGGGGAAGATATAGCTTTTATTTACCCTCTGTAATTTTTTATTTTATCAGTTATAGAGTTTCCATTATCTTCTATGATTGCCTTTAAAATGTTGGCAGAATGTTTGTGTTTCAATTATATTTGAGTGGACAAAAGTCGTTAGCTTGTGATGGTTAATTATTTTCCTTCGCTTATATATTTTTCGCATATAAGAAAGAACTTATTTTAGTAGCCATCTTTCATCTTCACGAACTTCTTCTTTTTTTTTCTTTTCCTCCCTTTTTTCATCAAAAAAACTGGAACTCTTTTAGAAGTTAAATTTTATCAGCAGTTCTTCAACATGGGATCAGAAGTAGGCTTAGATATGGCTAGATAGCTCGATTAGTCTCTTTCATTTTACTGTTTGTAGTTTTGTTATTTCTCATTGTCCCCCCTCCTTCCTTTTTTAGCTGCATCTAACACTGTTACTCCTCTTCATGTTGTTGCAGCGAAACTATCCCTTCTTCGTTTTGTTCATATCATCAACAACCTTGTTGTGTATATATGTATTTGTTTTTTCTTGGATTAACATCGGTCGGAAAAAGGGCAAGTTTGGGCACAACATGGCACATGATGCTATATCAATTATTCTCATTGTATATTGCTTCATAGTCATCTGGTTTGTGGGCGGGCTCACAGTTTTCCATCTTTATTTGATCTCGACCAACCAGGTATTCTTTTGCTCCTCCTTCTGTTTTGGGTCTTTTTTTCTTCTAATGGCTGCTGTTAGGAATAAGCGAAAAAGAGAATTGCCACATATAGGTTTATTTTGATACTTGCATGTGGTCACCCTTGTTAGTTCCCTACTGTAATCGGCTTTGGGAGAAAAAAAAATTACAAATATACAGATTAAAAAGGATAAAACGCAAATTTTCAGCTTAGCTGGACTATATAGTATGGTGACTAGTTTCTTCAGAATATCTGCTGTTATATTATATATGGGGGGATGAAAACCATAGAACCATAATTCTCAAGGAAATAGAGATAAATTCTTGGTTAAAAACTTTTTGCAATTTTCTAAGGAAGGTTTGTGGAGATACGAGAGATGATTCTATACTTCATCCTCAAGTATGAGGATTTCTTCTTGTTTACATGTTCTGTGTTGTATTTTTTTGCCTCTGGTGTTCACTGCATACGTAAGTCTCAAATTTGACCCTATTATACATGCCTTGACTGTTAAGACCCATAACCTATATTATTCTCATATTTTGTTGGCACTGTTGTTTCTTTCTTTTTTGTAGACAACTTATGAGAATTTCCGGTACCGCTATGATAAGAAGGAAAACCCATATAGAAAGGGAATAATCAAGAACTTTTTAGAATTGTCCTTTTCAAAGATTCCACCTTCAGTGATCAATTTCAGAGCTTGGGTTGCAGAAGATGATACAGAAAGTGAATCTGTTACATCAGATCTTGAAAAAAGCTTTATGAACTCAAAACAAAAATTTAACATGGACATGGGAGCGAAGAATGGCAAGGATGGTGACAAGCGACTTCCTAGTATTCTACAAGATTTGGATTACAATGGTATTGATAATATGAAGAAGCCAAAAGATAAAGAAGCACCATTTGACATTTTCGTTCATGCTGATCAAGATTCAAAATATCCACGATGGAATTCCAAAGTAGGAGTAGATGCTGAACGTGATAAACCGGACCAGTAGCTCCTGCTGATTGCACAGCTGGCTCTTCAAAGACAAAGGTAGCATTTTGGCGTTTGCTTCTGTCTATAGCAATGCTCTCTGCGGAGCACCATAGTATTCTTATGCATATTGTATATATTCTTCTGAACAGTCAATTATTAATGAGAAATTGGGGTATTTTATGGGAATGATCAATAACTTGTAGAATCCTTTTCATGTTGGTTTCTCGCTTTGATTGCTGCAACACAAGAGAAGTACAAGATAAATTTGCAGAAATTGTTATAGCATATAAAACTAAAGGACTTATCCTGAATCCTGATAAACATAGTTTCCTGTTTCCTGAGAATGAAGGAATTACTCCTGAATTTGTCTCCTGATTAATAAATAGCTTTTAAGTTTTGTGTTGGTGGGCGTTGTTGGTATCAAAATTATTGTACACTAGTGGTGTCAAGTGGCCAAGAATGTTTCAAATTAACAAGTAATGAGTTTGTGATTTTCAGAGAGTCGAGACTAACTCATGCACTCAACAATTTTAAGAGCCAACGCTGAAAGTCTAGCTATTCAACAATCAACTCGTTAGTTTGTTAGCATAGCTTGTGAACCAGTTTCTCATTAGAATGATTGTTTTGTGCTGTGTTTTCTTGTCTCAAAGAACAAAATATTCTTATAGAAAGACAAGATTCTTCTATTGTGGATATTAATGTAGATTCAGGTTTTACAAAAAGGGAGAAAAAGTTAAAGAGGGTAGGTTTCTTCCTCTTCCATCGTGCAATGTAGGATTACCTTACTATAACAATACTGCATAACTGTTTCATGATGCAGGTCCAGTCGAGCATATTGTGAAGAGATTTGTGGATAGTGGATTTTAATGTTAGAATGCAGATTTTGCAGATGGGTGAGGTGACAATATGGTTTTGAATAGATAATGAGATGAAGTTATATGACAGCGAAACATTCCTCTGTTCACTGCATGAAAGCTTGAGGTTGACAAGTTACTGTAAATTGGCTCGTCCAACTCATGACAGTGCGGGACATGCGAGGGCTATAACTATGACGCATTGGTCTACCTCTTCCCGGGTTCTCTGAGAAGGCATTTCAGCTCTGGCTTGCTTTTTTGGGTTTGGATATCTGAGAAAATATAGATTATGTTTATAAATTTTTTGGTAGATCAAAGCCAAGCCTATGAAAAGCATTCCCACAATTCGAGAAGAAAAAAACTAGTTGATATGTGGACATGATGTTCCTCTTTTTGTTCACTTAAGTACTTGAGTGTCTTTTTTTATTTTTTGGCCCAGAGTACTTGAGAGTTTATATGACAGTTCTCTCCAAATGCATCGAAAACAAAATTCACAGCAATAGTATTCTGATCGAAATAATGAAAGAGAAATCAATTATCTTGTTTACAAATATCAATCTTAAAAGTATCTATCAAGAAAATTAATTAAACTACTTGCGAAACAATGAAGCCATCGCGAAGAAGGTATATGAATCTGGCTATTTCATATCCTTTGCTTCTCATCTCTGTTTCGTGTTGGGAAAATAATTATATGCTCGTTCAAATTCTGGATATCTGAATTTGAAATAATCAATATTTTACTTCGAATATTTTCCTTAAATGCCTAATATTCATATTTCTCTTGTAAACTAATTTTTCAAAAAATTATTGTTCAAGTCTGTAATTATTGATTAAAAAAGAATAAAAAAGCACCGGTCTAAGTGTAAGAAGTAGTGCGTTGAGTATGTAATACAACAACAACAACAACAACAAGCCTTTATCCCACTAGGTGGGGTCGGCTACATGGATTGCAAGACGCCATTGTGCTCTATCATTTATTAAGCTTTTAGAAATATTATTAATTAAGAGATCACGTTCAACAACTTTCAAGAGTGTTCTCTTAGGCCTTCCTTTACCTCTCTTAGTCGGACTCAAAGTTATATGTTCCACTCTTCTCACTGGTGCCTCTCTTGGTCTTCTTTGTACATGCCCAAACCATCTCAACCGATTTTCTACCATTTTTTCCTCAATAGGTGCCACCCTCACTTTTTCACATATGTGCTCATTTCGAATTTTATCTTTACGTGTATGTCCGCACATCCATCGTAACATTCTCATTTCTGCTACTCCAACTTTATGCTCTTGCTATCCCGTTAGAGCCCAGCATTCACTACTATATAACATTGCCGGTCTGATAGCAGTATGATAAAACTTTCCTTTAAGTTTATTAGGCACCTTACGGTCACAAATAACTCCTTTAACTTTTCTCCAATTAAACCACCCAGCTTGAATTCTATGTGAAATATCTCCACTGATTTCGTCATCATTTTGAACAATGGCTCCCAAATATCTAAACTTTTCCACTTGAGGTATAATTTGATCTCCCAATTTCACTTCCAAATTATTTTCGAATAGTCCTTTACCAAATTTACAATATAAATATTCCGTCTTACTTCTACTCAGACGAAAACCTTTCGACTCCAATGTCCTCCTCCATAACTCAAGTTTGCAATTAACCTCTTCTCTTGTCTCTACTATAAGAACTATATCATCCGTGAAGAGCATACATTTCGGGATTTCCTCTTGAATATGTTCCGTCAAAACATTTAAAATCAAGTTGAACAAATAAGGACTCAGAGATGATCCCTGATGTAGTTCAATCTTTATAGGAAAATCCTTTGTTTGACCACTAGGCGTTCTTATACTAGTTTTTACCCCCTCATACATATCTTGTATGGCTTTAATATAAGCAATCCGTACTCCCTTTTTTCCAACGCTTTCCAAAGCACTTCTCTTGGTATACGGTCATAAGCTTTTTCCAAATCAATAAAAATCATGTGTAGATCTTTATCTTTACAACGATACTTTTCCATTAATCCCCTTAGTAGATAAATCGCCTCTGTAGTTGATCTACCTGGCATAAAACCAAATTGATTCTCAAAAATACTTATCTTCAATCTCAACCTGTGCTCAATTACTTTCTCCCACAATTTCATTGTGTGGCTCATGAGTTTAATTCCTCTATAGTTAGTACAATTCTGAATATCTCCTTTATTTTTATAAATAGGAATTAATGTACTTCTCCTCCACTCATCAAGCATTTTCTTGGACCGTAAAATCACATTAAATAACTTAGTTAACCATCTCACCCCTTCTTCACCTAAACATTTCCACGCTTCGATAGATATACAATCAGGTCCGTTAGCTCTACCATTTGCCATTTTCTTAAGAGCTTCCTTTACCTCCTTATCACATATTTTTCGATAGAATGACAAATTTTGTTCTCCTTCACCAGTTACTAAATCCTCCAAGTTACTAGATAAATCCTCTCCATCATTAAAAAGTTTAGAAAAATAAGTCTCCCATCTATTTTTAATTTCATCATCTGTAACTAAAATTCTTCCCTCTTCATCCTTAATACACCTTACCTGTTCTAGATCTCTTATTTTCTTTCCCTACTCTTGGCAATCCTTAATACCTCTTCATCCTTAATCATTGAAAAGTTTAGGCGTTGAGTATGTAATATATAAACATATTTTAGGAAAAATATAATTATCAGTCTCTATAATTTTATCAAATTTTATTTTCAGTCGTTGTAATTTTTTTTTATTTTCAGTCCTTATAATTTCAATAAGATTATGTGACATTTGTTACTTGAACATCTAGTTTCAATTTTTTTTAGTGTTTTCAATTCTTATAAGGACTGAAAACACTAAAAAGAAATTGGATGAACTAAAAGCAAAATTCAATAAAAATTACAGAGATCAATGATTGTATTTTTTTATATATTTTTATAGGTAATTATTAATTATTAATTACATTTTGACTAAAAAAATCATGATCCAGCGAGACGCAAGCATCTCCAACTAATTAGGCTAATCTAATTACATACAAATTATTCCAAGGACGCATACTCGTTATTCAGAATTCACCAAAAGACAAATATATACTTCAATTAAGGTTACTTTCAAGCCTTCTAGTTGTTATTTTTTTCCCCTCCAATTTTATATATATTTAAATTAAAATGAGAGAATAACATTTAAATCTTTCTTAAAGTAATTTATCATAATAAGAACTTATAAATTTTGCATCGAATATTATCTTGTAAAAATAGGTATATATTTTTGTTAAAAACTCATCCCATGTTTGATTGGGACGAAAGAAAACTAAAAGAGAAAATATGAAAGAAAACACATTTTTCCTTATTTAGTTGAGAAGAGAAAATTGAAAAGAAGAAAAAGTTAGGAAGAAAATAAAAAATTGATTCTATCACTTTTTTCTCTCACATTTTCTCCCCACATGTGAAGAGATTTTGAGAAGAAAATCATTATTTCAATATTGCCTTCTTTTTTTCTTGTTCTCCTAAGCTTTGAAGTGAACCTTCTTAACACTATGTTAAACTAGCTACATCACACACATATTCATCTCCACTTTCATGATCATCGTCTTCTCCGTTTTTTATTTTAAGAAAATGAACACAATAATATGATGAAAGACTTCACGTTAGAAAATAAATCAATATTTATGTATTTGCTTTTTTATCTTTTATTAATGTTAGTTAATTTGATTTCTCACAAGTTATTATATTTTATTTTAAAAAATTATCTGTTTTGATTTTAAAATAAAAACATATCTTGCAAATTATTTGATGTTAAAACATTGAGATGGTTTTTTTTTCCCCCTTCAATTTGTTTTAATAAAGATAATGACCTAAGGGTACTATTGTCATTATGTCATTTGCCTATTTTCTTTTCTCCTAATTTTCTCTTGTTTATCCAAACAAAATGGGTGATAGTATTTTCTCTTCAATTCATTTTCTTTTCTCTCTCTTTTTTATCTCAAGTCTCAACTTCCCGTATAAATAGAGCATTAATGTTAACTTGTTAAATTCATAAGAAAACTCAAATAAAATAAAAATAAAATTCAACGTTTAATAATAATACGTACGTAATCCAAAACTTATGAACCTTTATTGTGATGAACTCCCCAATGTCACTCTGCCAATTAAAATTTTGTTGTTACAGATAAACAAAATATCTAAACTGAAACCATGTAAACTTGTCTCCTGATTTATACATACATACACACACACACACACAGACACACACACACACACACACACACATATATATATACACACATACACACAGAGCTGGCGCGCGCATGGGTTTAGGTTGTCCACTTTTTTGGGGGTAGCACAGTTGGTGGGTGATCTACTACATGCGTGTGGTTCTTGTCCATGGCCCGTGGGTCGCTTTCATTAGCCTCTGATGAATGGATAACAACAGTAAGAGACAAAAAATATTATGTGTATGACTTGTGATTGTGATTTGTAAATATGTAATTCACCACTCAGCTTGATTAATAAGGGTTATTTATAGGATTTAAGCCTGGAAGAGTTTGTTTTTAAAGACAGCATCTTTATTTTTTTTATTTTAAATGAACGCAAATAATTTTGATTGCTTTTTTACATAGCTGCCGTGTAATTACGAAAGGCTTTTGCCTTCAAGAGTATGACTGCTACTATTATCATTATTATTGAAATAAGAATCTTATTTCTTTTATTTTACTGTCCATTATCCAATTATCAACATTGATATATTAAAACACAATTTTTTTAACTTAAATCTAGTGAAATTTAGACACTTTTTCTGAAAATTTAAAAATAGTTGGCAACAACGTTGGTTTTACCTTTCAGTAGAAAGGATTATAACATTTTTAGTACATGGTCTTAAATTCAAATTTATGTGAATGCTGGAAAAAAACATTTAAAGAAGCTATCTCTAATTAAACTCAACAGCGTTTTCATATAGCATGATTAAATATTCATATAAAAAAAGGTAAAAAGGTAAAAATGTTTTGAGAACTTTTCTCCAAAAAATGACTGATATATGTAACATCCTGATTTTTTATATAATAAAAAAATTGTGGAATTTAGGTTTTGAGAAAAAAAAATGATAATAATAGGAATTTATATTATTTGAGGTTATTTAGAAATAATATTATGGTTAGGTATTTAATTATGAATTTAAAAATTTAAATTTAAAACCACATAAGCAATATTTAGTTAAGATATAATACATAAATAATTTTTTTTATGTATGTATTGAAAAAAAAAGAGAGAGAGAAGGTAGAAGGAACAAAAAAAAGGGGGTGGAAGGTTGTTGTTTCTAAGTCCCACATTGGTTAGATGAGGGAAGAGAAGAGGTACTTTCATGTATAAAAAGGAGGGGGTGTGTGCATTAGGAAGCATGAGAGGCTAAGATGCAATTTAGAAAAAATTGTAACTTTTGGCCCAAAGGTTTGAATAATTAAATTTAAACCTATAGTTTTTTTTAATATAATTTTGGGACTCACAATCCCATTTTTATATTATTTTTCTCTCTTCCTCTCACGTTGCTCGGCGTTTTCTCACAAGGGGGATTATTTTCTTTTTCTTCAGGTATGTTCTAACTTTCCTGTTTAGATTAGCATTTAAAAATTTATTTAATTACAAAATTAATTTTATATTTATTTTCTAAATAATATTAGCTTTCTAGTGATACGATTATTTTGTAGGATAGAGTAAATATTTTGATTAGGATTTTTCTATAGGATAGTTAATCTGATGATATGATGGATTAAAAATATAGGTTAAAATTCTTAGGGATATAATAAATATTATAGAATATTTTCTTGAGGTTGAAACTCATGTTTAAGAATTTTTGAGTTAAAATCTAGATCTATATGGTTGAATTTATGTGGAATCTGAGACGTAGGGATAAACCTATGATTATTAAATATTTATTTAAATATGAATAGGTATTTTTGAGGTTATAGAAAGGTGATTTGAGGCTTCAGAATAATTCTAAAATTTTTAATTTATTTTTGGATGAATTTTTAGAATGTAGAAGGATAAAATTTTGATACTAGAAGTGAATTGAGGATAAAAAAAATAGTTCATTAGGGTACGAGAATTTTAGAAAAGAATTTGGGAAGTTAAATGAGGCATAAATCTTAAATTAGTGTTAATATGGACTATAGATTTAAGACTTTCTAACTCTTTAAATTAGAGTTATTTATTTTAATGTAAAATTAATATATAGTATTGTGAAATAATTATGTAGATTATATTGACAAAGATAGTGGTGAAAAAGGAGTTGTGAAGGGGAACTTGTTATTCAAGACACAAGGTAACCATTATTAATGTGTTGTGATGAGTGTGTTTGTGAATGGTTATGTGTTGTTTTGTTGTTTGGAAAAATTATAAATTATTGAAAATAAATACTGTATATACCTGTTTGAAATTATTGCCAAGTGGGTTAAAAATTTATTTTTGTTTATCATGATGAGATATTATTGTTCGGATATATTCCTGTTTGGATATTTGAATGATGCATGACTTGTCAGGGTATTTTAATATATGGTGTTAATGGGAATTTCTGTTCGGTTAATTATTACCACGTGGTAAGCCCTCATTGGACCCAATGAGTGGCGTGTCGCTTGGTCCAACTCACCTTTGGCCGGGTGATTTGGCGTCCGAGCATGGCGAAAGGAGGATATAAGGTGCAGTCATGCAAATTAAATACTTGTTCGGTTTGTTTGAAAGTATTGTTCGGTTAAATGTTTTGTGTGCCCACTTAGCAATCGCATGATTAGTTACATCCGCATGCATCATTACATATTAATTTTTGGTTACTGGGACTTTTAAGTCTCATTCCCTGTGGTTAATATTTTTACAGGAGCGAGTCCAGCCGAGAAAGCACCAGAGGTGTAACTGTGGTGTATGAGACACCATCTTTTACGTTGCCTCTTATTTTAGATTATACAATGTATCTTGTGCCAACTTAGGACATATCTTCTTTGTGAAGCATGTAAACTCTAATCCTTTTTATTAAAAGTATTTATATGACCAAGAGGATTATGTCTGTCCCTCTTGATTTATGATCTGATTTGAATAACATGCTATGAGGATCATGTCTGTCCCTCATGGTTCTAATTGTTTTTTTTAGATATTTTAAGACCTGTGGTATATTGTCTTGGATGTATCGTGGTAGAAATTTTTCTACCATGATAAGGGTTCAATGAAAAAAAAATAAAGAAAAAAAAATGATTTCTTGAATTAATAATTTGCAAAAAATCGGTCTGTAAATTTAAGAGTGTTACAATATACAACCTTTTTGAGAGCAATGTCATTTTAAAATTTTTTTAAAATGATATAACGTTGCTCTGTTATTAAAGTTGATTAGTAGTTGACCGTGTGTTTGGCTTTTATTGCAACCTGGCACTCACGTGGTATTAAAAAAAAATAGAGAGAGAGAGAGAGAGACAAGTGGCCATTGAAAAGGCTTTGCTGACTCTTATTCTTCTTCTTCTTCAATCATCATCACTTCTATTCTATTGAAAAAAAAATCATCGCCACTTCTCCATTAGAGCTTATCTTGCTGTGTTGAGCCGAACCACGCGACTAATTGGGATCTTGTGTTGATTTGCATCCTTCTCTTCATCTTTCTCCGGCCCTCTTTACATTTTCACTTAAACCTCATCTTCTTTGCTGTTTATACCCTCATTCTCTTCGCCCTTTATGTTTGCATCTACATTTGTTGATTAAGTTTCCTTCATTGTTATTGCTTGCACCTAACACATTGCTACCTCTCCTTTTTTGGGTTCAGTTTCACTATGACTTTTCAATTAAGTATATAAACAAAGGCTAAGGTTCCTTTGTTTGGTTATTGATAATGTTCTGGTCAATTTCTTTTAAAATGTCTTAATTTTTTTTTATTGATTTTGGTGTATTGACTATGTGCGTTCTTGCAATAATTTTCCCTAAATATAAGGCAGAATCAAACAACTATCACTGAGCTTGTACAAAGGTCCTTGTAACAATTCTTTGGATTTCTCAACCCCCAAATACAGCTTGCTTTAAATATAAGGCTCTAAGTACAGCTTGCTCTAAATGTACAAAGGTCCCTGAATATAAGGCAAAATGAATTTGGGTTTCAAGGTGCCTAGCTAGGGAACCGACACATCCAAGATCCTCCTTTCATAACCTACTAATGTTTGAAGCATCAAAAAACCATTTTTACCTAGTAGCTCATCATTAATCCTGAATCTTGCCAGCCCCAAAACCTCACAACAATTTGAAAGTGATCTCCATCCAAAACCCACAATAATCCTCTTCGTATAAGTACGAAGCCCGAAACCCACATCGATTTGCTTAGCGAGTCCAGGGGAAGAATTGAAGCGTCTGCACCATTCTCTTTGACTCCAACATCACTCAAGTCCCACTACCCTCAGACATTCTTGCTCTCGATGTGGCCTTAAAAATTGAGGAGAGAGGAGATGTTATGAATTTGGTGTGCTAGGAGTTTGGAGATCGAAGGTGAAGAAGTAAGTTGGAAGTTAAAGAACACATTTAAATTTAATTGTAGAAGAAGAGTAAATTAGAAAGTGACATGTGTATGTTTATTGGTCAAAGCACAAATTTGACAATCAAATGATGTTTGAGTTTAACGGTTGGGTAATATTATATCATTTTAAAAATTACAGCACGACATTATTTGAAAAAAAAAATATCAAGTGTTTTTGAAAAAAAGAAGAAGATATTTTTGCCCTTTTAACTTACTCTCTATGTCCTTATATATAAAATATATTTAATCAAATCACGTAAATTAATAAAAATTGATTATCTAATTACAAGCACAGCAATTTGCCCTCAATTATTATAAATAAAAAATAATTTTTTTAAAATAAATTAATGAGAGTATTTTTTTTAATTTAATAAAAATATAATAATTTATTCATTAAAAAATACTAACAAACTTTTATATTTAAGAATACAAAATTATTTTTTTTTATATTTAGAGATGAAAGAAGTATAAAAAAATTAAGTATGGTTGGCTGCCGTTACAACACGTTTAGTACTGCCAAATGCCAGCCCCGATTTAAGCAGCATCCTTGCTCTTTGCATCGATTTTATTTATATTTTAATTCGAAGTTAGTTGAATATTGATTGGTTGACATTCTCTGTAGGAAGGTGGTCATTTTACATTTAAATCTAAGCATATTCTACGTGCACTCCCCTTCCTCTCCTTGTGATCATCGTATTTAATATGGACAGACATGTGCTTTTTTTTTTTTGTTCATTTCACGTTATTTTGTTCCCTAAATAATTGACAATAACCCTTTTAGATTTTAAGATATACCATCTCCGGTTTCAAGTATAAATTTATTTTTTAAAATTTGTATGGTTAAAAACATAAATAATTTTTATATCATTAAATGCTCGTTTCCTACAAAATTTTTTCATTTTAATTTTGTCAAGAAAGACTTATGACTGATAGTGGTACTAGTGTTCGGGTCAAAAAAGAGAGAGCAGCACAGTAAAAGCAGCACGGCTTTCGCTAATTTATTAGTCGTCAATGACAGATGATTGAAAAAAAAAAAAAATCAATTCGGAACACATTAAAAAAAAAGCAATTTTGGCCAATTTTGTTAAAGCATGAAATATGCAATTATCTGTTTTTCTGACTTATAAATTAGATTGAAAGTAGTGTTAAAAAAATAAAATTAAGATGTATTTTATTTTTAAATTTTCGACAAAATGTATTGATGAATTTGAAGTTAAAAGTAGTGCAATATTACTTTTTAGATATTAAAAAGGGTCCAATTTTATTTCTCAATTACACCCCTCTTAATTTCAAATTAGTTGACTAAAAAAATTATAATATTTTAATTTTTAATATTTTAATAAGATACTATTAAAACAAAAATAGCATTTTTAATTGCCTATTGACATTGCATAAAGCAAATTAATTGGTTAACTAATAGCTAGTTAATATAATGGGTCAAAATAGTACTGTAATTCTGTATATGAATAGTAAATAATATTATGAAATAATAAAATTTTTAGTCTCTTAAATTTAACTTCGATCCACATGATTTTTTGTATTTTTTTTGAATTATTTTGTTAGTCTCTTAAGTTTTAAATGCAATTCAACTATCAAATTAATCTACTAAATAAAGTACATTGATGTCTTCACGATATACATACATAGTTAGATGAAAATAAATTAATTCTTAAATCAGTTTACTTTTTATCAATTGAATCTCTTATATTATATTTTGCTCTTTTACTTTTTAAAATTTTTTGAATATTTTTTTACCTAAATAATTACATTTTTTTATTAATATACATGACTATTATCAGTATTCTTTATTCATGTCAATCAATTTTAACCATATCATTGGACAAGCTTAAATGATTAAATTAATAATTGAGACAAGCTTAAATGATTAAATTAATAAAAATTAAACTTGAAGGATGAAATCCTTATATTAATCATTGGACATTTATTTATTATATTAAAAGATTTAATTGATATTAATTTTTATATAGATAATTTATTTGTAATTTTTTTAATTTTTTTCCTTGTCAACTAATAATTAAAATAATTGAGATTTAATGTTTTTTATTCTATCACTTGATGTCTTAAAAAATTTGCAAGTATTACCATTTACACTCAAACGATCCCAAACCTTCACTATATGAGACTCTGATAAAATAACATAGATTTAATGAAAGGATGACATTACACTCTTTCTAAAACTTCAGAACAATATTGAACTACATTTAACTTTAAAATAACCACCAGATCTCAAGGAGAAAATTAAGGATGAAAATGTACACTAACCCAAGAAAATAAAACAAGAGTGGTTTATCTTAACCGAGAAAAATTTGCCGGGCACGAGGTAAGACATGTCACAATTATGCAAAGCTGTCCTTTTTTTTTTTTTGTTCTTGCCAAAGTGCAGAGCTGTCATGTTCCTGTAGACGAATTATGATTATTAAATCCCCCCCCCCCCCCCCCCCCCACGCACACGCACACGCACAAGGAATTATTAAACAGCAGGATATAAGCTGTCTCAGGATAATGAAACTTATGAACTAACTTGGCCAAAAAAATTTTTGTAACTAATAATTATAATATGTACGTCCCCCTTCCAATTATCGCAGAATTGCCGTGAGGTGGCCAACAGAAATCATTTTGGATTCCTCCGAGTAGAATAAAAGAGATTTTTAGCTGCTCAAGCTTAATTTAGATAATTTGAACGTTAAAACTTTTCATTTAAAATTAGAGTAAAAATTTTCAAATGCTTTTCAAATAAAAAATTCAATAGGAAAAATAACCTTCAAAGTTAATAATATTCAAATACAAGTTGAATAAATCATCTTCTATCTTGGTCAAAACTCGATGCAAAAATATATCAATAAAAGGACTAATCCCTGTAACGAAAATGCGTAGAACATTTTTTTTTGAAAAAAATTAATCATTTCTTTCCTATAGTTTCTACCCTGTTGTAATTCGGTTGTTAAACGTTAATTTGAAACAATTAAATTTTTATAATTTGATTTAATTGTAATTTAAGAGCAGTTACTAAACTTTGATTCAATACAATTTAATGTTTATAATTTTAACTATTTAAAATATTAGTTTTTAAGCTTTGCGAAATAACTTTGGTTATTATGATTTTATTTTCCAAAATACATGGACTAAAATTTTAAATAGTTAAAATTATAGAAATTAAATTGCATTGATTTAAAATTAAGAGATTGAATTATAATTAAGTCAAATTATAAAAATTGTATCAAATCAAAGTGTAAAGAATGGGTAACTCTAAGTAAGATTTACTCATCGTTGAGGGTGTGCAAATGTACCCCCTCACTTTTGAAAAAATTATAAGTTATATATATAAATTTTATAACTTTACATTCCTATTCTTGAGATTTTACATTTTTTAAACTAAATAAAAAACATTTAATCTAAATAGCTTACTAGATACGTAGTATTTTAAGATAGATATAAGATATGAAGAATATATTTTATATAGAAGACTATATTAACATGTTCAATATATTTTTTTTAAAAAAATGAAAATTAATTTATTTATGTTAATATAATTTTATTTCTAGTGTAATTATATTATTTTTAAAAAAATTATAATTTTTTAAATTAAATTATCATGCACCATTGAGTTCGGGTCTTGCCTTTGCCATTGACTCTTAGCAATAAAACATAATTTATTTAATTATTTCTTTATTACATTAAGAAAAAAGTAGATAAGTGCGTTGAACCAAATACATTGTACCCAGATAGAGTTTCTATTTCTACTATTTTTTTGCCAACAAGTTTCTATTTCTACTATTACGCAAACTGGAGCGCGATAGAGGTAAAATAAAAAATAAAATAAAAACGCGTCAGACTATGAATTGAGTTTATGTGAGCACGAAGTGTTAAGGACGATAACAGGAGCGAAGTTGTGCCACCCACCTCACTATGATAATGTGATTTGGTGTGGATATGATTTGAATATTTGATATGTACGTACATCATCACCAAGAGGAAAAAAATTTAAAAATGTGTATCGTTTTTGTAAACAGAATCAATCAGGACCACCGAGAATGAGGGAATCACGAAGCGCGTGAATGCCACGAGAATTGGAACGTCCGCCTGCCCGCCCAATTACCTCCTCCAAGCTGCCGCCACTTTCCATTGACAGGAAGGGACTCCCAAACTTCGTTTCGTGAGCGTGTATCATCACTCTCCAAGATTATTTCCCCAGCGGCTTCTCAATTTCGATCCCACACCATCCCTTTCTTCATTGTCACTTTGACTGTCGACTCTCAAGCACACTGATTCGACGACTGCGAAAGGAATTTGAATGTCTCTGACGACTTCTGGTTTCAAAGCTGGATGATTGGTTATGTGTTTTCCGGTGGATAAAAGCTAGTTTAGGTCGGAAAGAAGAATCAGGACATGGGGCCTTCCTCTCCTTCTGGCAGCAAGGCCCAGAACGTGAAACAAAGGAGGCTTTACCAAGTGTGGAGGGGCAGTAACGTGAGTTTTTATTTTTCTATGCCTTTGGTTTGGTTCTTATTCTTGAACTTTTGCTTTTTACGTTGATTTGTTGCTTCTTGTCTCTTTCTCTTTTAATTCCATTATATTGAGAATAATGAATTTTGGGTCTCCCCTCGTCAACTTTCTTTTCTCTCTGTAAAGTAACGGATTACGAATACAATTGGATGTCAGTGGAGTATTGATATAAGTTCCATCTAATGGGAAAGTAAAACTAAGATAGTTGACTGATTATGTAACAATGATTCAGGACTAACAAATATCACTTTTTTATGGCCAGAAAAACAGATATAGCTTTTTTTGTTTATTTTAATTTTGATTCTAGGAGCTGTTTTCAAGAAACATGACTGTAATTACGGTTTATTTCATGGAAAAGTAAAACAATTAGGCTCACTGTGGACTGATTGAGTACTTTTCCGTTTGTTTATATTTATTCTGCTAGTCTTTGAGTTTGATGTTTAAGATTGCTGTATTTGATCACTTGAAGAGCTTTTCTTCAATTTCTTATGTGATTCCTCAGTGTACATGGATGATGTCCCTTGATCATGGAAATTTGAATTGTTGCTTCTCTCTCTCTCTCTCTCTCTCTCTCTCTGTGTTTAGTTAAAGATTAGCCACAAGAAAATGCAATAGTTTTGCTAGTAGCATTCATATATCAGACCATGTCCCAATTGCTTGTATTGTTTTTATTTTTTCTTTTCGGCTAACAGAAACTGTAACTTTAATAAGTCCTGATTTAAGAGCTGGTTAATTTTGCATAATTGTTGTTACTCCCTTATGCCTGCACTCCTAAAGCTGCACTCAAAGATTCGTGTATTTTTTTTGACTACCTTTTCTCTTCTTTCCACTAGTTTGCTGCGGAGGATATCTTATTCTCTCCCAAATTGTGTTTCTCTCCTTCATCACTCTAATATTACTTCTTGCTTTATTAATTAATTTCACATGGGTGAATTGTGAATCCATATTTTTACAAAAAAAAAAAAGTAGTTTGGATACCTGTTAAATTTGAAGTCTTATTTAGTATTTCGTCTTATCACAACTTATTTTCTCAGTTCTTGGCATGACTATGGATATTTTGAGCTTGTAGCAAACGTCTTCCATCTGAAAATATTGATGTAGTTGTGGTAAATTGAAAACAACCAATGTATATTATTGAAGTATGGGCATCTAGAAGAAATATCAAGTACTGATTTAGCTTTTCGCTTACATTTCTTCCAGAGATTTTTTTGTGGTGGCAGACTGGTCTTCGGTCCTGATGTGGCTTCGTTGTTTCTCACCACGCTACTAATTGCTGGACCTGCAGTTGCATTTTGTGTAAAGACGTATATTAATATTGAAGATGCTAAGAGCCCTGGTGATGCATATTGGTATCCTGTATTGTCTACTTGCGTAATTCTCACTGCTTTGGTAAGTTCTAGTTACATCCACCTCCAGAATAGGAGCTTTTGGAATTATTCTGTTTTTCTTTTTGCCTACTTAATTTGCATATCGCTCTCTCTCTCTCTCTCTCTATATATATATATATCATGTTCATTATTGAGTTATCCTTGATCCTTATCATTTTACCATTTCCTCATATCTGATGATGAGGCCTCCTTTCTTACTTTGAAAGTAAAAGCTGATGCTATGCAAAATTCGCATGCAGGACTTAGCATTCCTCTTCCTGACCTCTGGGAGAGATCCGGGCATTGTCCCTAGGAATGCAAGGCCTCCTGAGTCAGACGAAGCATTTGATTTACCTACCCCTTCCATGGAATGGATTAATGGTACAACCCCTCAATTGAAACTGCCTCGTACTAGAGATGTAACAGTCAATGGTCACACAGTTAAAGTGAAGTTCTGTGATACGTGTTTGCTTTATCGCCCACCTCGCTGTTCTCATTGCTCCATCTGTAACAATTGTGTCCAGAGATTTGATCATCACTGTCCCTGGGTTGGCCAGTGCATTGGAATAGTAAGTTCACTATGTTTCAAAAAATGAAGCTTAAGAACGTTTTGAACTGGGCCCCCACAGTACTGCAAAAAGATGCAGTAAAGGAGACTGAGAGGGGAAGACAGAAGTGGCTGTCCCCCTTACTCTTTCTCTCCAAATTTACACTGTACAGATAAGCAAGAAATGCGGAGGACCTACATTAAAAACATTCAAGTATACTGTTGCATTTTTATGCCATTTATAAACAAGTATATATAGTAAAAAGTAGACACTTTTTATTTTCTGAATTTATTTGACTGCTTATCATTACTAGATTAAGGGGTGACTTATATGTTGATATAATTGCAGAGAAACTATCGGTTCTTCTTCATGTTTATTTCAACATCAACCATTTTGTGCATATACGTCTTTGTGTTTTCTTGGATCAATCTTGCCCTGAGAGCTGTTACCCTTGGGAAGGCAATAACACAAGACTATGTATCAGATTTTCTCATAATATACTGTTTCATAGCTGTCTGGTTTGTTGGGGGCCTCACAGCTTTCCATTTGTATCTCATTTGCACAAATCAGGTGACTATCTTACTCAAAATATAAAAAAGGTCCAATTACTTAAGATGCTTGATTCACCTCTATTTATTGTGCTAGGGAACAATTAATGTTAATGTTAGGGCTTGATTGTTTGGCTAATTCATTCAGTTGGAAGCACAAAAGCCATACTGCTATAGCTACAACCATTTTACGCATCATATGAAGTGACTTTTTTTTTTTTTTTTTGGGACCAAATATGGAGTAACAGTTACAAGCATATTAAATTAAGATGTCCTAGCAACTTGAACGATACCTGTTTTTTTTCTTGTCTATCATCTTCTCCTTTCTGAAGTAGCGAGGTTTCTTTGTGGCTTCCGAAACTTCAACTATCTTTTTTAGAAAAATTCTTTTTGTGTGCTTATCTTAAGTCATCTTTTATTTATTTACATTAGAAAGAGGATCTACTTTTTCGTGTTGATTGTAAAATTATAATTATTAGCTTATTGTGAGTCTTCTGTATATGTTTTTTTCTCTAGATAGGTGCTGCTGTCAATCCTAGTTATGCATTTAACTTTTGATTTCATACAGACAACTTATGAGAACTTCCGTTATCAATATGATAAGAAGGCAAATCCTTACAATAATGGAATTCTGCGAAACTTTAAGGAAACACTTTGCTCCAAAATACCCCTTTCAGAGAATGACTTCCGATCATTAGTGCTGGTGGATGAACCTGTGATGGTTGGTTCTGTGACTCCAAATATTGAGGAAAGAAGTATGAACCAAAAGGAGAAGATTGACATTGAATTAGGAGGATCCATGCGTGCTGAGGACCTTGCTATTCCAATCCCTGAAATTTTACAGAATTTTGATTTTGATACATTGGAGGATGATATGAAATTTGCAGATCTAGAAGGACGATCTTCTTTTGATCCGTTCTACAGTGTTGAAGAAGATATGAAAGACTCCGCACAAAGCTTCGATACCTCGTTGATAAATTTGGAAAGCATTACAAATGAACATGGAGTGGCAGAATCTGTGCAACCCTCCCATGCTGAAGATGAAGGCAGAGAATCTGGTCAAAGGTCCACTGAGTCCAAGGTGGACGAAACAAACACAGTTAAGGAAGCTGATCACAGGAACAACCCAAGTTAAGCTACAATTTCAGTTTTTTGGAGCAATCATTTCTTTATAATTGCTTTATAATTGTATCCAGATGGGCCGTACACGAATTCATTGGCGCCATCAATACTGGACTGCGGAGACTGAACTTGCACAAAGTTACTATAAAGGTCAGACGAGTGTTAGTTGTAAGCTGTAAACCTCCACCTTGTGTTCAAGATAATGCATACAGATTGTTCGGATAAGTTTGCGATAGATACTGTTATAGATAGTCCACTTCTTCCAACCAAACCCTTTACCAATATTTAGAACGAATGTCCTCTGTTAACTGTAAGAAGTGCCTGTACCAACGCGGCCAGCTTACTCTCTCGCTGAAGAGGGTAAAGAGGACTAAAATGTGGAGGATATCGTTTCTAGAGTATTTTCTTCTTCTTTTCCATTTGAACCTTTTTCCGTGTAGAGTTTATTCAAGTATTTTTCATTAACTTAATCATTTTCTTTCTTTTTTCCTTCCCCATAAAACGTTTACTTGTGTATTTTTCATCGTCAAAGCCAAATCAAGCACAAGAGACACAACTCCTCAGTGAAACATAATTCTCTGCTTCTTTGTTAGTGATGTAAACATCCAAAAACACATCCTTAACAAGTTAACACATAAACCCTAACGCACGTGCATCATGCAAGCACTATAATATACAGGAGCTCAAGTTGATACAATCAGAGAAATGGCAGGGCTGCCGGGCCATATTCATAATGATACTTACAATTACAAATGAACACACATCATTTATAGTATATAGCATAGGGCATGATGATCACACGTTAGCCACCTGATGAAATAAATATGAATACCGGACTCCCACAACTTCCAAGTATGTTAATTGAAGCCAGAAGCAATCAGCGAATTAGCACTGGATAAGGTTTCATCAATCTGATTTAGTTTTTGTGCTGGTTTTCTCGTGTTGCAGGCCTAACTAGCAATTTGAATATCCACACTGCTAGTAGAGTTGCCTTTACGGGGGCAAGCCAGTATACAAGGATGTGCTCTTTCGTAATGTGGTCCCCTCGATTGTAAGCCCATCCCATCACCTGTAAGATCAAACAAAGTTTTTTTTAGCAGATGACAATGAAATGGGAAAAAAAGAAAGCAGACAAATGTTTTTTTTCCAGGATTATATTCTGAGAAACTTCCTTGGGAATTTACTATCAGGGTTCCCGATAAAAATATGGCTTGTGGAGGAAAATTTTTAGAAAACTCAATCACAAAATATCAAACTACAGAAAAAAATAATTTCCTTGTTAAGAAAAATTTGATAACAGATACATTAACATATTCCTAATTTGAGTCTTGTCTTTCTTTCAATGATTTCACAGTTGACAGATGAAACAGATAGAATTAATACTTACAGAGGCTGGGTTCATAATACCACCAGTCAGATCAGAGCCAAGTATATTAAGTGTTAGCTTGGAAATACTGGAAATCCAAGTCTTCCTATAGAAACTTCCTGGAAGTTTTGAAGCAAGCCCTAGTGATATGATGACAATTGCAAATGTTAGGAATCCTTCTGTCAGAGCACCTCGATGGATGTCAATGCTCAAACGTGGTCCCCGCCCTACTTCAGGAATTGTATCAATTATGAACCTAACCCCAGTAATAGATCCCAACACCTGAAAATGATAAACCCAAGAAAATATCAGAAATTGAGCATAATAACTTTCAATCCAGGATCTGTGCTGAAGGCATATATTGAATGCGAACATAAAGAAGGAAACAGAAGTATCAGATTAATAAAACATTGACCTTGTTTTGGCACCATCAAATTTTAAGGCGCAATGCTGCGCTAGAGCATTTGCTAAGATCTCCCAAAAGGTATAGAACTCTCTGGACAAAGCAAAGGTTAACCTATTCTGGATTGTTTCCCAATTGAAAACACTAATTCCTAGATGTAAATTTCATAATCAGCTGCATCAAACAAAAATTCATAAATAAATATAAATCATAAGGATGTGAAGACTAGACTGGGAAAATATTTTTCTATAGTGTTCTACTTTTAGCCCGCCACAGCTGTGTAATAGCATACAATCAGATAGGAAATTTCGAAACCTGAGAGCACACATCAAACACCAACAAAGAAGGGACTTTGCCAAAAGCAAACACGATTATCGATATATCAAAGATGCCAATTAAAAAGAGTGAAGTTATCAATTCATCAAAAACTCACTGCAACTAACAAGGTTTGATTAAGTATATTCTAATCAGCTCTAAAATGCTTCACTCAAAGATGATGCAATTACAATGACGAGCATGCGATCAGCAATGACTCAGGATACCATTTTTAACTTGCAGATACAGAGCCTTAACTAATTTCAGAAAATCCACACCACACAAGTCCTTCCCTTATATTATTATCATCTTCACACCCTAAGCTAGATAAACGAGAATAACTAAACCCTGTCCGAAAATAATGTTACCAAACCTGAGTGGGAATTCTAGCGCCAACGCAGAAAAGGAAATTGCTGAAATCTCCAGAAATGGCACCGGCTAAAACTGTGAGAGGATTATAGGCACCGCCATGGGTCCATATTCCCAACAATGCAAAAAAGAACATATTTATGATGGAAAGCGTCATTTTCACGGCCTCAAGAACTGGCTGGTGACTCAACCCCAAATATCTGGAGACAGATACCTTAATTAGAACCCCAGACCACACCCACATGAAGGACATGAGGAAATCTGAAACAAGCAGCCGAACCCTTCCCATCCTTTTCTGCTACTTGGAACTATGAATTGTGTTGTGTATTGTTCTTTCTTTTCCTCCGACAGAACCCAGACTCTAAATGGCCATTTCTATCCGCCGTTTGTGGGTATTGCCGTGGGCATGGAGGCGTGGAGGCCCCCGAAACCGGTCAACGGACAATCGTATGAGTTCGAATTTTCAGGTGAGATAGTAATCGTAAACATATTTTCACAGGCTTGATGGATCCCTTAAAAAAATGGCAATTTAGTGATTTATCTTTACTCGGAAAAACCGGAGAAGCAGAAGGTTTTTTTGGGCTAATGAAAGAAAATGTATTTTTCCATCAAGAATTAAATATATTTATAGTTACATATAATTTGTTGGCAAAAAACTTTATATATAATTATAATTTCAATTTAATATAATTTATATCTCTATATATAATGCAAAAATAACAGAGGCACAACTACTTTTTTATCATGATCGTCTCATGTTTACTAGTGCATATACTGGACAGGACTTCAATCTAATTTAAAATTTGGCCTTTTTTATGAAAAGAGATTAAATTAAGTAACCTATAATTTAATTGGATTCTGATATCATCTAAAACTGAACGGGATATGACTATTCTAGTAGGAGCAAAAAAATGGTCTCGATCTTTTTTAATATTTCACTCTTTTTTTTTATTTATGAAAGATAACAATTTATTTTAACTTAATAAGCTCAATTAACATAATAAAATTATTTATAGTTAATATAAAATTTATCATAATAACAATAATTACAAATTCATAATAATTTCTAACAATAATAAAGATATTTTAATTACAAAACAAAAGATTCAACAAATGAAATAATTTTTAAAATTAAACAACATTCAACATGTTTGAAATTAATTAAACTAAGTTAACAACAAATTTTATTAATAAAAGGAGAAAATTGAAGTTAATTAATGCAAAAATTTTGTTCAATATTCATGTCCTTAACAAGTATAAAACACAAAAAATTATTAATTATTATAAATTAATTTGTTATAATAATAATATTAATTAATTAATTATAATTATATTAACTAAATTTATAAAGCTGGATTGGACTTAGTTTGATCTCTTGTCCAATTTAATTTAAAAAAAAATTAAGTCTTTTTTATCTTACAAATTTATCCTAATCAAATTAAACTAAATTGTCTTGAGTTGGATTGGATGAGGCCGAATCAAACCAAAGAGCTTTTGGACGCCCTTGTTTAGTGTAAAAGACCAGTATAATCTGCTTAGTCGGAAAGAAAAAGATTTTGAAACGTAATAAAATATTCAAAAATTTTAATCTCACAATGTGTCGTGCCAAAAAAAAAAAAAAAACTTTTGCCATTTTCTTGAAGCGAAAGGCAAAACCTTTCTTATTTGTTATTTCCATGCTCTAGTAGGGCTCCAGGGGGAAGTCAAGAGTGACATTCGATCACGGCCAAGATTTGGTACCGCCAATTGATCGTTAGGAAGCATGAGTAGCATCGGAACAGGTTATGATCTCTCAGTCACGACTTTCTCGCCCGATGGCCGAGTTTTCCAGATCGAGTATGCAGCCAAAGCTGTCGACAACAGCGGGTACCTTGCTGCCGCTTCCTCTTCCTTCTCTTCTTCTGCTGCTTGATTTTCCTTTTTATGTTTGTTGCTAGACATATCAGAAGTAAATATGATTTTTTTTCCTGGCTTGCCGTTAGTCGGATTGTAGATACTGGGATCTTACTGTCAAAACTTTTGTTGCAGAACTGTGATTGGTATCAAATGCAAGGACGGAATTGTGATGGTAGATATTTTGTAAATGCGTTCATCCCATGTTTTCAGCATCTATGTGCTATTCTTTTCTCAACATTAACCTAATTTTAGGGGGTCGAGAAACTTATTCCGTCCAAGATGATGCTGGCGGGTTCCAATCGAAGAATACACTCTGTTCATCGCCACTCGGGCATGGTACCATGTTATTTACTTTTAGTTCTGACTGTTCTGTTTTTGCACATCTTGTTATTTCTTCCTTGTTAATCTTTTTCATGGTGTGATAACCATAGAATGAATACTTGAAAGAGACCTCTATGATATGCCTTCTTGTTTAGGGACGACCTCACTAACTTGTTAAGCGGTGTGGAAATTGGTAGAATCCTAGATTTATTCACTGATTGGCTGATTGAGCATGTATAATACTAGAGATTGTTGAAAGAAGCGGTGATAGTTGAGTGAGTTATGGAGATCGAAGAAAATGGAAGTTATGTTAGATGAGTAGCATTTACTAGAACTGGATTTTTGTTGGAACGAACTAAAAGCACCTGAGCGAGTGGTATCCAAACAGCTTGAATGTCTACTTATACCCACCCTCTTCCGCACCAAAGCAAAATTCTTTGATGTGAGACTTAAAGCTGCACTGCTTGGAGAGGGTGGGATCCAAGTATGCGCATATGCTCATACTTTTTAAGAATAAAGGTTAAAGGTTAAAACTACTTAACTGGAGTTCTTTTAGTATTGATGCGAATTATTGTTTCATATCAAGTTGGTCTTTCGGTTCATAGCACTGAATTTTATATTCCTATCCTCAAACTATATTTGACTGTTATTACTAAAACTGTGATTTTGGGTTGTGATGTCTTTAATTTCTGTTCTTTGGAAGTAAGCGCAAATCATAAAAGAAGAAAAGCAATGGTGGATAAATTCTTGTTTTCATCTGGTGCAATGCACCAATGTAACTGAACTTTTATATCATTATAACTAGGATATAGCATTGGGATTTTATTTAAGAATTTTTGGACTACAATGCCATTTATCACTCTCTTGTTGCTTTGGTGCCCTGCATAATTGCTCAGGAAATGTCTATTGTTGAGTAAATTTTCTTTCTCATATAAAATTTTTGATTATCCCTATATTTGAATATCTGTGAATATATTCATAATATTCTTCCAATTTCAGGCGGTGGCAGGATTAGCAGCTGATGGGAGGCAAATTGTTGCCAGGGCTAAGTCAGAAGCTACTAATTATGAAAGGTTTTATATTGTGCTCCTTGCAACATTTGAAGATTGTCCCTTGATTTCCATAATTTTGCATTTTTTATGCATTTTGACCGATTTAACACTTTCTCTATTTTCTGTTGATAAGCCATTGACATGATAGATATATGGACTGATTGAATCACTGTATGGTATTATTCAGCTTCATCTTATGTTCTCATTTTGAGTACTAGGTGCAATTTTCAGCACTGTTGCTTACCTACCAATAACCAGCAAAAGATTTTTTAGGATGGGCTACATATTTTATCATGAAGCCAATGAACCTATGAATTGACAGATTTGTGGATATTGCTGTCTGCATTTAAACACGGCCATTGATTTTTCATCTGTGAATTTGTTGAGTATACTCTATTATGACACTTCAAGTTGAAGTTACGGTTTTAATGATAGGGCATATTGAATTGTTCAGTGTATGGATGTCTTGGTAACCTTCTCTGCTAGTTATGGCATATATACTTTAATGCTTGCGATTTTATATGCTTAGACTTCCTTCTCTATAGAGGAAGGCGCAATTGCATTGCTGTTGATAAAAATAGAAGTAACTGTGCAACATTTTGATTGCAACAAACATTTGCTTAGTAGTTGACTGTAATAAGCTGTAACCTAACAAATATTATTCTCTTTTTAATGGTAAGCAGTCATGTTTCAAGAATGAGGCCATGGTTCATTATAATAAACTCATTTCTTTATCAATTAACCTAAGGTCATGATTTATGTTGTGCCTTATTCTGATTAACTAGTAAATGAAAACTATAATGACATTGTATCTCGAGATTTTGAGGTATTATTAAATATTTTGGTTCAATTTATGAAAAGAAGACATGTTTCATTCATTTCTCTTTTCAGTGTTTATGGTGAACAAATTCCTGTCAAGGAACTTGCTGATCGGGTGGCTAGCTATGTGCACCTTTGTACACTATATTGGTGGCTCAGGTTAAATGATATCTGATTGAATGTAATTAATCTTCAAATTGTATTTCCTTATGGTTCACTGTATTGAAAGAACTACAATGCTTTTGCAGACCTTTTGGATGTGGTGTCATACTAGGAGGTTATGACAGAGATGGACCACAATTGTACATGGTTGAACCATCCGGTGTTTCCTATGTGAGTCTATATTTGTTATGGCTATGCCATGGCTTTGTTAGCAGATTGTTCAAGTTATTTTGTTTAGTTTCATTTGTATTTTTGTACTGATTTGTTTTGGCATTTGTTTAGAGGTATTTTGGTGCAGCAATTGGGAAGGGCAGGCAGGCTGCTAAAACGTAAGTGAGATCAGTTTTATAATCTTTTTTTGTAGTAATCATTAATGTGATGCTGTGCCAAAATTAATAATAACTTTGAGGTGATTAAGCATCAAATCTTGGGGTTTAAAATTTTGAAAAGTTGCTGAACCTTGAGAAGATTGCAATAGACGTCATTTCTTTAGTGCAGTGGGAATTGTTCTTGTGAAGTTGTGAGAATCATGAGACCAGCTAATAACGTGTGAGGACAACTTTCCTCTTGTTTGTGTAGTTTGATTTTACTCTAATCGTGTGAAGGGAATTAACTAAAGAAGCCAACCTATACTATTATTTAGAATTTATTTTCTCAAATCCTGTAGCCATCGAGTCAATCCAAATAAGAGCACACAATTGTACTCATTGGATGTAACCTGGCAAAAAGTAGCAAGAGAGAAATGGACTTGGATTGGAAATATGACTGGATTAGTATCGTCAGTTATGGAGTCTATCAAAAATCTCTTCAACTAGAAAGCTTAAACTAATAAGTGGTTGCCCGATGAATGGTTTTTACTGCCCTCTATCATGCTCCCTTACATAAAACTAAAAGCCTTATGGGCTTGAAGTATGGAGTACACATTGGTTCACAAAACTGTGATGAAATTTAACTTTCAATTAAGAAATGGGAGGCAATTGAACACTTGCCTATGAGGTCCTAGAGACTCTACTATGTTGAGGCTGCTTTGCTTTTACTAAAAAGCTTAATCTGCAAAGTTGGATCGTGAAAGATTTTGGTTAGTCTATAAAATAGTGAGGTTCTGCAATCTGTGGCATTTTAAACCTTGTGCTTTAGTTGCCTTAATCTTTAGGAACATGGTGGGGAGGGCCAAAAGATTTTGCTGTCAACAATGATGAAATAAAATGTTCCAATTGTGTGTTGGGAAGACCTTGGCAGTGGTCAACATCATATCCCTTTTTCTCTTTATTGGGCCATTAGGATGTAAGAATTGTTTATTTATTAATTTATCAATTATGATAAAATTGAATATTGCTTTTCTTTTTAGAATTTTGTCTCCTATGTCAGGGAAAGCTCAAGTTTCTTGTTACAAACCATATCTCTGTTTATTAGCATAACCTTTACATTTATGCACAAATCTGTTTGTTGGAAGTCTTGAAGATAAAACTGTAGTACTTCCTGTAATTTTTTGTTCTTTAATTGCTCTTGTTGCTATTGTAATATTGGGATGACAGTTTTAGTGAGATGGTTTTAAATTGTTCTGCTTAATTCTTTTGGCAGAGAGATTGAGAAGTTGAAGCTTTCTGACATGAGTTGCCGCCAGGGAGTTATTGAGGTAGCCAAGATGTAAGTAGCTCGATTATTGCTGTAACGTTTATATAGCAATTTATTTGGACATATTTTGGATAGGAGACTACTATTTATTTTTTTTAATTTACGTTTTAAGTCTGGATTGGTGTGTGAGATATCACAATCACAGTTACAGATTTAAAATGTTAGAAAAATTGAGCAGCAAGGGAAAGATAAGGCTCCTGGCTAATCAAAGAACATCATGGGATGCATGTAGCAAATTTAATATGTTGAACGGCAATAGATTTTGATTGAGATTTTTATAGCATATGGTAAATTTATGGAACTAAACATAAGCAGTATGAAGGCTTAGGTTTTTCATACATATTGAGGCTGTTCCAACGTGAAGCAATCAGATTAAAATTTTCATTCATGAAAAGAAAAGTGATAATTATCATTGACCACTATTCCACTGCTGGGGTTACATTAACTTTTATAGTTTCTGGAATGCAAGAGGATTGTGGTCCTGGAGCGGGATCTTTTGTGCTTGACAGGGGAAGGGGGGAAATTTAATTTATCCTATGTACTACTAAAATTGTTAATTACAACAAAATTGTTTGTTTTTTGTGGCAAGCAGTATTTACGGAGTTCATGATGAGGCCAAGGATAAAGACTTTGAACTTGAAATGAGCTGGGTGTGTGATGAATCAAACCGCCAACATGTGAAGGTAATACCTGGCTTTTATACAAGGGGCGTGTGTGTGTGAACATGCAACAGATGAAACATAATAGGAGCAACATCGGTTCATTTTTTTTACGACTTACTGAAGGAGTTGATTGTTAAGTAACATAGCTGTTACATTTTCTTTACCCTCCTGGATTGAGATATTAGTGAAACATGCACTCAGGTGTAGAGGCTCCGATTTTTGGCATGGAATGATAATTATTAGCCAATGTTGGAAGCTTATTAGTGTAACATTCCCAGGATTAATTTCATCATATCGATGTGCAGGTGCCGGATGAACTTTTGGAACAAGCGAAGGCAGCAGCCAAGGCAGCTCTTGAAGAGATGGATGCAGATTAGCCGTCAACAATTTTTTTATATTCTGGGTTTGTATTGCATGTTCTGTGATCGAGCATTTGGAACATTAATACTTAATAGGCTCTTCGTCCTCGGATGGTTTCATCTCCCTGGAGATAAATGCTATGAAGTGTGGAGTGGATTCTCTTCCTAATGTAACATCAAGTGATTTACTTCCATTTAAGCTGTGCCTGATAAAGAGCAAGAAATATATCTAGGCCAAAGAATATATTTAAAGCAGTTCTAACTTCACTAAAAGCATCAAATTAAATGTAGTTCAAACACCTCCATACTCAACTCAAAAACTTCAAGTCTCGTTCAAAGTGTAGATGGCACTATCAAAGAGAAAATTGAAAGCTCTTTATAAATAGTAATGCTAAGGCTTATTTTGTCTTAAAGAGGATATCATTTATCTACTGTGGGAGGGAAGAAAATGGCATCATTAGTCCTCTTTGAACGGAAGAGCTGTTCAAGTCCTGAATCCACATTCAAAGCAGCTTCCAAAACCGTAGGAGACAGCGCCTTCCACACCGAAGAACTTCCAGCCAAATGGGTGAAAATAGGACTGTCCAACAATGAGAAATGATCAGAACTATAGACATGGTCATAAATTGCATAAAAGGTATGATCATTCAGCAATTGAGGTAAATAGTGAGAGGCTTACTTTGGGATGGTGATGATAGAGAACCACTCCATTCCATCAGGATCAGCTATCTTTGAGGCCATATAGAACCTGGGTACAATGAACAAATAACCTTCTTCTATGATTGTCTCCAGCACTCTCTTGCCGTTGGGACCAACAACCTGAACCCGACCCCTTCCTCTGACAATATAAGTAAGCTGCAAGGCAGAGTCACTAAGAAAATCCAGGAGAGCACATGGCACTTCCATCTAACCTGACAAGATCTGCTCCAAGTCCAACCTAACCAACCGATGGAAGATTCTTAGTGTTCAAAACCACAACTCTCCCACCCCCTTTAATGTCAACGTCCAATGGAGCCTCCAGACAGTTAAGTGCCATACCAGTAAGATGATCCTGCTTTGGCTCGGGAAGCTTAATGTTCCCTTCAAGCTTCGCAATGCCTTGACTTGATTGGTTCCCAACAATGGACTTGACGTCGTTTTCGTCCAAGTCCCAAGCTTTGCCCACAAACTCAAGTGGAAAAACCAGTGAAGATTCCATCAGAACCCGTGAGAAAGAAGTTGGTAAATTCACCAGCCTTGTGAGCTTTGGAAGTATCGCCTAGGAAAAGAACAACCAATTCGGTGTCGTCTTTATTGAACCACCATGTCACAGCACCGAAAGGGAGTGCCATGGCGTCGCCTTTTTTAATTGCAAGAACCTTCTCTTCTGATTCAGGGAGCACGACTCCAGCAACCCCGATTCCAGAGAGGCCATCTCACAGTTAAGAAATATACAACTTCAATTTGAAAGGGGAAATTGAATGTTGTATTGAACAATTTTAAGCTGACTATAACTCCCAAGCCAAGAATTGGAAATATAAACATGGATTATTTTAGATAATTACAGGATTGCCCATAAAAGTATCAGGACGTGTTATTTATTATTATTTACATTTTTACGTCTCTTATTTTAAATAATTTTGAATATATCTTCCATAGTAATCAAGAACCGATTTTAAATTTTACCAGCTGTTATCCGCCTTTCCTAAATATTGTAGGATGAGGACAGCAAATAGTAATTAATAAGAGATGATAGTACAGTAATCGAGTTAATTAATCCCAGAGCAGGATGCAGTTCAACTTAAAATTTCCGAGAATCAAAGATTATGAAGAAAAACATGACCCATATCATATGGCAACAATTCAATATGATAAAAACAGATCTGAATAATAATAAAGTCATGCGTGACCACGCTAATGAAAAAGACGCTTTTTTATGGTAAAAATTACAGAAGACATGAATGCAATCAAAGACGATCGAATAGATACCTTGAAGAACATATGCAACCTTGGGAGAGTCGGAGAAGCTGGGAAGTGCGAAGCCGTACTTATCGAGATTGAGCTTGGCGGCACCGATATTGCCATGGCTTAACATCGGGAGCTCAGAAGGAGACCACGAATAATACGACCCTCCATTGCCTCGATGCACTTGCTTCGCCAATTGAGGACTTAGATCTATCGCCATGTCTCCTTACTTTCTCTCTCTCTCAATTACTTAAAACCCACAATTGAAGATCACAGACGCAGGTCAAAGAAGGATCACAGATCTCAAGCACTATGTGAGCATGGGAAAGCCCTCAAGCTTCCGTGTTAATTTACAGACGATTAGGCATTGTGGAGTCTTTATCTGCTTGAGTACTCAACACCAAACTAGATTCTGATAGGGCGTATATTATCATTATTATCTGGAAAATACTGTTTTGAAATTGGAATCACATATATCTCTTATATTCTCGTTAAATTAGAAAATTACTAATGAAAATATAAAAATGCATGTTATTAGGACACGTACTCTCTTTCTCGTTACCTCTCTCTTCCATTATAATGGTCAGGAAAGGAAACAATGACCTCATCCTTCACATGCAAGAAGATCGTTGTCTTCTCCATACTCATCCACTTTTTTATAAGAAACGAGGATTCCGAGGTTGAAGAACACGCTTCATCAAGAATCAGGTTATGTCTTAATATTCACGTTAGTTCGTACTTTGGCAGGCTACATTAACATTCGAAGTATCATGTAAAAACCGCTCCCAGCCGTTTTGATGGATGCGTAGGAGTATAAATATATGATCAATAGCAATATGGATAAATCAGGAATTAAAGTAACTATACTTCTAACTAAACTCAGTGGCACCAAATAGATGCTACTTCCAAACAAACTAGAGGCAAAAGATTCTCTGTTTTTGGCAATAGAAAACAGAGGCAAAAATATACCTAGGTACAGGATTATAGCGCATGGCAAACGAACGAAGACTTTTGTTTTGAGTGCTCTTGCTTTTAAGATATGTCCCTTAACCTCTTGCTTTATTCCTAGCTGTTATCTATCAACTTTTTTTGTTTCCCATATCAAAGTGCTTATATGGATTTCATTACATTTCTAAATGTTAGGTTATAAAAGTTTTAGAAAGTCTCATCTCGAATAAACTGGGGCTTAATAAGTAATAGATTATAAAGTATAAGGATACATAAGTTTGAGACTTGACGTTTTAAATTAAGAAGTGATGTAATCTTGTCATTCTTGTCTATATCTCTCCTCTTCTTATTCTTGGACTGCGGCTCCTCATTCTTAATACTAACAGATATTTAGCACCATGCGTGTCACTATTACTATTTTGACTCCAATAACAATACATGAACATAGTAATAGAAAGAGAGGAGCTGGCTAGTAAAAAGAGGAGGGGAGGGAGGGAGAGAACATGTAATAACAATATCCTTAAGCGTACACACATATTTATTCTGCATCTGATATTTTTTTGTATTATAAAAGGTGTAATTCGTTCTAGCTTTGATTTTGATAGTATAAACTCTGGCCTAAAAAGGATCTTGATAATTTTTTTTGGCCAACAAGAGATTTTGATAATATACACGTAGGGACATTGACGTTTTATATAAAAAAGTGTTGATATAGATTACCAATATATATATATATATATATATTGGTGTTAGGTTCTGGTGCTTTCTTTATTTTCTTAGGTTGTATTGGTAGGTTTTATTGGCTTCTTTACCTTCCTAAGTTGCATGAATAGGTGTCGGTTCTTTTGTTTTTCCGATGATTTATGTGTGTAATATTGTTTTTTTGGTGATTAATAAAAATATTGACGGAGAATAATGAGGCGCGCCGTTGACAGCTGTGATGAATAACCTCGGCCATGAAAGCATCTATATATCATATAAATCCCAATGATTGTAAGCTGCCTAAAGAGAGGCTCATGAGCGGCTCCTCTCTTAAATTACTGTTCAATTGAACAGTGTCAGCTTGCATTGGGCTTTGTACTACCTCATCCTAATAAAAAAGTTCCTTCTTCTTTCATTCTTTCAAAAAGTGGATATTATAAGAGTTAATGATATGGAAGCTCCTTCACTAATTTGCACTGAAGATGTATAAATTAAATATCAATACATAACATTTTAAGTAAGGGTGCAAAATAAGGGAAACATTGATTTCCATTTCAGAATTGAAGATGGGACTACTTCCAAATTGTTTTATATTATTCCACTTAGTTTATATAAGGGAAGGTGCTTTTTAAGTGGCAGCAGTAGCAGCATTCTTTTAGGGATGCCATAGAACTATGATTTTGCTCCCTTTAATGGGTAGTGATTGTTCTCTGTTGGACTTGGGAACTGTATTTTAAGGTTATAGAAGCAACAAAATGATATAATATGTCTTATGAACTAAATATTTTTCCATCCTTATGTTTTTGTATTGCACAGTGCTATCATTTAAAAGGTACTCCTTCTATATGGCCCTGTCAAAGGATGAGATTTTTGCAGTAATGGAGTTTGTTGTCAATCAAGTAGGCTGTGATTCTTCCAATCTTATCAAATATCTAGCTATTTTAGCGCCAAGTTTGTGGAATTTTCAGAGAGGAAAAAATTGTTTTGTCTCATTACTATTCTAATGTACACATTGGTCTTATATATATACATCAAGAGAGATAAAAGCTAATAAATACTAATAAAGCCTAATTAATGAGATCCTAATAAATGCTAATAATTCTCAATAATAATATAATATTCCCACACTCCCCCTCAAGTTGGATCATAGATGCTAATCATGTCCAACTTGCTTATACAACTCTCAAATGTAGGCTTGGATAGTCCCTTGGTTAGTACATCCGCAGCTTGTAACTTTGTAGGTAGGTATGTCAGACATACAATACCTCCTTCTACTTTCTCTCTGATAAAATGTCTATCCACTTCAACATGTTTAGATCTCTCATGCTGTACAGGATTCAATGCCATGCTTATAGCAGCCTTATTATCATAATACAATTTCATTGGTGGATCAACTCTGACTTGTATTTCTTCCATGACCCTTCTTATCCATAGTTCTTCTGTAATTCCTTGAGCTAATGCTCTCAATTCTGATTCAGCACTGCTTTTGGATACAACTCTTTGCTTTTGACTTTTCCAGGTTATTAAGTTTCCCCACACAAATGAACAATAGCCAGAGGTGGATCTCCTGTCTCCATAAGTCCCCCCCAGTCTGCATCGGTGTAAATCTCAATTGTCTTTTGATCATGCTTCTTGAATAACAATCCCTTACCAGGTGAACCCTTAAGATATTTGAGAATCCTATATACAGCTTCCAGGTGTCTCTTCCTTGGATCACACATGTATTGACTTACTACACTGACAGCAAAAGCAATATCTGGCCTCGTATGGGATAAATAAATCAGCTTCCCAACCAGTCTCTGATATCTGTCTTTATCAATGGTTTCTTCTTTCTCCTTGTCTTCTTCTTCTTCAACTTCATTATCAGAGTTGTCTTCTCCTTCTAACTCCTTAGTGCCGCTTTTCTTAGGTGGCCTCTTCTTTTTCGAGACCATAATAGGAGTTTCCTTAGGTTTACAACCCAACATGCCAGTTTCCTTGAGAAGATCAAGTATATACTTCCTCTGAGATACATATATTCCTCATTTTCACCTAGCAACTTCCATCCCAAGAAAATATTTCAAGTGCCCAAGATCCTTAACTTCAAATTCCTTACTAAGGATAGTTTTTATCCTTGCTGTTTCATCAACATGATCTCCTGTAAGGATTATATCATCAACGTACACAATGAGATGCACTTCTTAGCTCCCTCAGCCTTAACAAACATCGTATGATCTGACAATCCTTGCTTGTAGCCTTCTAACTTCAGGACCTTTGAGAATCTGTCAAACCATGCCCTAGGTGACTGTTTCAAGCCATACAGTGATTTTTTCAGCCGACATACTTTGTCATTTCTGCCTCTATCGAACCTAGGAGGTAAAGTCATGTAGACTTCTTCCTTCAATTCTCCATTTAGAAAAGCATTTTTGATATCTAGTTGATGAATATGCCATTCAAGGTTGGCTGCCACTGACAATAGGATTCTTATAGTGTTCAGTTTTGCCACTGGCGCAAATGTCTCTTTGTAGTCTATGCCATAAGTCTGGGTGAAACCTCTTGCTACTAACCGTGCTTTCAACTTGTCAAGTGTGCTATCAGCCTTATACTTTAGGGTAAAGACTCACTTGCAACTAACCAGTTTCTTACCTCTAGGTCTTTCAACAATCTCCTATGTTTCATTTTTCTCCAAAGCTCTCATTTTCTCCATAACTGCATTTCTCCATTCTGGTATTTCCAATGCTTCTTGGATGTTGTTAGGAATAACAACTTTATCCAAATTAGTGATGAAGGCTCGGTAACCAGGAGAGAGAGCCTTGTAGGACACATGCTTTTGAATCGGATGCAAGGTACAAGACCGAGGTTGCTTCCGAAGGGCAATAGGTAGATCAAAATCAGTAGATTCACATCTTTGTTCTGAGTTATCTGGCTTACTAGATGGATCAATCTTTGGTACGTCAGCTTCAGGGACTACCTCTGGTTCTGACTCTCTTGGTGTCTCAGGTACAAGTTGCTCACTATCTTTTGTTTTCTTCTTTCGAGTGTAAACTAACAACTCCCCCTTTTGTGGTCTTTCCACATCTTTCTCTGTTTTCTTGTTTTCCTCAAACTTTGGCATAAGAAAAGAGGTTGGTGAAGGTGGGATGTTAGACAAAGGTAAGGGTGATGGTTCTAGTAAAGGAGACAAGGACTCAAGAAGTATATATTTAGTGTTAGGTTCTAGTTCCCAAGTCCGAGATTCACCTATATTCTCCCCCTGAATTGAGAAATTAGAATAAAAAGGAGTTTCTTCATGGCAAGTAACATCGAGGCTTACAAGGATGCGTTTAGAAACAGGATCAAAGCATTTATATCCTCTTTGAGTAGGAGAATAGCCAAGGAAGATACACTTGATAGCTCGAGGTTCAATTTTACTGCTTTGGTGGATATGAACAAAGGTTGTGCACCCAAACACACGAAGTGGAAGTTTGGTTTCAATGTGGGATGCAGGAAAAACACTTTGTAATTTTTGGAGAGGAGTTTCAAAGGCTAATATTCGACTGGGCATCCGGTTGATGAGATAGGTTGTGGTTAAAATGGCATCTCCCTAATAAAACTTTGGCACGTTGCAAGTGAACATGAGTGCTCTTGCAACTTCAAGGATATGTCTATTTTTTCTTTTTGTGACCCCATTTTGTTAGGGTGTATGGGCACACGTACTGGTATGGACAATCCCATGCATTTGGAGAAAATTACTCAAAGATTGGTTGAAGTATTCAGTGCCATTATTAGTGTGTAAAACTTGAATGTTAGTGTTAAATTAGTTTTTGATCATGGTGAAAAAACTCATGAATGTGGATGCAGCCTCGGACTTGTTTTTCAAAAGGTAAACCCAACAAACATGAGTATGGTCATCAATGAAGGAGATGAACCATTTTATTTGAGTACGGTTTGAAATGCGAGATGGTCCCCACAAATCACTATGGATGGTTGTGAAAGGTTTGCTAGGTGTGTATTTGGCTCTAGGAAAGGAAGTTCGATGGTGTTTGGCAAGTTCACATACCTCACACTGGATTTCACTATGATTCAAGGTCGGGCATAAGGTTGGAAACAACCGCTGAAGGTAATGAAAATTGGGATGACCCATTCTCTTATGCCATAACATAAAATCATGAACTTTAGAGGTAGATGCAGAATTACCAACAATAGGTGGGTTATCCACTCGAGTGACGACCTCTAAATAGTAGAGCCCCTCATATTTTTTGGCATTGTCGATTGTCGTACTAGATGATAGATCCTGAAACACACAATGTGACAGGAGAAATTTAGCAAAACAATTTGAGTGCCTGATCAGTTGACTGATTGAAAGTAAATTACAGTCAAGTTTTGGCACGTGAAGGACAGATTCCAAAGTAATAGAATCTGATATACGGATACTCCCTTTTCCTGCCACCGGTGCTAAGGAGCCGTCTGTAATTTTCACTTTAATATTTCCAGCACATGGGGTGTAAGGGTGAACAATTGATGACAATTAGTCATATGATCAAATGCCCCGAAATCCACGATCCAGACCACTGCACTTCGAGTCGTCTTTAAAGCCTGAAGGAAAGACCCTCTTTTTGCCACAAATGCCATGGGTGCAGATCTGGAATTATGCACAACACTACATAAAAGTAGCCACTGCACCACCCCTAGCACTTCAAATGAGGGAAAAGCTTTCTGGTAGACTGAAAACAGAAGCCACAACCTAATATAACTCCAAACCCAGCAAAACAGGGCACTAACAACACTATACGACCTAATATGGCTCGAAAATGATGTGCACATACACCGGATTATGCTGGATCTGGCCGGAGAGAGTGCGTCGTTGCCGTCCGAGAAGATCGCGTCCTGAACGGAGCCCCCATGCGCCTCCACGTGCCGCCGAAAGCTTACTGACGCAGTGAGCAGGGGTGGCGAGTGTGGTCTACACGCGCCGCCGTTCGTCGCCGCCGCCCTGGGTTTCGCCGTTCGGAGCCTCCTGAGTACGTCTAGGGTGGTGGTGAGATTCAAAACTCGCTCCACCATTGTCCACACGAACGCCGTCACGTACTGTTCAGGCAGCCCCATTCTAGCCATTCCAAAATTAATTTAATTTGAAATTTTGAGCCTGATGCTCTGATACCATGTGCAATTTTCAGAGAAAAAAAAATTGTATTGTCTCATTACTATTCTAATGTACACATTGGTCCTATATATATACATCAAGAGAGATAAAAGCTAATAAATACTAATAAAGCCTAATTAATGAGATCCTAATAAATGCTAATAATTCTCAATAATAACATAATATTCCCACAAAGTTTAAATAAACTAGCGCATTGTTCCAAGAGGTACTGTCATTCAGGTTTAGTTGTCAAAGGGTTTGGTGAAAAACATAATGCTTGCATTGTTTAAATTACCCCAATTATGTGTTGACAAAGGGAATGGATGCAAGTGTTTAGATTGCTATCGCTTGATATGTTTGTAAGAACTTAACTTTCATAATTATATTTAATAAGAAATCATTTTGGGTGCTGATATTTCACTTTATCTGAGTTCTTTCTCTCTCTTTTGATGAGTTGCACTGCAAATTTGATACTTTCTAGCCACTTTTGAAGATAATAGATCTTTGCATTACCTACAATAATGTTTTATTTATCTGAGCTGTAATATGGAGCAGAAGTCCAAAGTATCTAAATATTTTGCATTTCTTGCTTCATAAAACTGCTCTTCATGGCAAGTATTTTTATTGTCAGAGACATCTCAACAAGTTTAATAGAACCTTGAATGGATTATATTTTGTTTGAAGATTTTGCTTTGCTAGCTCTTTTTTATTCATACAGATAACACCACAAAGTGCAGATGTATTTGGTATTGCCTTTGTAAGAGGTTACTAATAGGGGCAGGACTCATGACAACAGGTGTTCAAGAAGACAATGATGAGTTTCCATCAGTTGCAGCTGGTTGTGAGTCATATCCATCATCCTCACTGAATAGGGGAAAGGCATTGAAAAGCATAATGATAAAAACATTATTTAGACTCTATAAGTGTTTCTAATTGTAAATTACGGTCAATTCTGGCTAAAATTGATGTTCAAGTTAGTGATATTGCAAAGAGTACTAGGTCCTTCTGTTGAAGATGATGGATCAACCATAGACGGTATATGATAACAATTTAGAAGAAGACTTCGATTCTAAGCGGCTAGGTCAAGTTAGTCTTGTAATATTCATAAGTGAGACTGTACATCTGGGTGGCATCTTATGCTTGATTGTTAACGCAGAATTTTTCCTTAGTACCTTGTCTTTCAAAGGGAGTTAACCGTGGACGTTCAGATTGGAGTAATTGCCAAAAGGTTATTCATTAGGATTTTAGCCAGAATTTCTAATTAAGAGACATCACGTGCAAGAGTTATTTGTATTATATTATTCATAGACTGATGGGTTTCTTTTTGTATGCCAACACAATTGTAATGCTTAGTGATGGTAAAGGACCTGTTTGTGTCATCATCTTCACATCACCGATTTCCCTTGCCGGCTTGCAATTTAGCTTTTGTTTTCAAGAGAGGCTCACCACACCTAGTCTCTCCCCTTAAAAATTGGCCTCATAAGTTGACATATGTTGGTGAGAGGCATGGTACATTGGTACTGCAAGGGTGGCTATTGAAGCCACCATCCTTTCTGCGTTCTATTCTGTTGCAAGAAGCAAGCAAGAAGGGTGTTGGCTGAGTTTGATGCTTTTTTTGTGTCTATTGTAGGTTGTACTGTAGGCTATTGCTTTCTGTCTTTATTTTCTTTAGGTCGCATTGTAGGCTTTTGTTTTCTGTGTTCATTTTCTATTGGTGGTACGGTAGGCTTTATTCGCTTTCCGTTCTTTTATTTTTGGATTGGTGTGTGTAACTTTTTTGACGTAATATATTGCAATTAATTGGACGTAATATATTGCAAAAAAAAAAACATAATTTGATGCAATTATTTTATAATTAATCAATGTGGATTTTGTTAAGAAATTATTCTATTCATGATTTGTTAGTGTTAAATTTTTGAAGCCAGAAATGGATTCCCTCATAATATGTTTAAATTTAATAAAATAAGTAAATATTTAAAATTGAAAAGTATTAAACCATTTAGTCATCATGATGTCGAGTTTAAGTTTTGTTCAATTTTTGAATTAAAAAAATATAAACTAATAAATTCTGTTTGATAACTTTAATTCGAAAATAAATAATAATTAACCGGAACTATTAAAAACCTATTATTATATTCGAACCTTAAGTCCTTTATTAAAAGTTTTTTTTTTTTTAGTCCGATACTAAAATTAAATTAATATACTGGTCCCAAAGCGCCGTTCAATGGTCGGGCGTGAAACTATGCTTTGAACTTCCAGATTGATCATAATTAGAGCTCCGGAGGGATTCAAAGCGGCGCAATCACTAATGGGAAGAGTTACGTTCACCTTGCAAGCACCAGTGCACCACCATCCAAGCTTCAAGTCTCGTGCAAAGTGTAAATATTTGGAAAATATATTCCTTAATTATAAATAGTAGTTAATATACTAAGACTTTATTTTATCTTAAAGGCCATATATATCATTTATCTACTTTGGTGGTGGGAAGATAATGGCATCGCTAGTCCTCTTTGAACGGGAGAGCTGTTCAAGTCCTGAATCCACATTCAAAGCATTGTCTAACGGTAGAGAAAATGTAGCAATGTCACAAATAATGTAAAATCTCTCTCTCTAGACTTTTGCAACAATCTTTGTCATACCTCTAAATTTTAAATTAATTTCCCTCTACTAATTAATATTTTATTTGAATTAATTTTATAATAAGTACTAAGTGAAAGGTGATAGTTGACAAGGACTTATACTAGTAACTTTTTTGATGATACAAAGTTTAAATTTTATTAAAAAAAAAAAGAGAGAGTTTGATTTTATTTTTATTAAATTATATGCTTCCTTTATAAGTTTTTCTTATACCTTTCTTTGTAATTATCCCTAATATTTTTGGTTAGCTTTCTCGCAAAAGCTCAGTGTCTCAACTTCCAAAACAAAATCAATTTTTAACCCAAAAATTGATTCACCTATAAAATGAGTATTTGGATAATTTTGGTTTTTAATTGATTAAATCCTCAAATAATCGATTACAAATGTTATCCAACACATGCTAAAACCGTGGGAGGCAATGCTTTCATATACACTTCTTCTTCTTTCATATCTCTATTTAAAAAGGCATTTTTAACATTCATCTAGTGAAGGGGCCAGTGTTTAACAACAGTAATGGCTAGAAGCTGTGAGCAGAAGCCACATGGGCAATAGGTGCAAAAGTTTTCTTATAATTAATACCACACTCCTAAATGAATCATTGGGCTACCAAGCAGGCATTATATTGTTTCAAAGAGCCATCAAAATTAATTTTATTTTTGTAGTCGGCACCCAACAAGAATTTTTTCAAGAGGAAGATCAACAAGATTTTAAGTATGCATTTTGTTTAAGGTCTGCAATTCATTATCTATACCTTGCTGTCAAAGGAGATCATTAAAGGATCTGGGTTCTTGAACCAGCAAAAATTCCATTAAAAAGCAACTAAAACCCATCGCAGTGTTTCATTATTAAGAGCATACAAAAATTTAAAAAAAGTTATGGCTTGGCAGCGTGCTTCCTAGACAAGCATTCCAATAGGCTTAAACTGCTGATATAACCCATCGGAGCGCTTGCAAGGTAACCGAGCACACAACTGCAAGTGCTCCGTTACATATCGGGAAAAAAAAAATTAAACTTAAAAAATATCAGTGTATCGGAGCGCTTTTTGTACATAGATTTGAAACTAAAAATTAAAAAGGATTTCGTCACTCCTAGTGAGAGAATTTTCTCAACCTTCTCCATAAGAGAAGAGCGTTCCCTAAGTTTCCTTTTTGTGTTCCTCTTACTTGTCTGACCACATATCCATTTCTTTAGCTTCTTTCCTTACTCCTTTTCCTTTGTCTTATCTTAATCCTGATGGTTTGCTTCTTCACTTAACCGTTAATTCTCATTTACGTCCCGTCTTTTCCTCTTGCCTCCTCATTAATGACGTAAGCTTTTCTGTGTTTTCTTTTTTGGTACTATCCGTTCCTTCTTAGCATCCTACTACTTTGCTTCAAACTTATTGGTCTCTCATCTGTTCCTAAGGATAGTCTACCTTTTGTGTTTCCCTTCCTAATGTGATTTTCTTCTTTGTTATTGGCCACCTTTTCGACCACTCTGATTATGCCTATCCCCTATTCTCATCGTTCTTTTTTTCTTGATTTTATGCTTTATCTTCTCCCTCTATATATTTGTCCCGCCTTTTACTGTTTCTCTACCACTGTATGTATCCTTTTCCTATCTTCCTGCCTTGGCTTTCTTTCCGCATATTATCTCTTTCCTTCCTTAAATTCTTCTTCTTCTTCTTCTTCTTTTGTCATATCCCTCTTCGCTTCTCTTTCATGAATCCTCATCCTTATAACACAATGGACCAACTTTTCAACCTTCACTTCTTTTCAATCCTACGGGCTTTGGACGTGGTCCTGCTCGTTTCAATCTAGCAAACTGTGCTATTGCTATCCTCATGGATGCTTATGATTATTTTGGGCAGAGGCTAGAAAGGAAGCTTCGTCATGCTTGGAGGCTTTGGGGTATTTTTCATGTTGACGGAAAAATAGGATGTTTTTTCCTCATTAGCTTCCAATTTGCAGATGACAGAGAGTTTGTTCTTAATAATGGCCCATGGTGTGTGTTCAATACCTTACTAGTTATTGATAGATGGACCCCTAATATGATGATATGAGAGCTGCGTGTCCTAAGCTTCCCAGTCTGGGTTCAGTTTTAGAACCTTTCTCTAGAATACCATAATGCCGCAAATCAATCACTCTTGGGAGATATTTTTGGAAGAGCAGTGTTGGAAAATGGACAAATAGTTTTTTTCTAGCTCTCTCAACTTCTTTCGTGTGCGCATCCTCGTTGACCCACGGCTTCCTCAGCTTCAGCATAGTCAAATCACTTTAAGTAATGGTTCTCTTGTGTGGCTTGATGTACTTTATGAACGAATCTTCTATCAATGCAGACTTTATTGCATAATAGGCCACTCATTGCAAAACTGTGAACGCACGATTAATGAAACTCTAGAACGTTTCAACTTTGTTCATCGTATCCTCGAACATCGATTCGGTGGCAGAGTCAGAGGCAGCTTTGAGCATGGCAAGTTAGGTCATGTCTAGTTTTCATGGATTCATAGAAATAGGACGTGAGGTATTTTGAATATTCAATGCATCAGAGAATCTGGCACTTACCGTATCTTTGAAACTAGACCTAAGCACATTTTACTTAGGGAGGATACCCATCCATCTTTTGTTTTCAATTATTATGATTCCTTCTCTAACTCCGACTCTTCTGGAGTCAATGCTAATATCAACAACAACTTCACTGGTCCCCACTACACTTTTTCACCACCGCAAAATATTTTTCCCTCGCCACTTGTCTCTTGGGGTTCTCTTGATAACATGGTTCAAGACCTTTTTAACCCGCTATCATCCAACCCGCTTCCTTCACCCGATCACTTTCAAAATGACCCATTAGAATTTTTTGAATCTCACCTTCCCCCTCTAGCTCAACCTCAAAAACCACTCCACATATCTGAACCAATAAACCCCCAGCTGATCCACTCTCCTTCGCGTGACTCCAATTCATCTTCAGCTTTTCCAAGAAATCTGTTCATTTATCCCCTGGTTTTGCCAATGAAGATGACAAATCTCTTAACCCCCTAGATAACAGCCTTCCTGTAGCAGCTATTAATGGCCTTATTTCTAAGATTCATGCAGGACCCCTCACACCTTCAAAACAAAACTTCACAGACTCTTCCATGGATAGTTTAGAAATTAAGGTGGATTTCTTTATTCGATCCTGCTTTAAGATCCTTGGCAAACAAGGTTCTCTAGGGGAAGAAAGCAACCTGATTTCTCTACCCAATCCTTGTCTTGAAGTCCTGAAGTTCAAATGGGTGGCTGTACCGACAAAACCATCTATGCCAAGCAATCTGATTCACAGGTGGATCAAATTTTATGAGGAATTTGACTGGCCTCTGGACGGCTTCTATGTTTTTTTTTTTGCAGAGTTATGATAGTTCGGGCTACAGGTTGTGTATCTACCCTTCCTCTCTTCCGGCTCTGACTTTGGTCCTTCATAGTAGTAACAGACTTTATTATTCCACTCATATGCAAGGACTTTTTGCCTCCTCACCTATGAGTCAAGTTGCCTTTCCAAGCTGGGCCATATTTTTCTCTGCAACTTATCCAAGTGCTAATTTAAATCTTTCCATTGGATCACCCTCAAACAGATCTTCATCTCCCATTGACACCACACTGCCTCCACCTTATCTTGCAAATCCAAAGTCAATATTGAAGACTCTAGTGTTCCTCCGCTGTTGCTAATGACACCGCTGGTTGCTTCTCCATCGTTCTGTCGACTCCTTCGTGATCCTCCATTTCAAGCTACATTTGGTCCGCCTCAAGCTCTAGGTATGTTCTTTTTTGCAAGTATATGTATATTAATTAAAATTCGATATTGCTTAATTAAAATATTTTGACACTCCATCTACTCATCGTCTGTTACAACCAAGATGCATGCATGCCATGGGTTGCTTTAACTTTGCTTTCACTCCTATTGATAAGATTTTCAAATGAATGTTGTTTTCGGAGGCAACTAATGGGATGATACAAATTCATTGAATTTCCAAATCTTTTTTTATGGATATGTCAATTTCTTACTGCCCAGACTGTTCACCATGTTTGTGCTAATAGGCTAGCGTGGCAAAAGAAACTATATCCTAATTGTACCTTATCCTTTTGTGATGTTTTAATTTGTCGAAGGTTATGGATGCAACAGTAGCACATGATCTGAAGAAATATTCTGAAGCATTTCTTGGAAAGCCAAATGTAGACTTTTGTGCCTGGATCATTGACTCTGAGAAGTGGGGAGGTTAGTTCAACTAGCCCTTCCTACTCATGGTTTCTCAATTCTAAATTATTGATGTGTTGCATTTGATATTCTGTATGCATTTTCTTGGTTTCATTTATTAATGGTTGTTTTTGGGTGTTCAATTTAAAGGTCCTCATGTGCCAGAAATGGTCATTGATGGAGATGTGTTCTAAAACCTAGTGAAGAAAAACTAGTGATAAATTGGCTATTTTCCTCTGGAGAGAAGAAGATTAATTAAGTGTTAGTGAAGTTTGTAGTTCCTCTTAGGCATCTTAGAAATTTCACCAAGAACTCCTTTGGGAAAGCTTCATGTGAAAATGTACAGTAACATTCTTCGTAGTTAGGTCCCCCCCCCCAACCTCGTTTAAACACTGTATCCCTATTACAGAAAGATTATCATAAGAGAAACATATGATTGTAAATATTTAGTCCAAGCAAATTGGAATTTTTTTCTGATTTTTGGAAAAATTTTTGATTCTTGCAGCATTACATGTATCAATTTAAAATTCCTAAAATAGTTGATGTTTGTTGAAAATCAATGAAGATCATATTTCATAACACTAGGTTTGGATAATCTATTAAAGGTTCTGTAAACTTTAGATGTTGCATTTTTGGCCCTGGAATTATGATGAAAATATTGTGGGTCCATATTTTGCAACAGAAGAGATTAGCATAACTTCCTGTTTAAAGTTTTAATTTGTCGAAGGTTATATCCTAGCGATGTTTTAATTTACCCTTGAACATTATGGTATTTTATGCTTCCTTTAGAGCCCGACAAAGAGTGCACAACGAATTATTCATAATAATAATTTTATTTGCCTCTTGATCACTGTATATCTTTTTTACTCAGATGCCAAAAGGAGACAACCTAGCTGAACTTAAATTGTCGGTCAGCCTAATTATTTATAAATTAATCATGATAATGACTAAGTTATGAACAACATGCATGCCATTTATTTGCGTGAGAGAGATTGTGTCAGCTGATTTTTTTTCTATAATAATAAATATAATTAATAAAAGATACTGTAATCTAATTCTTTTATTTTCAAACATAATTAATATAGTTAGTTAATTTTTTAAATTATGTAATATAATTTTTTTCTATAAATAGAAGCGGAGGGAGTATCTTAAAATATTATGAAATTAATTCAATGTCATAATCCAAAAGAGGTATTTTTTGGTACTAATGTTATAAAAATCAAAGTAATCATTGAATCAATTAAAACACTAATTCATAATTTAATGATCAAATTGTGGTCTAAATCATGATCCAATCAATCATGAATAAATTAATATACTTTAAATATTATATATTTAAAGTAGAAAGAAATAATTATATATAGTAATAGAAATGAAGGTTAAATTTCAAACAAAATTATGTACAATAAAAAGACAATATCCATCAATATTTCATCATTTTCATTCAAAATATATATAATTATTTCATCATTTATAATTTATAACTTTAAAATATATACATATATACATAATTCTCACATATTTCTTACATTTTTCACTTTATAATGATTATTAGGTATAAATATGTATAAATTATAATTTAAAATTATGAATTAAAAATAAAAAATAATATGTCCAATTCAACCAATTCCTTGCCAGTTTTACCGATTTGAAACTGATTTTACCAGTCAGGCCCACCTATTTTCTGGCTTCAGTCAAAATTTAAACAACCATGAACTAAACTGAAAATTATAAATATATAGTTTGTATATTTTAATATTTTTACGTAATGTATTATCTCTCCTGTGTGTGTGCATACATGATTCATGCACGTATATGGGCCTTGCCACATGATACCATGTAAATTTGTTTTCAACTTATCTATGTTTACGCATAACTGCATAACACGTTATAAAAATAAAAATTATTATATTCTAAAATTTGTTATGGTTATTTATATGTTTTATTTTATAAATTATTGTAACACACCAAATTTTTTTTTTAAATAATTTAACTCAACCATAGTTGGGTTACAGCCACCCAACACATTTTTATATTAATAATTTTAATATAAAATATTTTATAATTGGCTTCAACTCACACACTATAACATTTCAGATAAATTTTTACCTCCCACGTGCCATTAGGCTAAATCACATTTGTCCATCCTTATACTCCCAACAAGTAAAATAAGCAATTTAATCAATTTTCAACACAAGCCAGTTATTTGGCCTCATAATCATGCCATTTTAACCAATCCAAAGTAAACCAAATATTAAAATTACAGTCATCCAAATTGTACCAAAAATAGAAATAGTTTGAAAGGTATGATTACATTTATATATTCATATAATTGATAATAAACAAAAAGCCCTAATATTGGCAATATAACACATTATAAATCATAAATTAAATACCCAAAAGAGACAGTGGATCTATGCCACTAAGCCTCTGGGACTCCTCCACGTGTCACTCGTGGCTCTTCTCCTGAAAATTGTTAACCACATAATGAGACTCAAAAGTCCCAGTAACCAAAGCTAATTTATGATAGTGTATACAAACAGTTAAGTGTGTGCTTACTAAGTGAGAATTAAAAATAATATAATTCCAACAAATATAAGAATATTATAATACACAAACAACCATCCTTATATCCCTCCATTAACCTCGAGCCGTAGCCCTCACTCAGTGCTAAATTACCCGGCCAAAGGTAGATTAGCCCGAGCCCTTACAAACCACCTATTGAGTTCCAATAGGAGCGTACCACGTGGCACATAAATACAACAACAATAACAAGTCTCCCAACACCTCCCACAATAATCAAACAAATTCATAATAATATTGCACAATTATACAATATTACAAAATTCATAATTTTCTCAATAATCACACAATTAACATGAAATAACACTAATCACAAATTAAAAGCATGGTTACCTCGTGGCTTTTTTAATAAATTATTCCTTACAATTCTCTCCCACCACAAACTTCACCAATAATACAATCTACAAATAACATATTATTTATAAATATTAGTTTCAATTTTTGAAACTAATAAAATAATTCTAATAATAGAATTAAAAATATAACATAATTTCTAATTTTAAATCTTAATACAAATCTAGAGTTAATATTATTATGTAAAATTTTTAACTCCTCTTTTAATTATCAATAAACATTAATAATCTAAAAATTAACTTCTAAATTAATTTCTATTATCAGAATTTCCTTTTTATTTTATAAATTCACACCTAAAATACCCAAAAATTAAAAATTGAGTCTCTAGCTTAGAATCATAATCCTATAGCCATAATAATTCATTTCTTATCCCAAATAATCATCTAAACTTTAATAAATCAACATATATTTTCAGATCTAGTTTAGAATTTAATCTATAAGCCACAAATTCAAATATCATCAACAAATTTATACTCTAGAACATTTATTACACTACTGACAACCTCAAAAACCATATTTATTCAACATAAATTTATCTCTCTTTCAGATCTTAAATTTTCTACCACCATAAAATCAGAAATCAAAGAGGAAGGATGACTAAGAAAATTTTTTAGAACATTTACTTAATCTTAAAAAGTTTAAAATCACACCCTAAATATTCTATTAAAAATTCTTACCTTAAAACCCAGCACCAGTGAAACTAGACGCTTTCTCTCCCTCAGTTCGTGCACAGGAAAAATGAAGAAACGAAGAAGTGAAGAAAGAAGGAAGGAGGTGGGTTTTTATAAAAAAATTCAGTGGGTCCCATATTTTTTTTATTATTTCTTTCTTCTCCTCTCTCTTCTTCTTCTTTTTTTTATTATTTTATACAATGATTACGCCGAAAGCCGATTGCTTTTTCTTCTTTCCTTCCTTCCTCTCTTTCTCATACCTTTCTCTTTCTTTATTTTTATATAATAATAATAATTATTAATAATATTTATTTATTTATTTTAATAATTTTTTTAATAATTTTAATTTTTTTTGAATTATATCCTAAATTAGATTTAATAATCATTTTCTACTAATTTGCTTACCTCTAAATATTTTTTCAAAATTTTTATTAATCTAAATTAACTATTAAAATTTAAATTGGGATGTTACAATTGTTAAATCTTCTATGTTTAAAATAAATAATTGATTTATTTTAGAATTTATTATCCAGTATAAATTAAAAAAAATATGGGATGCATCACTCGATAATATTAAAACTTTTAATAAGCGAATTGCATAAATCATGTAAACTAAATGAAAAGGAAAAGGATCTATGTTCATTAAAAAAAAAAAGTATATGTTAGTTAAAAGGGGCGTTTTCTATTTTTGTGAGAGAAAAAAGGAGGTCCAACAGCTCGTCTAAGTCATCAAGGGAAAAAAAATCTAAACAAAGTTTGAATAACTTAAGAAATAATTACACATAAAATGACTGGTAAACAGATGAGGTTTATTCAAAAAGTGTTCAAGAAAAACTGTGAAATGAAACGGAAATAACAATATTTAAATAAAATATTAATATGTAAAAAAAATTGAGAAGGATTTTTTTTCTGGAATTAATTTGTCATTTTCACTTAACTAAATTTACCTAACATTATCATGTATTAATATTTATCTATATTATTAACTTTAAGCTCCATTTTCAACATAGCCCGGCGCCATGTCTAAGTGGTCAACGGCATGTAAATTAAATACATGTATTTTCGCCTTCTAGTTTGATCAAGTGGTCCACTCTTCATATTTAGAAGGCTGAAGAAAAGTTACCATGTCTATGTGCACGCCAACACTGGGTTATAATATAAGTACGACAACAAATATGCTGGGAATCATGATGGTTCATGATAGGCAGCTGTCTATTAAATCTGATTCAATTACAACCTATGGTGATGAGCACGGATGATGAACCCTAGTTCCATGCAGCATGAAGACAGAGAAAGAATGAGTAATAATTTTGAAAACAATATTTTTATAATTGAAACTCATGAATTTTTATGGAATTTTTTTTATTGTTTCCTTGTTTTATTATTATTATTATCATATGTTTCTCTCTGTTCTTTACAGATACTTCACAAAATTCATATAATTCTTAAGTTCAATTTATCTAGTCTCATATAATCCCAATATGTAAATGAGTTCTAATATCCCCCGGCTATAATTAAAAATATTATTATTGAGTAATTTTACCTTTCAATTATGGATAGTATCTTTAATTTGTAGTTTACAGGCACCGTCTTTGGATTTTTTAATTGAATGTTCTATTTTGTTTTCGTGTAAACAGCAAAGTGAGAATTCAACTACATAAACATACATAGGCAGCTGACATAAGGATTTGGATCCTCTCACATCTCCCTTCAATACATTTTTCAATACTTAATCACATCCATGCATTTAATTAATCCATTTGATTTAATAGTATTGAATTGTTAATTATGACAGTAAAATAAATATATTATTCACTATTACCTTTTAAATACTTTTGAAGATAAGTCTGTAAATGCTATTTATGATAATCATTATTAAATACTATATTTATTTAATGTCATAATCAACAATCTGACATCATTAAATTAAATGAATAATTCAATGAATGGATATGATTGAGTATTGGGAGAGGACAGAGCGGGGTCCTGCAAATCGCTGACACAAAAGAGATAACATAGATATATATATATAATATAAAATTCAATGGATGGACGATCGATATTAATAGTCTGCCTACATAAGTGAATAACATGTGGCAATTCCAACATTTTTCAAGTAATGCAACGAACAATTAAATCACCCCAAGTCAAACACAAATTGGCGAAGGGAGAGACTCGAGAGAGCTATATGTACCTTATTTTTTACTCACCCCAAGAGAGATTTATATAGTGGTGGGGAATATCCTATTGGCCTCTTATTTTACATTAAACTTCATATAGTTTTATTGGATTTATAGGATGGTAAACACATTGTTGCACGTGCAATTCACTTTTTCATTCAGCCAGTGACGAGGCCAAGACATGAGCCAGGGAGCAATTTTTTGAAAAAGAAAAACTAAAATTTAACAAATAATTTTATATTAAAAATTAATATCTATCTTATTATATTACTGGCCTTTGAGATGAAAAGTTGAAATTTTAAGATCTGAACCTGGTGAAATAATCAAATAGAATTAATGTTTGAAATATTAAAAAGAGAAGATATTTTATGATATTAAAAGTAGAAAGTCAATATATAATATATAATTTTCTTAAGTGAGAGGGACATATGGTCCTTATCTATATGTAGTTACACCAATGCTTATATTTAGTGCATAACAAACAACACAATTTATTGCCTTTTTTAATAAATTGAAAGAATTTATTTTTCATTTATACTTATATCCCACCATTTTTACTGCCTAATAAGCTAGTCTTTTGACTTGGTATATGTACGTTTTTGAACCATTTTAATACATAATTGAATCTCGTTAAGTTTCAAGGGCTCTTTTCAACCTCTTCTTTCTCAGAATGTGATGGAACACACCCTCTTGGAAATAAACCCTCCTTGCAAATTTACTCACAGCGCAACAGTGCAGGCTAATTACTATTGATTACTTTGCCTGTTCATGATAATTCCCTGTTACTTTTAATCCCAACTTCAGAATATCTATATATATATATATATATATTTAAAATGTATATTTTGGGACAATGCAAATTTTAATCCTTTATATTTGCTTAAATTATCGATTTAATCCCTTACATTTAATTTTTATTAATCCAATCCTTTGTGCTTCATAAAAAAAATCGATGGAGTCCTTAATCTTTAAAAGAAACTAATACTGTTAAATTATGATGATAGCCAACGAAATTATGACATGACAGTCACCTGGATTACTAAAGGAAATATGGAGCTGGCATGGATGAGGAAAAAACATATTAAGAACAAAGAAATTAAATTATTCAAACCCAACATAGCATTCCGTGCTCATCCTCAAGGGCTCATATGAGGCCTTGATTTCATCATCAATTGATTCCTGTAATTCATTTTAAGTTTATATTTTAAAATATTATGATTATATTATTAAAATAAAATTCATAAAAAATATGAAAATCTTAATATTAAATTTATATTATGCAAAGTACATCCAAATATTTAATTTATAGAAATTATAAAAAAATTAATATTAAATTGGATCACTTAGTTATATCTGTATTATTCAAAATACATCTGGATAGTCAATTTATAAAATATAAATTTTAGTATTAAATTAGGTAATCCAAATTAAATCTACACTGGTCAAATTAATTATAAACAAATTATTAAAATTTTTTATAATTTGTATTTTTGATAAATATTTATATAAAAATAAAAAGTTTTAATTTTGGACAGTTCAGATCTTATTTGTTGAAATGAGTAACATGATATTTATTCTTTGATAAGCACCAAAGACAATCCATTAATATTAAGATTTTATTGTTTTATAATTTTTATCTTAATAATACAATATTAAAATATTAAAAAATAAATTTAAAATGAATGGTAGAGAACAATTGATGTTAAATCAAGGGCTCAGATGAGCTCTTGAGATGATGACCACCAGTGTGATGTGATGAGCACGAAATGCAGATGCAGCGCAGCTCTCCTTCTACTTCATCACTTTGATAGGGCAGAATCGAAGGAAGAAAAACTGAAAAACTCTTACCGGGGCCTCTCTTCGCCGATTGCCAGACAGCATTAGGCTAGCCTTTGATTAATCTTCAAGTGAACTGTTTGGATTTCAATTCATTCTTCGTCTTCTCCTTCAAATTTCGATTCCTGAGGTTGAGGCCAATGTTTTCTCTGCCACTCCAGCTTGTGACATATAAGGACAAAATTTATATAATTAAATAAATATTTACCTTCCTGTATATGCAAATGCTTCACATATATAATAAAATAAAGGACATCATAGTTGCTTCACACATTTACACGATCGAGGATCCAGATAAAGCATATGCAAAATAACATCTTTCCTAGATCGTCGACGCTGCTTCGCAATCTTCGACTGTCCATATTACTTGGTGATATAAGGACTGAATTGATAAAAATTGATAATTCATGTAAACATAAGGGACTAGAATTCACACAATCCCATACTTTTTTCGTTTAAAAATATAAAAAATTTTTAGAGGAGTTGAATGTTAAAAAATATAAAGCTATTTTAGTTTTTTAAGGTATAATCATTATTTTTTTTTAAATTATTCCTATTAATAATGACTTTATATTTATTATAAAGTGTTTAATAGAGATAAATATAAAAAGATAATGTTAGTTTAAAAGTATATAACTACTTTATAGAGGGATGAAGTTCTATTAAAAATGTCTTCATTTTTAAATGAAGAGAGTATATTTTTATTTTTATTTTCCCTTCCAGTAGAATTTGTTATGGCATGTAATTGGACTTAATATATTGTAAAAACACATCATTTGACTAAATTATTTTGTAATTAAGGTGGGGCGGCTTGTTCAAAAATAATGCTATGCATGATTTGTCAACAGTGTTAAATTTTAAAAGTAAAGAATTAATGAGTTATTTGTCATCATGTGTCAAGCTTAAGTTATGTTCAATTTTTGAATTTAAAATAAAAACTAATAAATGTGTTCGTGAACTTTAATTGGAAAATAAACAATAATTAACCGGTCCTTTAATATAATAAAAATTTAAAATTTTCCGATAGTGGAATTAAAGTAATATATTGGTCCCAAAGCGTCATTCCCCCAACCAATCTAATAACATAAATGAATGTTTAAAAAAAAAACTAATTAAACCACTTTATTTTAAAAGTATGGATTATAAATCTTAAACTTAAGTTGTATATCTAAATTGTATGGATTTCATGATGTACGTAGAGGGGAAATAAAAAAAATAATTATAAATTTTAGTCCCCATCACATATATACAGATATACTGTTTGCAAGTTGGTCCCCACTCTTGACATTATATTCTAAATCCATCACTGATTTCACGATATTCCAAAAGCAAATTAATTTGGTTTGTAGATATTAACATTAAAAAACTCATCATTCCTGAAAAAAGTTGGGTAACTTTCACGTCTCAAAATCTTTTCATCTCCTACATACATACATATATGAATTACAACGCGAAAAGCGAACGAGGGAAATCATGGACGGCAGTGTTATGTTTAACTGGCAAGCACCGCCTTCCAAATCTCGTGCCACTTTTGCAACATTAACGTGGTTAACGCTAACGTTGCCCCTAACGTGGAACATTCCATGGCCGCCGTGGCCACTCATAACTCCGCTAGTTGCGATGCTTTCGTTGCCGCATGTTAAGGGACCCACCGTCACGTTCGCCGCTCCCACCGCGACTGCGCTGCCTGTCACAGCATCATCGTTGCCAGCTCCGACTTCGATGTTAAAGCGTAAGTTAATTTGGGCCACCGAAGCTGTGGGACCAGCAGCATTAGTGCGAGGAGGAGTGCAAAATTAAGGGAAGCCATATTGATGAGTCTGTGATAGAATGTGATCTGATGTATTTTGTTTGTGACCCAAACTCATGCTCATACTCACCTATTTATAGGCATTCTTTTTTTTTTTTTTGTTCAAGCTTTCTTATGAAATGGAATTGATTAAATTTACCTAACGTTATAGTGTTCTCTCTCTCAAACAAAAAAAGGAATCAAGAAATTATTTATTATAAAATTAAAGTTCTTTTTATTTTTTTGTTGTGTAATGTATCATCTTATTAAAACCAATTCTGTTTTGAAAATAAGGAATTAATTAATCAAATTTTTTTACATTATTTTATAATTTTAATCACATGCTTTTCAAAAATAATTATTTTCTATTCTGAATTATTGTCATTTAATTTTGAGGGCACTATGATCATTTTATTACAAAAAATTATATCCGATAAGTCCTTGAAACTTTAAAATAATTATTTTATTTTGTGACCTCTTTTGTTTAGGATTTATTTGTCATTATCCCAAACTCAACTTCCATTTATATATATATATATATATATCAACCTAAAACTCCATGTATAAACATTTAAAAATTTCACGGCAACTTTTTTGAACTTGAAGTGATCACGTTAAACAATCTTATATATGTAATAAGTAAATGTATGATTGTATTTTAAAAATATAAATACCTATATTTTATGTCAGTTTTTTTTTAAATCGCGGATACATCACTAAAAAAATATGATAATTGACTTGCATAGAGCATGCGTCCGTAAGAATTAAATTAAAGGAGGGAGAGAGGTAAAAGAAAAAGGCTCAGTTGGAAATTGTCATCCAAGCCTCTTGAAATTTCTCTATACTAATATAAATTTTAGGAGATTTTCTCAGCTAGACCTAATTTGTCATTCTCCTTAATTAAAATTTAGGGTTAAAATGCATTTTTTTTCTGTACTTTCTTGAAAAATGCTCATCATTTTATGCTAATAAGTCAAGCATTTTTCTCTTTGAAATATTTTTCAAAAGAGTGAAAACCCCTATCTATTAGTGATCTGTTAACTCTGTCATCTTTTGCCAACTTGACATGGTCTTTAGTGCTAATTTATTTCTGAACTATTTTTCTAAGAGCGCTAGGTACCCTAAAATTTTAGTAAAATAAAATCTAATAATATATTAAAATTTAATATTTATTAAAAATGATATTTAAAAAAATAATATTGATTAAATCTCTTAAATTTATTAGGTTATTCTCTATAATTTTTTTTAGTCAACTAACATTAAATTAACAGAAATTTAAAACTGAAGTGTCTCGTGATCTTAATTGGTATTTCATATAATTTAATATGTTTTTCTAATTTTAAAATTAGGAAAAATATTAATTTTGTCCATTTATTTGGAGGTTCATTCCCTCCTTTTTTAATACAAAGTTTCAAAATATCAAAATATTAAATTTGAGTGATGCAATATTTTAAAAAATTGTTAGTTGACTAAACAAATTACAGAGAATTACCTAATTAAAATATTTAAAGGACTTAATTATTATTAATTTTCTTATAAGATTATTTTTATAATTTATTTTAAAATATTATTGTTATTATTATTTGGATTAAAGTGCATTTTTTCCCTCTCTACTTTCCTTCAAGAAGCACCAAGCACTTTATATTAATAAAGGCATTTTTTTCTTAAATTATTTTTCATATGAGCAAAAATCTCCCTCAGTTAATGGATCACTGACGGAAGGATTTTTGCTCCCGTGAAAATAATTTAGAAGGAAAATGCCTTACTTGTTGTGTGTCTAATTATTGAGGCATTTTTTCTCTAAATCATTTTCTAAAGGAGAAAAAATCCCTCTTGTTTAACAAATCACTCATGGAAAGGGATTTCTACTCTCTAAGAAATAGTTTAGGGAAAAAATGCCCTATTTGTGTGGGTGAAAGGTACTAGTCCCTCACAGTGTGGTAAATCAAGGCTCAAATTCATGTTAGGAGAGATGTCAATATTTAGTGTTTTGACTATATCTCAAATAGAATTACCTTCAATAAAAGTAAGAGTGAGAATAGGGCAAACTTTGCCAAACAAGCCTAAGCTGTAACATACTGCCTCTAATCCTTATTATAAAACACTTTCAACCTTTTCACATATCTAAAAAAATAGTTTTTTATATTATAAAAAATGAGATGTATGTTCATTTTTACTCTAGTTTTTAAATTATAATACAACTATATTAAATACTTTCACGTTAATCAAGAAAGGGTAAAATTGAAAAAAAATTATTAACAAGGTGTCCAATATTTTTTATTAGTTATAGAGAATGTCTTATAAATAGATTAGAGGGAGTAGACCCAAAGCCTGGGCCTATACACAAACTTGTTTATAAGCTCAAGTCTAAACTTGCAGTAGGCCTAGCTTGATTTAAAGCCTTTTTTTTTAACTAAGAAATGCATTCATAATTAAACAAAATTATATCAATGATGATATAATCTGCTGAATCACTCTCATCATCCCCGCCTCTTGATAAAGATGGAGGATGATCAAGGTACAAAAGCTAACATTTAATCTATGAGATATCTTAGCAAGGTGATCAATATAGGTATTATTTAAAGCCTTTTTAAAGGCCTACAAAATGCTTCACAAATTAAATGTCAAAATTCTTAAGTTGGCTTTAGGCATACCAAAACTTACATTTTTTATGTAAGCTTCAAAGCCCACATATAATTAAAATGAATAAAGTCTATAAGAAATCTAATTAAAACAAATTTTAAATAGTTGCATCACGTAA